>NC_073734.1:6081005-6382116 GCF_023634155.1 Falco peregrinus
TTTACTTCTTTTCTCACTAGAAGCGGTTGTAATTTGTTGTCCCCCTGGAAGTCACTCACATCTGAGATTTGGGGGCCATGGAAAATATCAGTGGTGAATCCAAATGAATGAAATTTGGAAGGAAAATGTTATGGATACATTTGGGACTTGTGATGGAATTTTTTTAAGACCTTTAAAATAATGACGGGCGCAGTTTCAACTCCATTGAGCTATGCTACTTATACCACTTCTATGCTTGACCTAAACAGCTGTTTGATAGCTTATATTTCAGCATGTACTACCAATTCTCTATTTTTTTCATTTCCCCATAGATTTTTATTGTAAAAACATCAGTGCATGTGTTCTGATTTAAAGAGCTAAAATGCTGATTAACATTGGTTATTTTGAATGGTTGAGGCTTGTTTAAATACATGGAACTTTCCTTTTCTATGGAAAATTGTAGGAAATTAAGAAAATATTCTTACCTTGGACTCTCTACACTTATATATATTAAGATTCGGGGGTGATCATGTATGAGTGAGGCACATAGATATATACGCACGTGTGTATGCACCTGTGTATGTGTGTGTGAATGGAGAAGAACCCTGAACATACTGGGAGTTTCCTAGCAGTAGTAGTGATAGGCCATTTTTCTTAAGACTTTTACCGGGATCTTTTTTTGGGCTAAGGTGTGAAAATTGGCAGTTCATTGCATTTTCTGACAGACTGCTGAAGATTGGGTAATTAGAAATCAAGACCGATTCCAAATCAAACAAGCTGAGGCCACTAAGTCTTCATAGGATGTTTGTCTGAAACATTTCAGTGAGCGCTAACGTTTTCAGAAAGAACAATATTGTTAATCCATGTTCACAAGTGCAATACAGCACTTGTTATAAAACAAAACTGGTATAAAATTTGCTTTATGTGAGTGATCAGTCTTCACGCTCCTTCCAGCCAGGAAATAAAGCCCAAAGTATATGATTTGTTTATTTTTTATGTAAGTGATAACACCAATTTAAGTGCAGAAACTGGCTTTTTAGCAAGGGTTTGATGGTTTATTCGGTTTCCCAGCTGAAGTGATTAAAATCAAAGAATTTCCCAAAGCTCACAAATTTCAGTGATGCACCAGCCCCCACAGAAGCCCCCCAGCCTCCACCCCTTGTCATTGGGGCGGCTCCTCTGCACTCTAACAAGCACCACACCGGTGAGGCTGAGGACAGAATTTTGGCCCCGTTTCCTCAACCTTATTCATTTCAAAGCACTTTTCGACTAAATACACACTGCAGGCTTCACGAATCCACATTTTGGCCCGAGAGACCTGGTAGACAGTGAAATAATTTTCCCCAAAGACGTGATGGAAGCTTCATAACTCAAATCAGGCAGAATTGGGTCTGACAAAGCATGGGCGAGCGCGCTGGTGTGAACAGGGCTACTTTGGCAGAAGGAGTGAGACTGGAGGACTTAACATGCAATGTGCTCTCGTGCACCATTACTCACCCTGCGGTCTGCAAACCACTGGTGGTCCATGAGGCACCAGAACATGGCCCAAGAGATGATAGAAGTCTCTTTGTTGTGTTTTTCATTTTTTTAAATAAAATGGCACATTCTGAAACAAAAATAAATGAAAGGGGAGAAAATGTAACCCCAAAGCACTTAAAACAGCCTCGTTTTTATTTGGTTATAAAGGAAAGCCCTCACAGCAGCACCACACAAGATGGCCATTGGATTTTACAGGCTGCAAAAGTGAGGTTGTCCGTGGATTTAAGGATGCTGAAAAGCACTGAGACAGCAGAAGAAGATGAAGACTGGAATGAGAGAAGCCTTCTGCTCTCCTTCTGCACTGGGGCACTGGGAGTGATAGCAAGCTTTCCAAATGATTGGGGCATATAATTTCTCATTTCTGTGTCATATCAAGATGTCAATTATAATACCATGTCTGCTTTGGGAGTCAAGAGTTCTGCCTTCTTCCCACCACACCTGCTTTTACTTGGCTTGTCACTCTACATGACTTCTTGTGCCTCTATTTGCTCGTAGTAAAACCAGGATTGTTTTAGTGAGGGTCACATCCTTCTGCTGTTTTGAGGACTGTCCAAACCGTGCAAGCCACCTGCAAATGCCTGAGATGCTGTTGGAAGGTCTCTTTCAGTCGTGCTGCCTGAATCTCTGGTCCCTCACAGCCCTTTCATATTGTGAATGATGCTGGCGGAAAGGTTTGTGATGAATCACTGGATTTGGTGGGCAAGGGATGGCTACTATGAAAAGTGAAATTATTTTGAAAAACAGCTTTGATACTTGGCATTTTTCCACAAATATAAAAAATAATAATTTCATTAATTGTGATACTACCTGGATTCGCAATCACAACACAGGGTGTGGGTTATCCTAAAATATTTTAAGGACGAAACAAGGCTTTTGGGAGAGAGCAAAGAGGGCAGTTATTTGTCTCTGAAATCAGCAGTCTTTATCCGCTCCATGTTGAGACTGAACCCGCACAGAAAGAAACATCATTTTTTTCTACTGTGAAGAGTTAGCCAGAATAATGCCCAAAGAATGGCAACATCCCCCATCCTCTCACACCAGAAGTGTTGGATTCCTTAGGCTTTGTACATCAGCATGATGTTAAAATGATATTAAAGTGTCTGTGAATTCATGGCCACCACGGAGCCATGCTGAGGTGGCCTTGGAGGCAATCTGCATTCCCGAGATGTGTGGTCTGCACCGTGCAGGCTTCAGAACGCTCTTTGTGGCGCAGAAGTTAGCCTTAAGCCTGTTTTATTTATCCTGACCATTTAAACCACTATCTCTTTTTGAACATGGCCATTTTTTATAGATTGTGGAGATCATTATTTGTACAGTTAACTGCTCTCTCGTTTTTAACTGTTTTTCTTATATACATATGAAGTACTTTGAATCCAGCAGAGTTCATAGAGTACAAAGACTTGTGCTGGAAAAAAATATTTGCATTTCGCTAGTATTCAAGAGAAAGGTCAGTAAAATAAAGCAAGATGAGAAATCATGGGGTGAAATGCTGGCCTCACCATAGTCAATGGGAGTTTTGCCATTGGCTTCAACGGGGGCCAGAATTTCATCCGTGTTGTCTCAGATATGGTGAATGACTTCTTTTTGTCCACATATTTCAAGCCTTAGGAGGGAAATGGAATAGAAATAAATCAATATTCCACCAGAAATGCAGATTTCATCTTATCCTCTATGTTTCTGAATCCATAAGACATAAATTCTGGGCCAACTTTGATCTCTGTGTTTGACTTAGAGTTTTTGTTATTGCTTCAGGTTTCAGGAAGACTGGCTATTGCAGAGGTTGCCTGGATGGACTCTATAGGTGGAACAACCTGAACGGCAGAAACGCACAGCATTCTTAGAAGATGAAAGCATCCCTCGTGCAGATCCAGGACCTGACGGGCTGTCTGCTCCACACAGTAACAAAGACTGAAACCATATTGGCATGGTGCCTGATACAACACTAAATGCTTCCCTGTGGCTTTCTACTCCCAGGGAGAAAGAGCAAAGAAATCAGCGGGGAGACCAGTGGAAGTCATGGTTTGACAACATCAAAGAGCAGCTTGGACCCTCTCCTTACAGAGAGAAAAAGGTTGCCAGGATCCCATGAGTTGGCTGACTAGTAAGTGAAGTGCTGCCAAAGCTCCTATTCAGGATGACTTGGGGTG
The DNA here is from genome assembly GCF_023634155.1 of Falco peregrinus. Lineage (NCBI taxonomy): Eukaryota > Metazoa > Chordata > Aves > Falconiformes > Falconidae > Falco > Falco peregrinus. The sequence goes on from NC_073734.1 coordinate 6,084,671, forward strand.
ACCCAGTGAATGATGGCCATTGCTGGTGGAAGAAGTTAAGAGAAAAAAGCAGGGAGATAAAGAAAAATAACTAAGCAAATACAGGAACTGGGAATGCATAGGAGCACAGAGGGAGTCGCCTCTTGAATCAGAAACCTCTGTGTTAGTAGTAAGGTCAACAGTGACTTCTGAGAAGGCATTTGCAGCCTTCGGTACAGCTTCCGTCCTCTGACAGAGACGCATTGGTGTGTGGTGCTATTTGTCTTGTCCACACTGGTCACGATAACGGACAACACTGCGGGGGAAGGAAGAAAATACATCATTTAACAACCAGGATAGCCAGATGTACGTTTGCACTGGGATTTTAAATACTGCATGTGGGTTAGCCCCTGCTAGTTATTATAAATGACCTTGCGCTCCTTTATGAAGACCAAGTCCCCAGTGAGGGCTGAGTGACTCGATTTGCTCGTTTGCGTGAGAGAGAGCAACTACAGCATGTGGTGGCCCAAGGCACGCTGTTGCAGGCAAGAGACAGGCAGCTGTCTTTGGGCAAGAAAAGGCTTGGGGACTGTTTGGTGATGGATTGGTCAGGGTGTGCAGAAAATGTTTCCTAGTTCTCCAAAGGTTGAAAAATCCATAAATTGGATGAAAGGTATTATGATCTTGAAGTTCGTTTTCCAAAATGAGGTGTTCAAAGGAGTGTGATGAACAGGGTGGCTCCGTTTGCTGTGAATCACTTCTCCTTCTGCTATATGCCAATATTCTCCATCCTTGCAGCTCCTGAATTTCATTTCATACTGAACAACATTGCAAGACTTTGTTTCCTCCAAAGGAGATCCTAAGGCATTATTAAAGTCAACATCTAAGAAAGAAGAATGATTTCGGCCACAGCTACACTTGTGGCAGCTGGGTCTTTAGCTGGACCATTGGGTCACCAAAGCAATGGGGAAGGAGAGCTGCTCCCAGCCTCCTTATATTTTTATCAAATCACTTCCCTGTATATCCATACCTCTGATTTTTGCCGTAGCTGTTTAATTTGTCAGCTCTTCAGAGAGGTTTTGTACAGTATCTCTTGCAACAGGACCTCAATCTCTCCTAATGCCTCTGAACACTGCAGAAATATAAATAGTAAGAAAGCATTTGTCAAAGTGTACAAAGGAAACTCTCTGTGCTTTGATTTAAAGCTCAGAGTCTTGGAAAACATTCCTCCAAAGGAGCGGAGGATTAATTAACAGTTGCCCAGCCCAGTGTGACCACAGGCAGTGCTAGAACCCTCAGCACCCACTGACCTGCCACCAGGATTAGCTTTCAACAAGGCAGGGCAGGGACAGGCGCTGGATCTTACAGAGCATCACAGGCATAGTGGCATCTCCTGGCTTTCACTGGGTTTGCTTTTCTGCACAAAGAACCCAAAAGAAAACAAAATTATGTTATATTTAAAGAGATGAGGAATAGTTTAGCATCCTTGAGGCTTAGAGTGCTTATTGCTCAACTTCGACACACTGCTGAATATCTGATTAACAACCGCCTTCACAGACTGAAATAAAAATAATCCCCTCCTGGACTGAGGTGCTGCCCACAGTGTCCAGCTCTGCCCCCCACGTCGCCTGGGCAGGTCTGGGGGGACAGCGCTGGGAGGGCGAGCAGCACCTGCGGGGTGCCCAGTGCCCAAACGCCGTCTGGTCCGAGCTCATCAGCCCTCCTTGCCAAAGACTCAGACCTTGAGTTTATCGTCTCAGCTGGTTCGAATTGCAGAGCACAAGAAGGGAGAATAGTTTTCCAGCTTTTAAGCCAGGATAATTTGTTTGCTTTATTTTTTTTTTATTGTAAAAATGGTTTAAATCCATCAAGTCAGTCTTCAGAGTTACAGAGTCGTAATAAATTCTAATCTGTTTGGACTCAGTTTCCGATTAATATTTGTGCCAAGCACTCTAATAAAAATGGATTAATTTAAAGCTATGCAGAGAAAACATATATAGAATTTTACAGCAGCCATTTCTTTAGCCGGACTATGCTTTTTTTACATGCATGTTTGAATCATTATAATAGCAATAAAAGGGCTGGTAATCACATTGCCTGTAAAAAGTCATTAGATAGGAATGGAAATTTATAATAGCCCACAGTTAATGGTAGATGAGTACATACACACACACATACACATATGTACTTGAAAAAATATTAATATAAAAGGATAATTATGGGATATGGGCAGGAAAGGAGACGGCTTTGAGGCTTAAATGAGTTATCTTCTAGGCTTCTGGGATTCTAGCAGCCTTGAGGAGCCTCGTACATTCCTTGGAAATTAAATTCATGCTGTACCACCACCAAGCACAGCCCTGCAGCAGACTCCTGGGCAAGGAGTGATATGGGGTGCACGGGGATAAAAGAAGGGTGCTCCATTCTAGCGCAAGGAGCATCCTATCCTGCGAAGCTTGCTGGATGGGAATGCCCACATCCACAGTGAGTCCTGAGAGCAGGTTAAAACAAGGAGGGACTGTGCCGTTTCTGTAGCCAGCCATAAAACCAACCTGCCCTAATTTCTCAAATTAACTTTGTATAAAATTGTGAATGCCAAGGTTTGACATTTATTGTCTGCAGTCCTGATCACTGTCTTGAAACCAGGCACAGCAAATAAACACTCCTGGCTTGAAAGAATCAGTTGTCTGCAGAGACCTGAGTATTTCTCTGTAGGAGTATTTATGAACCCCAGTGCAATAGCTGCTGTCCAGACCTGCAAAAACCATCCTTTGGGTAATCTGGGAGCAAACGCAGCCTGATGCAGGCTTTTTTAGCCTAAGGGAAACGAAAAGCTGCTGTGGGGAATGCCTCCACAATTTTTCACGGGTGCGATGATGCAGTGGGATTTCGGCAGGGTTCAGGTCCTGCCCTGCCGCGGGGTGCTGCTGGCATCCTGCACGCGCAGGTGGTGGGAAACCACATCCCGGTGGTTCGGTTGCGGTTACAGGGCAGTGGGGCTTCTGCGGCCACCCCCTGCCACGGGAGAGGAAGGTGGGAGTGAAGCTACGGGTCTTGGGAAAGAAGAATCGGTGTCATCTCTGTTTAACTACTCAGCTTCCACCTCTCCAGAGAAACGTGCTCTGGAAAGATAGGGATGTGTATTTCAGGGACTGAAACCGTGGAAAGGGATGGGGTCTGGTCACTTGGGAGCAGAGCAGGGAGACCTCCAGGTTACACCTCACGTAGGTGGTCTGCGCCAGTCTTAATGAATACATGGGAAGTGAAAAGAAAAGGCCAGGGGAGAAAATCATCCCTCTTGCACTCAGCCATCGCAGTACAAAAGGATTATTCTTAAACTTACACTTTAAAAGCATTGTCAGTCCTTGAGGCCAGTTATTAAATTTTAAAAGGAGTAGCAGCAGATGTTCAAAGGTTGAAGAGGGGGGTTAATTTACATGCTCAATTCAAAGAAAATTTAGGGAAAAAAATCAAACTTCAAGAAAAATAATCTCAAACAAGTGAGATTTTCCTGCCAAATTCATTCAAAGGATTTTTTTTCCTCCTATCAGCTGCTCTTGTATCCAAGGACAACGTTCTTTCCCCCTTTTTAGAAAGCTTTGGACTGACATTTGTTTATAAGATCTTATTAGAGTTTGCTAAAATATTTTCAGCATAAGACCCATGGCGTCAGCTCATCTTTCCTCACTAAACCAATAAGCAGGCATTAAGGCACAACGCGTTGGGCTTCCTGTTTACATCCGCAGATGGCAAATTAATGTGTGCTCGTTCCTCCGATGTATTAATCTCGCCTTTTCCCACATAATCCATAAATGAAGCCCAGATGGAAAGAATTAGCTTGAAATCTCTCCCTTCTCCTGCCCCCTACCCCCAAAAAATGTTGGGAGAGGGGGTTTTGGTAGCACTGATTACACTGCAAAAATTGTTCTGTGATTCCTAAAGTTCTTAAGTTTACTGCTATCTCCCACTAGCAATATAGGATTATACTGCTGGTTTAATACAGCACATGATACATTATGGTTCCTACACTACTTCTTTGCTTACAAGAAGAGGGATATTAAAAAGAAGCCATTGAGAACGTATAAAGCAAGTAGCTAGAAACTAACAGACACTAATCTGAGCTCAGCAAATTCCACAAAGATACTTCCAAACAAAAAGGCATATAAAAAGGCATTATTGCATTTGTAATGCATCTACAAATGTGTTGTTTATATGCTTTTAATGGTGGTCTTGCTGGATATAAGATTATGTTTTATATTCCTTATTTTTCAAAGGAAAACTTTTTGTGAGATGCCCGTAATGCCTTTTGTAGATAGCTGCTTCAAAAACTTTGGATGGCTCATTCTTATGGTGTCTTTGCCAGGTGACAGACCATCAAATCAGTATTATCAGTTGTGTTTAATCACACTGGTGTTTCAACTTGTTTCACAGCGTGTATCCACGCAGTAGCGTACAGGGCTAAAAGCGCAACTGCATGACGGACGCCTTCCCCACGCCATTCGGAAGTGGAGGAGTTACAACACGAGCTCATGCCCTAAGGAAATGGGCTGGGAAGAGAGTCATATCCAGCACCTTCTCTGCCATACCAAATCTCTTGTGCCTACTAGGACACACCTGCCTTTTTAACAACAGTCACCACTTTCCAGGCTTCAGAGGCGCAGATCTCTTGGTGCTCTTTCCCCATCTACCCTACTTAGTCATCTCCAGCTCCAGAGATGTTGTGTTGATCAACCCCTTAAAGGTGGGGATATCCCATAGTACTCATTGTCTGCAACCACAATTATGTCACGGCCAGTTCCTGATCATCCTGCTGGGAAGAGCTGAACCTCAAGTGAGTCTGTGCTTACATCAAGGCTTTCCAAACTGACAGTGAATTTTACCTGGCTAGTGCATACCATGGGAAAAATTCATCAAAGGGAATTAAGGAACTGGTCCAGCTACCCGTTCATCTAGTAAAAGCAAAACCACAGATACATTATTTTAATCCTCAATTATTAAATCGCTTAAAGGAGTTTAGTGCACTGGGGAACTCTGGAACATTTTCGACCCGACGCCAGCGATCTGTTTGAAGCCCTGCGTGCCGCCACATGCACTGAACTACCCATGAACTCGGGGCGGCTGCGGCGTTCCTGATACCCAGGTCATGCAGCAGCATCCGTTCAGACCACAAAAAGGTTCAATCCTGAGCGGAAGAAATCCCTTCGCAGAGTGTGCAGGAGCAGATACAGCTCTGAAACCATGTGCCAGGGGTTGAGCCGACAGAAATATGAGCCAAGAAGCCACCTCTTTTCGGGTTTATACCACCGTAGTCAGCTCTAGGCAGGGTATCTTCCTGCAGAAGTTGGTAAATTCGATGGAGGAAGGACTCCTTCTGCAGCAGCTAATGAATAGGAAAAGCCAAAAGTAAGAAGCAATTGCCATGAAAACTGCAATGTTTTTAAAAGGTTTTTTATATTTTGGAGTTCTTTGGATTTTTTATTTTATTTTATTTTATTTTATGAACATAGTAATAGTCAGAAATGTTATTGTTCTGTTTGAACAGGAGTGTTTTGTTTCAAAACTAATCTTTGTAACTGAAAAAACACCCCCCTCAGTGAGGAAACTGCAAAATCCATGTGGGCAATGAGGAAAACAGACCTGAACTGAAAACCAAATGAGAAAAATGAGAATCAAAATGAGCAAATTAAAATTAGCAAAAATACAGAAGTAAACCCAATTTAATAATGATTAGTGACCTTTACTTTAACCTTCAAAAAGGGGGAAACTGTCTAGACAATCAAACTGTTTGCAAGAAAATTTGCAATAAAAATACTCATCTCTACTCCACTAAACATCAAGGTAGGATACAGTGGAGGGACCATTATCTCCCATCCACAAATGCTCTGGACAAGGAAAAAAAAAACCTAATAAAAGAAAAGAGTTATTCAACTTTAGTCTGAGTAATTTATTGTTCAAGGAAACAGAGTTTCCTCCAAGACTGATAAATACCATAGGCTATTTCAAACAACCGAGTAGTAAATCAAAGAGAAGTGCTGTTACGTTATACAATGAAATCAAAGTGATTTGCAGATCCCTAAATGTTTCTTCATTACCCTTAATCCTATACCATTAAAGTAATGAGGAACTCTGATAAGGTTTTCAGACAGTGACAAGGGAACCAGAAAATTATGGGCATTTTTATTTAAAGCATTTTATCTCAGTGCTTTTAGTTTAAAATATAATGAAATATTGTAAATACTTTTATGAGGTTATAGTACAAAACTCCTGTAAATGAACCTGAAATTCTAAGTTTGTCAAAAGTTGACAACAGGACCCAGTCATATGCTATCCTGGATTAAAAAAAAAAATTAAAATATTTATATCTTAGTATGCTTTTTGCATAACAGGAATTCAGAGTATTTTAAAAACCCCAAAAGGCGTTACTGTTCAGTGGCACAGAAATGCAAAATGTAGGTAACTAAAAGCTAGGGTTTTGTAACCTGTATGGAGAAAACAACTGAATAGTGAATTGTTCCCTTGAATCACAGATGTCATGCGTCCTTTTGACCCAATATATAGTACAGATATATGTTACACTAGTTCTCTGTCATATATAGACAGAGTAAAGATACATAGTCTTGTAAAGATATGATATAGTGAATACATGTAGTGGATGTAGGATAGAGATCATACCTATTTTTAGATAACCTGTGTGTACAGTCGTAGTGCAAATAACTCTATGTTGGGCTCACTTTCTGCTACAGCTGTAGTGACATCTGTACCGGCATTGCCACCCGTACGGCTGTGCACACACAGCGAGACAAGGGGAGGCGTGCAGAGCATCAGGCGTGCCTCCCCTTCCTTTCCTCCTGAAGGTGAGCTTACTCCCTCGGCAGGAGAGGGCATTGCTTGCCTTCTGGTTCGCTTTGAGCTTTGCCAGCTCCTTGGAGATTTGCATGATAACAGATGATTTATTCCATCAAATCAAAGTGGGGCTGCACATGTGGTTAGGTGTGAGCACCTCCTCTGCACGCAGGCAAACCCCGGGGGCTATTTATCGGCAGCAAAACGCCGCCTAGGCAGACCTTAATCTGGATCGTTTGAAAAATGCCACGCTCCCCAATGCGGGGAACACTGCTTTAATTCTTCTGAACTGGATTAAAAGAAACATATGCTAATAGAGGGGTGGCTGTTAGTGCAGCTGCTGTATACAACCCCGCGTAGCAGTGACAGAAAAGACATAACTCTCTGCTACTAGGGAGCTTTCTGCTATTTATTTATTGAGTTCAGCCAACAGACTTCTAAGTGATTTAGATGTTCCTCAAGATAAAAACAGTATAGTAGTCAGGATTTTTTACAAATCTAGCGTTGCATCAGCAACGGGAAGCGAGCAGGCAGGAGGGCAGAGGGGGAAATGGCTTGGGTGTACATGGGCACAGGTTAGCCTTTCTGCGGACCAGCATGGGCGAAGACCAGGCAGTCTGACTGCTCTTCAGACATGTCGGTTAATTGGTTTTAGTGCAGAAAAAGAGACACTATACGTGCAAAGGGACAGAGGAGCACACTAGTGGAATGGCGACAGTTCTTTGAGATGCCTAGTAAAAAGAAAAGTAATAAATGGCAAGAATCAAAACAAGGGAGGCTCCGGGGAAAAGGAAAAAAATCAATTACTAAGGGGAGTAAAATGTCACTGTCAGAGGATGACAAGAATTCCTGATATAAGGGATTTAGCAGTGAAGGACAGATTCTTTTTTTTTTTTTTTACTGAAAGGCAAAATATATGTTAACTCTGATGAGCGTTTTTGAACTTTGAACTCTCTGACCTTTAAAGCCTCTAAACTAAAACCCATCCAACTCTGAAGAAATGGCAACAAACAGCAGGGTCGGTCCCTCGGGTGGCTTCGGCCACACACCCGTGGCATCATTTGGCTGCGTCCAGCACCACTGCGGTAGCAGCGGCTCCTGCGGACAGACAGGCAGACAGGCAGACAGACAGCAGCCAAACTCTGCTCCCGCACCCCAGCCTCCGACCAGAGTCACACGGTAGATTTTTCCAGGATTATCCCCGCATTGTGGCAGTGGGTGAAAGAATTAGACTGGGGAGACAGACTGTTATTTTCTCTGCTTTGCAACGGATACAAGAAAAGTAACTTTTTGCCTCCGTTTGCACCTTTCCTCCCTCCTCAAGTTTGCCCGAGTGAGGTTACAACATGGTATTAATCACAGAATTATATATGCCAAGATATAAAACACCCAGAGCCATTTTACATTAGAGAGACCTTTAAATCCTGCCCAGCTGAAAAAAGCTGTTCTCAATCACTCCATCAGCAACTCTGGGCCTCAGAGGAATGAAAATGTCACCCCTTTTCACCCCCTTTTAGCAAGTTTCTGGGAGCAACTGGGACTATCCGCAGCTGCCTGCAGCAACCCGAACGCTTTCCCAGCAGGGTGGCTAAAGATGGTTATTAAGCACAGGAACGCATCTCTGTGGCCACGGGATCTTAACATCCCCAGAACCAGAAAGGACAGAGTTTGTCCTTAAACCTCAACCTTTGCAAAAGGCTCGGTACCAGCCAAGGGGAGAGCGAAGATGCTGTGGAGCAAACCCTTCACCTCTTCTGCACCGATCTTGGTGGAACATATTTGCACTGAGTGAGAAAGAAGAAATCTGTGTTTGCAACATCTCCTGAGCTTTACTACTCCCTCCCTACCTGTGTTGTGTCCCCATAAAGTATAAAATGGTGCCATCTACTGACATCGCATTTCAACAGCTCCTGCGTACTCCGCACAAGACCTTGAAAGCTGATTTTTCCATCCCTTCATCGCTGTGTTAACTCTCCAACCAGGGCACGCTACTCAGATGGTACTAAAGCAACCGTAAACTGATACTGGAAGAAACTATACTGGTGCTAGCAGGGCTGCTGCAAGGGATTAAACCTACTGGTGCCAGCCCAGAACTCCTAATGAAAAGCCAAAGATACTGTGCAGGTCTGGATTTTCCTCTGCAAAAGGCAGGAAGGTGTTAATGGGGAATGCAAGGATGGTTAGTTCCCTTCGCCAGTGCTCAAAAGGCACGTTGAGGTGCACATGAAATCCCTTGTCACATTGTTTAAGACAAGAGGAAACACCTGAAAGGAAGGACCAGAGACAAAGTGACGTGGCTTGAGGCAGCAACATGAGTGGGGCCACCGGTGTCTTATAGGTGGGGGAAAAAAACCTGCTTGGGAGCTGCACACCTGCAGAGGAGGATGTGTCATCTCCTGCCATCCACTGTCAGCTCAGGTGCTTTGGAGAAAGCTGCTTCACAATTTCCCAGATAGGTTAAAAAAAAAGGGGGGGTGCGGAGTGGGAAGGCAACAAGATTGCCCTGGTTTGGAGATCTGTGCTTAGAAGCAGTCAGTGTTGCTATGAACATTAATTTCTGATAAGACCTGAATCGCAGGGGGAAAATGAGATCAGCCCCAAACGTAGAAATACTCTGCATACTTTCGTGTCATTTATAACCACTACACCCAAATTCCCAACACGAAACCAAAACAATGAACATGTGCATGCCTAATACTGCTCAGGAGGGTTTATTTTGAGACATACATATAACTCAGGTTTTCAAAGCGTATAAACCACACAGAAAATGTGTACAGATCTCAATACAACCTTGAATTGGAATAACTTTAGCCTACAGCACCTACGGTAGCATGTCCCAGAGGGTGGTATCCCAGCAAACTTAATTAAAACTCAGTGTTTCCTGCATGTCCCGGTGCTGGGTGAGGTGTACTCCATGTCTGCCGGCCGGCAGTCCTCCTGCAAGCCATCCACATCACTGCTCCTCCATCCTCCCACCCATCTAATTGCAACAGGCTTTGGCTCCTTGTCCAGAAGTCCCCAAGTGATAAACAAATCTGTGTAATTTTCCATTTACCAGCCTCCTTGAAGAGGATATGCAAGCACTTGATTACAGCACGTTATCAGATACCAGCACTGGGATTTTTCCCTCTCCTGTTGTTTTTACGATGACGATAAGTTGTTACAATCTTTATTTTACAAGACAGCACTCGTTGCCTAGGTCGACTGAGTGGGGTCGCTGATTGCCATGACTTCCCTGCAGGTATAAAGGCTGGTGATTTATGGCAGGGGAAATTCATATTAACCATAAATATCTTAATAACTAGCCATCTGGGAGAGAAAGCGGGCTATGCATACAACACAGACTAATTGCTGTTTAATGGGTAGCATCTACGGCACTCTGTAAAACAATGCTTTTGGCATCGGGTGTTGCTGAGGTTATAGAAAGGACTTTTAATCTGCAAGAGGAAACATGCCACGGCAGGGTCATCTGCTGCTCTCAGCTCAGCCCTGCTAGCCTGCATCCCACAAGAGCTAATTATCTTGTACAAAGCAGAGAGATGCTGTCTCCCACCCCCAGCCAACAACTGGACCCAAAACGCCCAGCCACAGCCGGGGCTGTGCCCCACCTGCGATCAGCGTGGCTGCGGCCACCCTCCAGCTCCCACCTGCCCAAAAGAGACCTTGCATCTCCCAGCCTCAGGATGAGGATCATAAACTCAGCTAAAGGCTCGCTAATTTTGTAATATTTTGGGTCGCCTTCGCCCAGGCAAGCTTACAGGTAGTTTAATGCTAAGCCGACGGAGGAAGGTGGTGGAAGGTGGACACTGGGATGCTGTGGTTTGCTACACAAGCTTCCTGCATAGTAAGATGGGAGGTCTGGAGATCTCTCCAAACTGCGTGACCTCCCTGTGGGTCCCATGTCCAAAAAGAGCTGCCTCTTATCAGCTCACCCATTGCTCTTTTGTTCTCGGGAGAGACTATTCTTTGGATCAGTGTCTTCCCCCAGATATCGACCTCCTCGCTCCTCTCTTAATTCAGACTTCAAAGTAACCACATCCCAGTGGCACTTTCACTGCAGGGGGAGATAAATGGGTCTAAGGATAGTTCTCATTTTTTAACATAAAACCCAGAGCTTTTGGTTCACAGGGTCTCTTTCAACCCATAGGGAGGCTTCAGCTGTATCGCATCCTCTGCAGAGGTCTGAGCCAAAGGACCTCCTCAGGGTTTACACCCAACTAAGGTATTAATGAAAATAAAATGACTGCAGTGCAACCCGTGGTTCTGCCTAGATGTAAGATCATTTATAGTTTCTTTGAGATCAGCTGAGGTCTGGCAGGAAACACTGCTCATATATTAAGTATGTCTCCTGCCTTTCTATTCGGGATCATTGTTATGAGAGAGTCCTGTGCAGAAGTGAGTGATGAGGAGCCACAAAGATGGTTCAAAGGGCTGGCCGTTTCCCTGTTTAGCCATGCTATTTGATGGAGTGTAGCTGAAAACATTGTTAAAGAACTCCACGGTTTTAGCAAAACTTTTCAAAGTTGCCTGGACCATGAGGAAAATAGCTTTCTGCTGATCTTCCCTTCCCTCACTTCTGATGAATTTAGAAGCAAGAGGTATGAAACACTGCTTATAAGGGTTTGTTTCTTTTACTTCAAAATTAGTCTAAAGTTCTGGAACTACTCTAAAAAAAGATTGTTTGGGTTACCTATGGTACATGAACAGTAGACAGTGAAATAACTAGACTCCAGGGCCACCAGAAAAGTCCCTATGCAGGAAAAAACCAGAAAAGAGAACCAGTGTAGCCCTGGAGAGCAGAACATGCCCCTCAAGTCGTTCACGAGGCATCAGGTTTCTTTAAGCTAATGGTCAAAACATGACACCGTGGAGTAAGGCTGTTGGTGAAACACTTGTGGAAGGTGACAAATGCTCCATCGTGCAGTATTTACTTTCCAGCCCCGCAGCTAAGTTGTGTACGCTGCACACAGCTGTCCTGAGGCCAGGCAGACGCCTGGAGAGCATGTCCTCAAACATGCCAGAACCAGAAACATGGGCTGCAGATGCTGCTTTGTGGGACATATGTCCAACAAACCCCTTCTGATAAGTAAAGAAGGTGTGGAGATGTTGCTCCTCCTTCTCCATGCCTCTTTTTTTGCTACTTGTCACCCAGTTCTCACTCAACACTTTCGCTTTCAGCATCAGTATTGACAGAGCAGTGTGCTGCCTGCAGGTAATTATAATTGTTTAGACATTTAAGTCCTCTCATAGTCTCCTCAGCATCACCCAGAAGAGCTTACCATGGCAGAACCCAATAGGGAAATTGCCACATTCATCACCATGATGTACAGAACCAGCCTCTTCCACAGCCACCTGAAAAAATAAAGCCCAGATCCAATCTGCCCAGCACGGAGCAGCATTTCCTGCAGAGCTATCAGTGCCTCGTGCTGCACTCTGCAGCTCTGGCACACAGGATGGCAGATCTGCCACGCCTCAGTGCTGGTTTTCACGGACTGAAAAGCAGCTTTTTCAGCTCTCCCGGAATCTGGATGCAATGCAAAACCCCATCAAGTTCTGACTTCTCCAAGTGAGGTGACTTGTCTATGCTGAGTCAGTTACCCGCATAAACAACCCTCCCTTCCCTGGAAGTGAACACATCACCTCCCTGGCCCTATTTAGATGATCAACCTGGAAATTACTGGGGTGCAGCTGAATATTTGCCTTTTGGAAGCAAAACCACTGCGAGAGCCGCAAGAAGAGAATCAAGTCACCCAACGTGTGCAGGTTAAACGTGCTCCTGCACCATGGTGCACACACTCGTGTGCCAGGAAAGAATAGGGTGGTGAAATAATACTGTTTCATGTCATGACTTTTTGGCTCGGCACTCCTAGCCATCACAGAGGGTGGGTAGTCCCACCTGGCTATAAAACCGAAGCAGCATCTGTGCCTGGGAGGTGCTGTGATTGATGTCACCCCCTGCTGCAGGGCGTCGCGGGGAGCGGCAGATGGAGGACACGCAGCAGTGGCACCTTGGATCCACCTCTTACCTAAAGCCTAGATGAAAACCCAATAAAGCACAGGCAATGGGCATGGTCTGCACCTTAGCAAGTACATCCTCATCGTTTCAGCTTTACAAAGCTACCACAGCCCCATCACCATGCTGAGGAGAGGAAGCTAACGCTGCCTGCGAATGCACAGCCTGGTTGGGTTGGAAGCTTCGGTCCTCTGTTATCTGCCCCCTCCTGCCTCCCTCCAGGCTGACTTTCCCTGTCCCCTCTCCAAAAGCCACGGAAAACCTCCAAGAGGCAGGTTTAGGCTCCAGCATTTGACAAGCTGGCAAATGCCAATTCCTGAGTTGTCTTCAGCTGCACGTTCCCCAGTTCTTACTGTGTGGCCATCGTGTGTTGGCACAGGGACTTGAGACTCCTCTTGGTCTGTTTTGGTTTTGAACACTGAGGTAACACATGCACTATCCCACTCTAAACTCTGAAATGGAGGTGGAGAAGGTAGAGATTGCATAGAGAAGAAAGGGATTTCATAAGACCATGCGTGGAGAGGCGAGGCTCCAGGTGTGCTGACAGCAAGCTCCACCTGGGAGATGGACTGAGTGCCACCCTAGCTGAGTTTTCTCCACAGAAGCACTGAATTTCCTCATCTCCATTACGGTTTTGCAGTGGGACAGCTAATGTTTAATCCAGAGGACTGGAAAACCAACAACACCGTCTTCCCTAGCCAAGACGAAGACGGAGAGCTGGAGGTTTACCAAGGTGTTGATGTTAGACATCCTGCCATGTCTCAGCAGATCTGGAGGCGCTTTTTTCAGCACGTTGCCTAAAGTCACAGCACACCCCAGCTACCTCCACCAGCTTCTCCTCTGCCTGCAATGAATGCACAGAGCAATGCCGTGCCTGTGCAGGGTGCCCGGCGCTGTGCATTAACCTCCTCCAAAAACCTCGCCACAATTTGAGCGATCTGTAGCCCACACCTTATTTTTGTCTTTGAGATAAATCTGACTTGAAGAACTGTTATGATAAATTAACAAGTAGATTCATGGCACGGAGGGTAATCCCTAAGAGGAATGAAAAGAGTACAATTTGGCAGTAAAATGCTGGGCAGTTGGTACATAAATTTCTCACAAGCATGAAGACAACTGGCAGGCAATGTCAAAGGCATTAACACCTACCATTGAGTGTAATTATTTCAGTCTGTTACCAGTCTCGGGGCTGATATGCATTTCAAAAACTCTGCAAGAAATCAAAGCCTGGGAGGTCTGTGCAAGCCATTTCAGGAGGCTGTAAATTTTATTTTAAAAGGAAGAATTTAGAATTGCATAAACAGTGACCCTTTTTCTACCGAAGAGTGGAGCATTTTACATCATCGGCTTTAGCCAATAGTCAAGTTGTCTTTTGCATTAAAAAAATCTTGAAATTCAAAATTATGTGCACATTTCAGGGAAAAATACCTACAGTGAGACTAAAACACTAGCAGAGGAAGCCTCAGTGAAATGTCTCTTCCCACATGCATGCTTTTCCCATTAAGTAAATTGTGTGGATTTCGATAAAACCCATTTGTAGATGACTTACTCGTGCAAATCACTCCTATTCCCAAGAAATGTTCTCCTCACACAGCCATTTCAGCTACTTATGACCTCCGGGGACTCCATGAACAGCCAGCTCATGAGAATGGCTTCTTCCAAGTAACAGCAAATATAGTACTTTAAGAACAGCAGCAACAGGAGGACCTCAGCTGATGGCTGCAGAGAGGATTATCTACATTGAATATCCGCACTGTGGGAAGAGCTGCTCTGCTGTCAGTGTTCTGCACTGGTGTTTTATACCTGGAGATCAGCTATACTTAACTAGGGCAATGTGAAGCTCAGGGCAGGCTTTAAAACTCCTTTGGGATGTGGAGGACATACTCTGGAGTTCAGCTAATTACCATTTCAACTAACTGCACCATGGTCGAATCCCAAGGATTTCTGTGGCTGTGAAGGAGCGGAGCATCCATCTCTTGGAAAACGGAGAAAAGCCCTGTGGATATCCCATTTCAAATAAGATCTTCTTCCTTCTCCTTACATTGGTTTAACTGATATTTTCAGATTTTAAAAGATTGGGGATGTTTTCTGCCAGATTATATTCAAGCTTATAAAAACATTCTGCCATTGCGGCGGGTGTGCAGGGGAGAGGGACTAGATGCTCATCAGTTCATCAGGTTCAGAGAGCAATGGAAAACACTTTTTTTCTCCAGAAAAAGTGGAAAATGGAGGCTCTTCTTTGCTCTGAAGGATGATACAGGAAGATTTCTGAAGAAGCTTCTACTTAAAAGTGACACAACCCCTGTTAGGGATGGGAGTAGAAGACAGGAGCTCCAAGCAGCAATTTAAACAGTGATTAATAAGTAGACACGTAAGGGAAGAATGGCTGGTGGTCAGAGGAGACTATTTTTTTAAATAGGGGATCTAAACCAAAACACTGCTATTATTTTTCCTTTGTGAATTTGCAAAAAAACCCACCTTGTTGTAAGGCATACCGCTCTTCCTCTCAGCTTGAACAACAACCTTTTTGTATGCATGAGGGGAAATCCATCAGTTCTCTAGCAGTCTTCCTGCACTTTGTCCTCTGGGAGGGAGGAACCGAAGAAAGGAACAAGAGAAACCTTTGTCATTCTGCAAGACTCTTATCTCGGTTTCTCCACTTCTGACACACCTCTGCCCTTCGGTATCCACAGCCCCGGGGATGCCAGTTCAAGGCTGCAGCACCACCAGCTGCAAAAAGCTATATTTATTAGTCTCCACATAACTTAATTTCCCAATGCCAAACACAATTTTACACGGTTCAGAGACCACTTCTTTGGATACCGGTTTCATTGCTTTTTCTTTTTTCTCCCCAGCCTAGGACAGCAATCTGGCTGCACTTAAAACACTTTGCTTGCCATCTTTTAGCCCTTGGAAGGGACTTGAGAGGTTTATTGCATACTGTGATCTTATCACCAGCTACTCCAACACAGTCCTTGGCAGTAAATGGGGAGGGAGTCCGAGGTGTCCCAGGGTGGCTGCAATTGCACCGCGGCATCCCTCCAAGGGGTCCCTTCCCATCTTGAGCTTCTGCAAAGCACCATTGCATATATATATATATATTTATTTATGCACCATCCTTTTCAAGCAATGTCAGTTCGTTTCAGCACCAAACGGTCACTGGAAGATTTTGATGGGGTATTTATGAGGGCTGTAACCTACTTTGTCATAGTAATGGTGATGGTACACCACATGCTGAAAGCCCTTCCAGCTAAAGGCTGTTGGGCACTCGTAGACAGCAAAAAGAAATTAACCTCCTTTTTAAGTTACCATCTGTGTCATTAATTGTCGGCATAGCCAGTGGGTTGGGTAGCCCTAATGTATCAGTCACCCATGAAATAGGTTTAATGTCTGAGAAGCAATGCTGAGAAAGGAAATAAAGCAATCTGAAAATTATCTTCTTTGAATGTGTTCAGCACCTACCAGGATCTGTTTATGTGGGGGAGGGCGTAATTTCATGTTTTCCTGCATACAGATTTAGCAAGATTAAACACCCTGAGCTAAACTCTTGTCTGATGGAAGCCAGATTCTGTGTGATAATGTTGACTTACACCTGCCCAGGAGCTAATCCTCCGAATCCAGCCCGAAAGCTTTCAGATCCTTGAGAAAAATAACAACAGCAATTTGCTCTGTTTAAAAAAAAATAAATAAAGATAAATAGGTTAAATGATACACAGGAGGAGAAACAAGTCCCCCCTCCACAATCAAAGCTCAGGGCAATAGCCAAAAAGGAATGGTATCATTTAGGGGCAGATGAAAGAACATGTAAGTTCAGCATGATGTCATGGCTGTTTATGCAGTTAAATCGCTCTTTATCATACACCAGACACATAATGACTTTCTAAGGCTCCCACTGGACGGATGGTCCGTCTCTGTAATAAATGTTGACAAGTTTTATATAAAACTGTATATCATTTTCAATTCCCAGTGAGGCCATTTGAACCTGTGATTAATAACCTCGCAAATCTTATCTGTTTGAAAATAAGAGGAGCTGGGTTTGTTTCCTTCAGATTAGGGTTCAGGGCTTAACAACAGGAAAATAGCCTGCTGAGATCACTCTGGTTTTCATGGCACATAAAAGTAAAAACCAAGAAAATAGAATTTAAAAATACACTAAACATTCATATCACAAAGCAAATAAGATACTTCATGAGTTGTGATAACATTGATTCATGAAGTCTGTAACCAAACGATTGTTTTATATCAGGCAGAATAACTGTGAACGGAGAGATAGGCACTTGTACGTTTAAATTAAAACACTAATTGGCTGATAAGATGTACCACAAAAAATAATATCCAGATTCAAACTTCTTGGTGGTTTGTCAAACTGGAAAAAGAAAGCTTTAGGCAAAGATAGAGAGCAAAATGGGGCAAGAATTTGGGGTTACAGATCCATGTTTTTCCTCGGTACAGCTGATACCTAGGATTGCAATACAAGGGAGAAAAACCAGAAAACAGATAATAAATTAAAACCCCACATTGCTCCAGTTGTTCCCTGGTGTCTGAAAAACACCCAGAATTTTATCGTGAGAATATGCTGGTTTGCAGTCAGCACGAGGACAAGAGTAAATACGCAAGTGGTGTTAAACCTACACAGGTAACATTCTGCAAGCTGAGCTGCCTAGTGGATGGGGGAGAGGCTGTGGCCGGCGCCTGGCTGGGCCTTAGTGAAGCCTTTGGCACCGTCTCCCACGGCATCTCCTGCAGAAACGCCGCTCGCGGCCGGGCCGGGGGCTCTGCGCGGGGTCGGGAGCTGGCTGGGCGGCCGAGGCCGGAGCGTGGGGGGAATGGAGTCACATCCCGCTGGCGCCGGGCACACGGGGTGTCCCCAGGGCTGTACTGGGCCAGCCCTGGTCAGGATCTTACCGACGATCCACACGAGGGGATCGAGTGCCCCCCGGTCAGTCTGCAGATGACCCCAAGCTGGGGGGAGCGCTGGTGTCCCGGAGGGCAGGGGGCTCTGCGGAGGGGCCTGGGCAGGCTGGGCCCGTCGAGGCCGGTGGTGCGAGGTTCAACCCGGCTCGGTGCCGGGCCCCGCGCCTGGGGCGCACCAGCCCCCGCAGCGCGACAGGCTGGGGCAGGGGCTGTGAACTGCCGGGGGGGACAGGGCCTGGGGGGGCTGGCTGGTGGCTGCGAGCATGAGCCCCCAGTGTGCCCAGCTGGCCGAGGCGGCCAGCAGCATCTGGCTTGTGTCTGCAACAGGGTGGCCAGCGGGACCAGGGCAGTGCTCGGCACTGGTGAGGCCGCACCTCGAACGCTGGGTTCAGGTTTGGGCCCTCGCGGCCAGAGAGACCCTGAGGGGCTGGAGCGTGTCCGGAGCCGGGCAGGGGCTGGGGCACAAGTGCTGCGGGGAGCGGCTGGGGGAGCTGGGGGGGTCAGCCTGGAGAGGAGGCTCAGAGACCTGGTGTCTCCGCAGCCACCCGGCAGGGGCTGTGGGCAGGGGGTCGGCCTCTTCTCCCAAGTAACAAGTGACAGGACAAGAGGAAACGGCCTCAAGTTGCACCAGGGGAGGTTTAGATGGGGCATTGGGAAATATTTCTTCATTGAAAGGGTGGTCAAGCACTGGAACAGGCTGCCCAGGGAGGTGGTAGAGTCACCATCCATGGAAGTGTTTAAAAAACGTGTAGATGTGGCGCTCAGGGCCATGGGTTAGTGGTGGGCTTGGCAGCGCTGGGTCAACGGTTGGACTTGATGATCTTAAAGGTCTTTTCCAACCTAAAATGTTGTACGATTCTATGATTCTAGGTGTAGGAGCTAAGTAGAGTGTATGATTCTACGATTCTAGGTGTAGGGGCTGGGTAGAGCAACCTGCTGAAGAGAAAAATTTCCTCTCAAATCCACCTAAAATCCACTTAACATCTGCTCAGAGCATGGTATATAAAGCATTCCGAGCACAGCTTGGGAAAAGGAGAGCTAGCTCTGAACCTCAACGACTTTATCATCTTCTTCCCAAATCCCTCATTAGAGCTATGCACCTACAACCAAAGCCACGAAGGACGACGAAAGAATATTGCCAGGTCCTTTCTCCTGCAAAAAAACAGCTGAAAAGAATTAAAGCCAAAGCACCAAATCTGTGTCTTTCCCCTGCAGAAATCAAAGCCTTTCAGCTGAAATATGTCCCGCTCGTTTGGTTTTCAGCTCTCCAGTACATCAAAATTTTCCTGTGAAATCAAGTGCTTCCTGCCAAGTTTTTAATTTATTTTTGAAATGGAGCTTTCTGCCCAAAATTGTCAGCAGATTTTCTCTTAAAATAGCTTAGAGTTATTGCAATATTAAAAAGAAAAATTACCTTGCCTTTGACTTCTACACAGTGGGCTGCTCACAGGAGCTGGAGATAAGCACTGGGAACTGAGTGCACTCTTTAATTATATCTCCTTAATATAAAACTTTTTGTCTGCCTTTAATTTTATGGCACTTTCATGCAAAGCCAGGGCAGTGAAGAAAACAGCCATTTCTCCTTATGTTTTTCATTATGTGAAAACATCAAGGGTCACCAATAACTCACCTACGTGAGGAAAGGATGGAACTGGAAAATTAGGCGGATCATGGAAAAAATCAAATAATCTCTGGAGAAAAACCAGTTTATCCCTCTACTGGCAGATGGGTACAGACACATGGATTTTGGTATAACACTCACCTCACACATCCCGGTGCCTGGATCCAACCAGGTTAACACACTTCTCAGGGGAAAAAAAAATTGAACTTATTTCATCAGTAAGTAAAAATTCGATCACTGATTTCCTTCTTGTTTAAGGGTGGTGGGTTTCAACCATTGAAGACTTCCTGCCCACCTGAGAAATGCCCAGTAACCCCTAGATTTCTGTCTGGTTAATGAAAATTCTCTGCTTTGTGACAAAGGAAAAAATTATCAATAAAAAGCGAGGGGGGAAGAGCCAACAAAATTGATGAATCTTGATAGGTTTATAGGATGAGAAAAAATACCACATTCCAAATACTTTATGGTCAACAATAAATACATAGGAATGAAATTTAGTGTTGCTGTTTTAATGCTTCCTCCTGTAGCATCTATATTGTCTAACAACTTAAAATATTAAGAAAAACCAAACCCATTTTGGTCAAGAGCAACAGGGCAGCTATGTGAATCTGAATGATTTTCACTGCCATATACCACTTCAGAACGTAAAGATCCTAACACAAAAATAAATTGCAGAACAAAGCAAAGTGAGAAAGCAGACAAAAAATATTCAAAATGTGATTTGCTTGATCATCACTGTAGGACCAGAATCAGCCTTGGCATCACCATGGACCGCTAATAATAGCACGCCGGCTTAAGGCTTGGGAAATAAATGTAACCTATCTGTAATGCGAACATGTAACATGAAAGAAAAAACATGTGTTTGTCCACGAGAGGTCTCTAGAGCCCTGTATAATCACAGGATATTTCCACATATTCTTCTTCTCCTGCTTTGAAATGAGACAGATGATTGAATGGATGCTCATGTCCCTTCACCAGCTCACAGGAACCCCCATCTGTGCTCCCTCTAGATCCAGCACATTTTGGCCTTCCTCAGCCAGGAGGAGGAGGAGGAGGAGGAGAAGGATGGACCGGGCATCTGCAAGAGAGGTGGGCAAATGTCTCCAAAGGAGAGAAGGAAGCAATTTGTGGCAGTAAGGGGTTGCATTCATGCACTCCCTGGGCAGAAAAATCCATAAATTAGTCCATGGCTTATGAGAGCAGCTAAGGCAAAGAGCAAGTATTGCTTGCTTATCCCGCAGATAAACAGGGAAAAGGCATCCTTCCTCATGAAAACACCTTACCTAGTACCAAATAGCTGGTCAGTAACAGTGGCACTGCTGGCATCGCAGTGGGGAGGGCGGGAAAAGTGTCAAGTCCTTTTTTAATAGGTTTTAATACGTTTTTAACTGGAGACCTCTAATATGCTGGAGGATATTTGCAAAAGATGCTGTCTTAGCAAATGAGCAGTTGCTTTGGCAATATCTCTGCTGAAATAATGGGAATTCCCTACAAGCTGTTGACCTTTCTGGATTGTCAACATTTTTAAGGGTTTGTACAATTTTACTATTAAAACATTAACATAAATTTTGGTCTCCTTACAAAGGAGAAATATAAATATTTGTCCTATTCTTGCAGAATAGTTATACAAAGTACATTTTGATTCGTAACAGTCATAAATCAAATGAAATTACATTTTCTATGTATAATTCCCAAATTCTGCTTTAGTCAGTTACTGACCAGGAAGCAGAAGAATTACCAAATGTTTACAGCACACTTTAATGGGTAAATCCCATTCCAAAAGAATTGTAGGACAAACATATTCTGGAAGTATTTATAGATGATAGTCGACACATTTTGAGAATCTGTTCTCACAATTTCACAAGAAAATATGATTCTTTCTGTGTGTCTAAACAATGAGTTGCAAATTGTTGGCCAGTCCCATCATTTACTTCCTGTGGGATATTTTTTCTTCAGTTTCAGTAACCGCTCTTCTGAGTACAGGTAAGATTAAATCCAGTCTTTACGTATCATCCCCACAAAATACACCTCCTTGCTGAAGAGCTGGAGCATTCTCAGCACCTGGTCATTCCTCTTACCACCCTGTGACCAAAGACTAGAGCAGAAGACACATCGAATGGCTCACTTAAAGAGAGCGGACTTGACCTTTGGAGCTCTTCATTTTTCTGTGTTAGTCACAGTGACTGGGATTCGCGGAGGGTACGGATGGAGAATGTGAAGGGAAGAGAGCAGCTCTGCAGCACGCTGAATTAATGCTGGGTTTACCAAGCAGTTTTGAAAATAGCAACAACCATTTTTGGCCTGGCCAGCCTTGGTAACTGCCAAGTCTCACCAAAGGATGTCACGAGGAGAGCAGAATACTGCTCTAAGAGTTTTAAAGAGGAATAAAATAAGTCCCTACCTCTTCTCACACACATTTCACCAAATCCCCATTGGCTGCCATAAGCAAAGCATAAATCTCCATAGCTAATACCTTTCTATATTCTTCCTTGGAAATCTTTTTGCTTGTTTCCTTTACCAAAAATGGAAACATACCCCTGAAAGATAAACACTGTGTGCCTGAGAGCGGCACTCCCACCCAGCCCTGGCTGAGCGGGGTCTCGGAGTCGGATCTCAGCACAGACTTCCTCACATCACGGCCCCGTGGAGCCTCCGTGAAGACAGCGGCCCCAGAAGATCTGGGCTTTGAACAATGAATGCCTTAAGTGTGGTTTTCAGCTTTTTTTTTTTTTTTTTCCCTGATTTGTGGACCATTAAAAATGTTCCAGCAGGGATACAGGATACCCTTTAAAATATGGAGATTTCTGTGTAGCATATGTGAACTCTTCTTCCTTACTCCCCTTTCATGGAGCCCCAGGGAGCTGCTGGAAACGCTGGCCCTGGGAGATCAAACGAGCTCAGGCTCTGTGAATCAGACAGGGGAAACAAATTCAAGAGACAAGGTCCTCCCAGAAACACCCTCTGGAGTCATTCGAGAAGACAAATTGGAAGTGCAAGTCCCAGCAGACTGAAGGGGGAGAGACAGCAAAACCATCCCAAGCTCATGAAGAGAAAGCAGCAACCTAAGGCCAAGGAGATGACCAGGGTGATGCTTTCCTCTGGGGCGGTGCCAACAGATACACAGAAGCTTTCCACCAGGACTGGCCGTGCTGTGTCCATGCAGCTCCAGCTGACAAGGAAGGCAATGAACACACCTGGGTGCTTTCCTGCTCCTGCACTCGTTTGTCCATGCACTTGCACAAAAATGCCCAGGGTCCTTGCTCCTCAATCAGCATGAACTCGTAAAGTGCCATAAACTATATGGTTTTCTACAAAATATTGCTAAACAATGCTAACAAATAGCATTTTAATCAGATGTCTGGTGTGAGTGAGGAAGGATTTAAATAAAATAAATGCAGAAAAGGATATCCATCTAATGATTCGATATTTTTTCCTTGAGACAGTGAAGTCCCTGTAAAAGAGGGTGCAGAATCACCACCCATCAATGAAGCTGAGAAAGCCTGAGGGAGAAAGAGATGGTTAGAAATGGGTCATCATCATCCAGCTTACACCAGTTACACAACAGCCTCAATCATCAGCTGAGCTTCTCTGCGTGCCAGCACTTCCCAAATGTTACATGAGCTTTTGAAGGTCTTAGCATTGGCCAAAGCCAAGATCCAAGAGCTGAAACCAAACTCCATAACCACTTCACACACTAGAAATGTTTAATATTCTGGTTATATTGGGACTGGCTTGTCCATAGGAAACTACTGTGTTTTGGAGATCAGAAGCGTGAATGCAGATCCTGAGCCTTCTTGTGAGCATCACTCCATGCCTGTTTGCATGTAGAGCTGGACTTCTTTAGTGTGCTTCAGCACAATGTTCTTTTCTCTCTGAGACAAATGTAAAAAAACTGGAAACAATGGTTAAGGAATATTTAATCCCCAGTTCATTAAGGTGAGGGATAACTGAGCAAATCATCACTCATTTCAGTGCTTTTCCATCATTTCCAGAACACTAAGTTACCCAGGAACAAGGTGCTGCACTAGATACCCAGACAGTGCTAACTGCTGCTTGAGCTGAGCCAGTCACCCCTATAAGCCCAAAGACTAGCAGTGATTTGAAGGAAAAGCCTTGGTATTATCATCAAGGTATATTCATAATGTACATTAAAACTGAGGATTCTTACAGCTATTGGGCTCTTCACAGTCCAAAGCAACGACTCCAACCGATAACGAGCAACACAACTTCTGCAAAAATATTTCACCATTCTTTGCAGTCACAGTTTTAGCTATGGTACTGGGGGCAATTGCAGAGCATTTGCATGATGCAGCACACATCAGGTATCTACAGCAGGTGCTACCTTGTTTCGTTCATGGGTTTGCCTACATTTTGTTTCTTTTGCAGACTTTCCCCCTTTCTTCACCTTGCCTGCCCTGTGTCCCACCCCAAAATACGTGAAGGCTGCTGTAGGTCTGGGCAGATCTCACAAGAGGCTGCGAGGGCGTATAGGAAGCTGCGACGAATGTAAAGTAAACTCTCGGGTTAACGTTTAAAGAATGCTGCTATAGAATTGGCCAGAGGATTTCTTCCCCAGAATTTTCCCATGGGTAAAAGACAGACCATAGCTCTTCCTTCCCATGAAAGGCACTTTGATCTCCCTTGATGAAATGCTTTATGTATTTTGGGAGTTTAGCGTAATTGGCTTTGATGGCTCAAGGCTCTTCCCCATCCCCAAAACTCCTCTATGTCGGTGTTTGTTCTGAAAGCCCCACGCAATGCACGGCTCTTCTAAGTGCATGCCAGATCAAGAGGAGCGTATTTATGGCTTTGGGAAAATCTCATTAGAGATCATTTAAAATACTCCTTCTTCATTATGAAAAATGTTTTGTGTGGTTGCTTTGTCTTAATGGGATCAAACCCCATGTCGTCAGAAAGCTGCCTGACATGTACAATTATGAATTGCTCAACAGTGGCTGCACAGGGACTCAGTCATGTCTGATGGGACTTATTCTTAGATATTTGGGCTAAAAATTATGTCACCCCTCCTGTCACAGCTGAGGGTTGCCAGCCCAGCAAAGCAGTGGTGTGATACCAGGGCTCCCGTGAGGAGAGCAGAACATTTCCCACCAGCAGGGAGATGCGCAGATACATCTTACGCTGGCGTTTAGGCTGAGCAACTTATTTTCTCACCTCTCTGAGAGTTATGACTTTCATTCACAACTATTGTTTTGGTGTGGAGAGTATGGTAAATAGGGCTGTATCTGAAAAGGCACTTATTTTGTTAATCTCATAGAGGAAGGAAAACATTCCTGGCATTATGGTTTTATCAGCTTATAAACATGTGTTAGAAGCCTACATGCCTTAGAATAACAGCAGAAACAAGACTGGGAAAGGAAACATTGAGATCTGGATGCTTTAGTAAAGACAACCAGCAGCATAGTACATTGTGTAACCTCAGAGCTTTTCCCACTCCGCAAAACACTATTAAATAGTCTTTGGGGCTTGTAATTAATTTTTTTAATTCCTTCCCAACTGATTAGACAGTCCTTACTTGAAGGACATTTAGGACTGACAACAAAAGCAACAAACAGTGGAATTTCCCATGCTTCATCCAAAAGGAAGGTTTAAGAAGTTCATCAAAAGCTATCAAGTGTGCATAATTTGGGTCATTTTGCAGAAGGAAAAAAATGTGATTTCCAAGGAAAAGGGGATGGTGGGAGTAAAAAACATCACGGTCTCCTTGCCTGAATAGCTACTACTTTCCTGGCCTTCAAAGTAAAGAAAAAATATGAACAGCAAGTCAGCTCCTAGATGGCCTCATGGTCACTTTTTCTCTGTTTATAGATTCAAACACAAGATTGGTTCCTGTCACCACAGAGGTGTGCTTGGTACCATGCCTTCAACCACGACACGGCGCTTGGTCCTGCCCTGGCACAGCGGCTCATTGGTGCTGAACCGCATAGTCCTGCACATCCTAATAGGATGTCTCGTATCCTAGTCCCCTTGCCACGGGACCTGACCAAACGTGGTCTCATCCAACTTCGATTTTATGGTGGAACTCCTGAAAAAGATAATCACCAGTTTCACTTGCACTCAGATAGCAGCTTATTGAGACACCCGCACCAGCCCTTTTTCTGCACTGAATGCAATATGCAGAACGAAGGTCTGTCCCTTCAAGGTGCAAACACGATGATACCTTTCATCCTTTTCCCATCCTTTTCATCCTCTCATCCAAAAGCGTTCATGCCTCCTGACACATGGAATTCTGCTGGGTTCGGTGAGTAAACTCAAATGACAGAATCATATGAGAGGCTGAAAGCAAGGCAGCATCTGTTCTGAGTTTTATTTGCTTATGGAAGTCTTGATTTCTGATGGTTGAAGACACCACCTTAAGGCTACTGTAATTATTCAGTTCTGTTTTCTCCTTGTGTGGGTGTTTTTTTAACCAATGGTGGAATTTATGCTTTGTCAGAGATTGGCTACAAGCCCCTTTCAGCCCTCTTTTGAAAAGTCAAACTTTAAAGGGATATGGGCAGTTATTTATCCTTGCAATTGAAAACATCTAGTAAGCATTTTATAGAGCCAGTTTTATGGGGTGAGCTCTCTGTGTGCTGCAGAAGGTTACTCCGTAATCATAAGACCACAAATGCTACAGGCTTACAACGTAGTTTGGAAAAAGAGAAGGCAGATTACAATTTTTAAAAAGCCAAAAACTCAAGAAGATGCTTCAAGACAATGGGATGGGTGGGAAAACTAAGGTCAGCTCTTAGCAGAAGGGAAAAATGAGGCCATAGAGTTAGCTGAGGTGGTGGGGTCCAGATGTGCCCAAGATGCCTCTGAATGCAGAAACCAGTCACTTGGTCACACATGAAAGAAATTTCCACTTTGTTGAGTCTCTCCAGTCAAATGATAGCATAAAAGACACTGTAGAGGTAGAACTTCCCTCTCTCGTGCCCCAGCCCACCAGGGCTGGCACAGTCATGGGCTACACCTGGACCCTCGCTCCTGTCAACATCTTCTTGCTCAAATGGCACTGATGGACCTCCTTCCGCAAATTACATTTCCAACACCCATAGCAACCAGAAGCCCCTCACTGTAGAGGAATTGTAGAGGAATGAAGGCAGGTTAATTAACATTGATAATATACAGCTGTGGGCTGGCTTCAGGGGCGGTGGGTTGGCTGACGTGGATGATGTGCAGCTGTGGCTGGTTCCTGCTAAGCAGTTAAATAGCTCTGAGGGGGCTGGAAGGGGAGCTCTGGATGAAGAGAGACCTGGAAAAAGCAGAGGGAGGAGAGAGAGTGCCCTGGAGGTAGGAGAGACAAGGAGAAGGAAGATTCCAGATGCAGTAGAGGCAAGAAGCAGGGTGGCCTGGCCTGGCCTGAAGAGGATGGAGAAACAGCATGGACAGTAGATGAACCTTTGAAACCTTGTGAGGAATTGGTGGCCATGCCAGGGCAAGGTGTGGGAACTACTCACTGAAGTTAACCTGGTGTGGGATGGTAAAAGCCTTGTTGCAGCTTGATAGTCTGGATAGTGCTGTGACACCTCACCAGTCTCAGATGTCTCAGGGCATGTGACAAGGACTTCAACCATGAATCATTCCCAGGTTTATTGTGCACAGGGTAATTTCTAAGTTAATTTGACCAAAGCATTTGGGCTCAGCACCTAGGACAAGCTGCCCTGTGCAGAGCTACCAAGCAATGTAGGAGGATACCCCAGAAGAGCATGGCACTCCTACTTTCCTTTCTACATCTTTCCTGGAAAACATGATGAATATGTGAGTGAAGCTGCTGGGACATGTCAGATATGCATCACCACCCCCCTGCTGGGGAGTGAGTTTAAAAAAAAAAAAAGTCATTCACTACTCAGCATATTTGGAAAGTCTCTTGTGCACAGAGCAGACACCTCCAGACGTCTCCATTGGTGACGTTATTTATATGTGGACCAAACAGCTTGTTAGGCTAATTGCTCCTGGAGGGATTTAACTCTATTGAGAACTTGAACAGGGCTCAACTGTTCCAGAGCATTAGCTGCCACTCCTCCCTTTGATTTACATCCCTCGTAAAACTTTATGGCCAGATTAGAATGAACTTCACTTGCACTGTGTTTTCAGCAAAGTTCTTTATGCTGAATAAAAGTAAAAATCAATGCTGTAACTAATTACAGCCTCAACCAGGAAAGTACCTCAAAATGGGGAGGGAGGACCCCAAGAGCCACAGCCACCACCCCAGAACAGATCCCTTTGGAGGCCCTGCTATAGACACCTGAGCTCTGAGTCTGTGCTGGGAGAGCAGCAAGAACAACAAAGCCACAGCTTAAGGAAGAGCAGTTCTGGGTGGAGAAAGACTGATGTGGCTGTTTATGGTAAACAATTTCAGTAAATGGGAGAAGGGAGTGGGTGGTTATCAGTCATTTACTCTGGAATGTCTTTGAGTCATTTGGCTGCTGAGCTTGCTCTTATGGAGAGAAAAATCTACTTTTGAAATAATTGGTTGCTTTGCAGAGATAATTTGGCCATATAGTGGTTTTTTTTAAAAAAAAATATAAATTACAGAACACCCTGGGCTACACTTTTCTTCAAAAACTGTAAAGCTAGGACATAAATCCAAACAGGAAAAAAGACCTTTTCTATTCCTTTCTGCCAGTGAAATACAATGTCACTGAAAATGGCCTTTATATCTATACTATGCACACATGAAAGACTGCAAAAAAGAAGAATAAATAAGCCTAGTAAAATATTTACCATTCTAGACATCAGTAGCCAAGGCCAGATTGATGGGAAATGCTTAGTTTGGGGCTGCCAGCCTTTAAATGACCTCTTTACAAGTGCCTGAATCTTGAAATTCAACGTGCATGTGAGGTCCAGTGGGACGTGCAAGTATTTTGCCGTGTCAGGCGCTGGCCCATTGACAGCAGCAGGAATTACAGGTGTTCAGTTCCTCCCAGGCGTGCAAAACGCAGATGCTGGAAAGCAGCTCATCCCGACGAGGCTCCAGCTGCCTCCGTTCACGCCGGACGGGAGTAGATCATATGCTACATTTCACTTCTGGCCCGGACTTACCTCCATTTATTGCTTTTTTTTTTTTTTTTTCCCCCCTCCTCAAAATTAATGCTTTTGGGCTGCAGAAGCATTTCCCAAGATGGATTTTTCCACCGAGAAAGGAGCCGCAAGAGAAGGACCACTTCATATGGTCAAAGCATAGGGCTTGCTAGATTTATTTTAAATTAAATAAGTTATTCCATGTGTCCTGGACACAAGCTCACTATAAACTAATTTGAAATCCAGGGAGAAACCCCCCGACAGTCAATTTTTCAGTCCTTCAAGCCAAAATACTGTACCAGTAGTTCATCACCTGGCAAATAAACCTGCCAGCTCAAAACTTTATTAATCATTTTCTGTACCCTGCTTGAACTTTTCCAAGCTGAACTCAGGAGTGTTCTAATTCTCCATCCACTGGTACCAAAAGAAAGGAGAGAAGACAAAAGAAGAGCGATGAAGGCTACGCCATCCTCCTCTGCCTTCTCCACTGCAGGAACATGAACTTCAGAGATGATGATTTGGTGAGGGTACCTGCCATTTGCCCCACAGCATCCCTGGTTGTAGCCCGGTTCTTGCAAATCAGAAATAGCCAGACCAACACCTTCCTTGATGGGACGGATTTTTAATTTTTGGCCTGGACAAGGAATTCTTTTGCAGCAATTTCTCACACTATCATTCCAGAGTAATAATTAACCATTTTTCTCATTATCTACACTCTCTGACATCTCCACAGACCTTGTATAATTATGCGCCTGTATTCCGTCTTCTAAATGTTAAAGTTTTAGTCTTCAAGGGAAAAAAAAAAGAAGGAAAGGGATGACAAAAACTCCACAGAAAAAAAGGAACAGATGTTCCTGAGATCATAGCAAAACAAGCCACATACTTAGTAGGAACAAACTGTGATATATAACAGTTATTTTTCTAATCTTTCTAAAATTTCCTATATGACTGATTTCTTATGTGTAAAAAGAGGCGTAAGACCTTCCCTTCTGTCAAAGTACTATTGTCTCGAGTAATTTAGAAGCTCTCTGTATTGGTGCATTGAGACTACCAGAGCACAGACAGATTTAAGACATGTATAAGTTTGTGCAAGACTCACAAGAATGCGTTTCTTAATACCACTGTAACTAGAGAAGCATTTATAGGGGAAGTCCAGCTAAAATCCAGAGCTCTGAATCAATGGCTATCCCACAAGAAATGCAATCCTAAGTCTCCTTCGCACATGCAGCTGACAGTCGGGGGTGCAAGGAGGGGCACGGCACTGGCAGCACAGATCTGTGTGCTCAGCAGGGGTGCAGCTCACCAGCACAAGTGCCGAACAGGGGCCATGTCATAAATTAGGGAGTGGGAATCTCTCTGCCCTACTGCGCAGCTGCAGAAGGCACTGCTGGCCAAAGCAGCCTGTTCATTACACCACACATCGTTCGCATCATCCCACCCTTGTTCAGTAAAATACCCCGATTTGAACATGCACTCATTGCCATGACACATATAGGCTGAAAAATTTTACATTCATGCACCTATTCTGCATATAATGCTGATATTAATAAGTGTAAGAATTATCTCAGAAAGGAGAAAGTCTTCTTTAAAATCTATTAAAGCCTCCTCCAGTGTCAACGTAAGCAGAGATTATAAATATATATGTGCACCCAGATTTCATTAGTTCCTTACACGGAGTGGAGGTACTATTACAGCCTGTCTTTACGATGCTCCCAGCAGTTGCATGGCGTTGCTGCCTGGTACAGAGAATGAGGCATCTTTCTTTAAATTCCTGCTGTCCAGATCTTCCATGTAACTATTTTTTGACATATCACATGCCTGTTTAATCTTCAGTACTTTACAGCAAGATGCATCTAGGTAGGGAATACACTTTAGATTACCTTGGGCCAGCAGCTATCAGTGACTAACATGGATGTTGTGATAAATATGGCATCTACGTTCAAGTGAACAGTAAGAAATTCAGAATGTCTTCTAAATCAAACTACCAGACTTTGGCTTTTCTTCAAGGGAAAAATGTGTTTGTACCACTTATTTCATTGGCTATTAATGCTATTCCTAGAGGACAACTCTTTTAGATGTGCTTTCTCCTATTCTTCCAGTTCAGCTCTCACATAGTCAGAGACAAGACTATCAAATCAGTGTAGTTTCCTGTAATTGTAATAGATTTTCCCCATGTTTTAATGACTATAACAACCAGAGAGTTCAGAAAGTTAGAGCTTTTATTTCAAAAACAAATCTGAAAGAACAGAGGAACTGCTGAACCGGGTCGGAGATCCACGTAGCCCAGTGTCCTGGTCTTCACAGCGGGGAGCAGCTGGCAATTTAAGAAAAATACCAAAAGACAGAGCACAGAGCAATCCTTCCTAGCGCACTCTTCCTGCAATCAGCTGTCAAGAGGTTTCCTTTGCCTCCAGACCACCATGGTTAGCAACAACTAAGAGCTGCACAACTCAAAACACATCTCATTTCTCTCCATATCCTTTTATACCCTCGATCTCCACAGCATCCTGCGACAAAGAGTTCCACACTCAAAACTGCATTTTGCAGGGAATAATTTTTTTTTTTTTTGAAAGCTGATGCTTGCTAACATTGCTGGGATGAGCTTGCAAACTCTCATGGGGGAGAGCCATTGGCTGCAGGGCACCAGGAGGAAAGGTCGGGTCCTTCAGCTTTTGAACTAAGCTGCAAATTTGGAACCAGCTGGGCAGCTTTGTCCCTGTAAGAGAAGCAGTGATGCTGAGTTGGCGACCTGCAGCGAGGGGGAAGAGCCAGACACCCACCCTTTAATTTCTAACATGATTTTGATTTGGAAGCAGATATAAGATGGGAGCCCACGGGAATTTTGTCATCATTGCCAAATTAAGATTTCCTGGGGCAGATCTAGAAACGTCCAGGGATGTCCGGACTTGCAGAAGGTGCCTTGTTGGGGTTTTAGCTGAGACTTTCCATGCCGGGTCCTTTCCTCCACCATGCAGGTTTTGACAGCCAGTGAATGGGGGGACCAGGCACCCAGCGGCAGCTACAGCCCACACTTTTCAAGTTCAACCAACGGGCATTTGGCTGTTTAGTGGCTTATTTTATGTGCTTGAAATGCGTCTGGTTTTCAGAAGAAGCTGAGCTCTCAATCTCCTGAAAGTCATCTATGGCATTTCCTCTGACAGCCAAGAAGTAGTAGTGTTTATTTTAAAAAGCAAACTAAATGTAAGCAACCAAACTTGCCTTTTTTTCATGAGAGAAAAGACCCAACAGGGAAAAGACTCCAGTAAAAAACTGACAATTGCGGCAGGAGAAACAGCACTTCGCTGAGAAGCACATCATTTGTCAATATAATGCTTTCCCCTAGAAGAGGCATTCCTGTACCGATTTTCTGAACATTTATCTTTTCTATGCTCTAGTCTGACAAATACTTGTGTGAGCAAATTTCACCCTGTAAATGGTTAGCCTGCTGTTTGGGGTAGAGGACTCATTATTTTTATAATGTGACAGATTGCCTAAATAAGACAGTCTCCAGAATGGACCATGCACCAGCTCATAAACCTATACGGAGACCTATATAAAATCTTACGTAAACCTGTAACAAACAACTAAACAAGTGGCCATGGTTTGTCTGCATGTATGAAGTGCTTGCACAATATTCTTTTGCAAATACTATATAGAGTGTTTGTCAATTTAATAAAAACATTAAGCACTAAATGAACAACATTTCTTTACATCAGACAAAAAGTCTGTGCATTTATGCTTCAAATATCTATGGAGCTGCAGCCACATAGGTAATATGGGAAGATGGGAATTCTTCACCTCTTCTTGCCTATCATTATTTTACCTGTAATAAAATTCAACCAAGCCCCAGCCTTGTGTTAACCCGTTCAGTTGGAAATCTGCAATGCACTCATGGAAAACGCCACTTCCAGTCAGGCCGTTATACACCACGGGGCAAGCCTGCTTATCCAGCACAGCAGAAACGTCAAAGTACTTGCCACCTTTGATAAAAGTAAGAAGGGAAGAATGTCTCCAACCTTCAGCAGTATTTTATCTCAAAAAATCCCAAGAACTATTATCTTTGCATATAGTTCCTTCTTGTGCTTTTCTAAAGAGCAACAGCTTTCCTATCTGCTTTCTAAATTAAGTAAAATCTTTGATTAAGCCATATTCCCAGAGCAGCTGAATCCACCTCGTAACACACATTTTGACACCCAAAAAAGTGAAAGCCACATCATTTATCTGGATTAGCATAAGCAACAACCACCGCTAATAGAAACTGTAACTCTCCCTCCCATACAGCTGCCTGTGGCCCTGATCCTGCAGTGGACATGCACCGTTTCGCTGATGACACACTGCACACATGGCTTAAGCACAGAAGTTAATTGCTCAGGGTGTAAGAAGATGCATTTAGCTTTCACATTTGCTTCAAGGATCACATGGAATTTCACTGAATAGTCTTTCCTCCACTAAATTAACTGCACGCCAAAAACCTGAAGGCAGATATAGCTGGGCTATGTTGAACTCACCAGCAGTAAAACTGACTCTATACTCATCCTTGATAACACCATCAGCAGCCATCTCGGCCAGCGAGGCATTGGACCACTCAATGCCAGCCTTCCTCCCATCGGGGAAAAAGACATAGCCTACAGTGAGGCTGGAAAGGAAAGAAAGGGGGCAGATTTAAAGTTCAACCAAAACTCAAACGGACCAGCACATCAGCCTGCCAGAAGAGCTCAACACTGTGCACAGCTTTCATCCCTGGAAAGCAGCAGGAATAAATGGAAAAGGTTATATTGTGGGATGTTGCAAATGCTGGGCAGGGGAAGCCACGCATGCAGGAAAGATGAGGCTTGCAGGATGGATTATGGTGGGCAGGTGGGACAGGCAGGTCCCTTGGGTTCCACTTGGTCACAGGGCCATGAACGCTGGTCTTTCAACTTCTGGATGCACGTGCCAGTCAGCAAGGCAGGGTTCCCTGCGTAATGCCCCGCTACAGACGGACACACCTTCTGAAATAGCTGGAGGTGCTCAATTTGTACCCCTAAATCATCTAGTCAGTAGGACAAGTAGCTGCATCAGCTGAACAGTAATTGAATGGAAAGGAAGTAATTGAAGGTAAAAGCTGCCCTTGTGACTAACTGCAAATGGGAAACTGGGCGGAGGGGGTAGGCAGCAAGAGGGTGTGGATGGAAATTGGGTTATACAGGTTCAAAGTAAGAATGTGCATATAGCTCCCGCACAGCATGCCACCTTTAACACATATGTTTTTAGCAGCATAAAATTCCTTGGTTACTTACTTAGTTGTGGTAGCTGGCATATTAATAACTGTTAAATGTGCTGCAGTCCCATCCTGTAAGACAGCGATAAGGAAAGCGCAGTTTAATTTGTGCAGACTCATTTCTGTGGGTCACGGGATGACTTGACCAAGAAGACACTGCCTATAATGCAGGTTATGCAGTGTGCTATTGATTTATACCTTCAAATCTTCTCAATACATCTTCCATGAAAATCTGGCTGCAAGTGAGCGTCCAAGAATATAAACCAAACAGATTAAGGCAAATTAAGGGCACTAAAGACAACAGAATGTCCACAGCGAGAGGACATAAGAGGAGGAAACAATACGTGCAGAGCTGTATTGCTAGCCATGTTCAAAACTGATGGGCAGCCTGTCAAAATGGGCCCTGCTTTGACCAGACACCTCTGCTAATCTATATTATTCTATGCCTCAGAGAAGCATAACGGGAGAATGTTAAATAAGAACAAACTGGAATCTCGTATCTTTGCATTTCTCTTCCATCAAGTCTGAACCCCTCCAATGCTCCGCTTGCTCTGAGGCAAATATAAGCCCACGTTGTGACGTTATATAGGTACAGACACTCAGGGTATGAGGAATCCAAACTTCAATTGGCAACAAACTCTAATTCCTTCTTAATAAACAGTCAGATGGCTTTTAATTAGGAGAGGAAGAGCCACAGTTATTTTGAGTCCTATGAAGATCAGGGAGAGGTTACTACCTGACGATACACATCGCAGTGCAGAAGCACAGCCTTATTAAAAGGTACACAGGCACATGGTAGATCCCAGCAGCTCCCAAATCTGCACATATGTGGGATTTTCCAAGCTGCGCTTTGTGCTGGCCAGCGTACACCCAGGAAAAGAACTTTTATTCTGAATTCAGTCTTAACTCCTGTAACACTGCCTATAATAGAGAGTTTCGATTTCTTTACGCCTGTCTTGGCAAAGGAAATGCCTGCTCAGGAGCATCTGTTCGGGTTGCATGCCAGCTTGTAAGGCCAGCACTCAACGCTTCGCCAGGCTGCACGCTCCAGCAGCCACCGCGCTGACTCTCCTCCAGCACAGCCACAACAGCAAAGCAGAGAATTAGAGCTCAGCACAGGCAGAAATATTTGCCGGCTGCTGTCATGAAGGCTTAGGACGCCTTCAAACACCTCAGGCTCTCAATTAGCGTGAATCAGCACTGCATCAGCTCCACCGAGCACCAGGTATTTGCGGCAGCTGAGAATCTGTCCTGTAAAGCTGCCTATCTAAAGTTTCTTTAAAAAGCCAAAATAAGCAGTTTCAAGTAACCAAAACAACTTTTGGTTCAACCCGTGTAGCAAAACCTCAGTTTTTACACACATGGCTCTGCTTTTGAGAGCTGCTCCCAAGGCTTATAGGTGCTAATGATGGCACCAGTTAGCACCTCTGATTGCACGCCATGGATGTTCCCAATGCTTTATTTCTGGATACTTAAATACGACTGAGAAGTTCAGAAACACCTCTGATTTCATGGTGAAGTAGCACGTTGCCATGTTAATACCTACTTCAAAGTGTGCCAAAATCATGACATAACGGTAAATCTCAGACCAGTTTCGGATACCTGCAAAAAAGAAGAAAATCAACTAACTTAAAGTTCGCCATTGCTGGAAAACATGAACTAATAGTATGTGGCTTGACATTAACTTTGGTAAAGAAATACCCAGTAACTGATAACACGGTAGGCGTGCAAAATACAGAACAGTAACGGTATTTCCTCTGAAACATCTTAACTTCATGCCCAGTCATGGAGTTGGTTATTTTTAAAGATAATCTGTAGTCCCACTGTCTTGCCAGTACCAGCTATAGTGAAAACGGACAAGTGAGCGAATTGCCTCTGGAGCCGTTACCGTAAGAGTGGCTCCGAACGCCTTTGAGGGAAAGTTCGATTTTCTCATGGTTTTCTATTTCAATTCCTCCAACAGACTGGCCCCACTGCTCATGTCGGAAATGTTGTTCCCTCTGTCTGGAAGAAAGAAAAGAGTGAACTGACACAGGCAAAATCAACAAGTCTCCTATTCAAGCAGCCTCAATGTCAACCTGATGGACTTATATCCCAAAATGAAGGAGAGACTTCAGAGCACATGGATAATGGCTATGCCAGATTTTACACATTAGTAATCACTTTTACATTTCCCAGTTATTGCTACATAATGTCTATGAGACACCTGAGAATGAAACAACAGCAAATTCCCACCCTAACAGACTATAAAAATGCCCTTTCTTTGAAAAAAATGCCGTACTACCGAAGAGTTGCTGCTCAGAAGTCAGCAGGTATCGCCAAAGACTGTTGGTATCCATATTTTCTGCTTGTATTTCGACAACGCACTATCAATACACATACTTTCTTCTCGTATTTTCAGCTCTCTGAAGCTTGTATAGTAATTAAAACACCCACTTTAGCTCTTCTTTCACACCATTACAGTCGATCCTTTGCTTAGACATACCTAGGCCATTGACTTTGGAAGCAGCCTAAATCAGGTTGATAGCAATGAAAAAAGACAGAACAAGAAACATTCCTAATGCTCAAGGTTTTACAGACCAAAACCGTGGGCAGGTCCCTCCACACACACATTAGGAAGACTTTATCTGTGCGCAGGAACCTCCTTAGAGGTTGCCAGGTCATGAAACCAGGAGACACCTGACAGGAGCTATGTCCCTTATTAGCCCATTTCAAATTAAACACGCCTTCTAAAATCACCTACAACAACATAGGACAAGCCCTGAAGAGATCTCTAGAAAAATTGCCATTAACCCCAGAAAAATTAATCTCGCCTCTCACTTTTTGACCCTCTGGAAGAACTCAATGGTCCACGGTTCCTGGGCCAAAGCACGTGCCAATGTGCTGGGGTGACTGTCGACACTAAAGTTAAAGATATCTGTGAAGTTCTCCCAACTAGAAAAATGGGGAAAAAATAAAAGACATTATTAGTTTTCAGACCATACCAGGCCAAGCTGTGCACTTGCAGCTCAGACAGTGGCAATCTTTGTATTTTGCCATTATTGGAAAATTCTGATTTTTGTCATTTTAAATATGTTACTACTCTTCAAGGAAGCAAACAAAAGGAAGCTGAGAAGAGCAACAACGGCCTGCAAGAGCCAACAGATTGCCTAGGAAGGGAAGCTGGCAGGGCAAAGCCGCAAGCGACAGCATGCTGCTTTCTCCCACCCAGTCTGCTCAGAGGCACAAACGCAGCAATACTGCAGAAATGCTGTGCTGCTTTGACAGCAAATTATTTTTCAAGGGCTTCATGTGTTCCTTTGTGCACATGACCTTTCGAAAGCAGTAACGAAATCTCTAACCCTGAACTATACATCACTATACATCCCAAAGCAAGCGTGAAACACTTACTGGAAAGAGAATTTAACTGGTACAAGTTCACCTTCCTCTTCACTCCACTCCTGCCGGTACGGTCCTTTTCTGTAAAGAAAGCACTATAATTCTGTATCATTCCCAAACAAACAGCAAAATGTTTCTTGTATGTTTGGAAATGGGTGCAATAGGAGACAGCGCAGAAGAATGACACTATTGTATGCTAAGGTAGAAGAGTAATGCTGTATATAACTAGCTGTATTTTCATTCCGTAAAAATCAATGCATGCTATTGTTACCAAATTGCTTTTGGTTCAAGTTGGTTAAATATATTTCCAGACAGTGTTCAAAAAGCCTTGGTCTCAAGGGTAGATAAATGAAACTATGGAGTGTTGCAATACCTGAGTAATCCATTAAAGCTTATTTTCCAGCATGTTTGAGGCTCTAAGTATTCAATAGTGAGCCCTCCCCCACTCCAGATGTCTTCAGCTTCATCTCTCACCATCATGTTTGGATGTTGTGGGTGCTAAAAAGACATTTCAGGAAAACATTCAATTCAATTGTGAGGATGCAATGTGGGTGGATTCCTGCTCTCATGGCCCTCTGCAGGAGCAACATTTGGTTGAATTGGCTTTTCAGTTCTGCCTGCTTTCTGGTAATCAATTATTAGAGAGAGAAAATTGCATCTAAAATACCTGCGTTATAAGATAAAACATTATTGCTTCAGATAATACAACTGAATTACTTGTGCACAGGGA
This sequence comes from Falco peregrinus, assembly GCF_023634155.1. NCBI lineage: Eukaryota > Metazoa > Chordata > Aves > Falconiformes > Falconidae > Falco > Falco peregrinus. The sequence continues at coordinate 6,122,409 of NC_073734.1, forward strand.
TGTCACTGGAAGAGCTCAACTCCTGACGCTAGTGGCTGTCAAGCTCACAGCCAAGCTGATGCAGGGCTTTAGGGGTAAGTTTATTTTTAGACTGAGTTTAATGATGATGATGATGATGATGAAAATGTTCTAAATTTCTAGTGCATGCAAGCTCCCAAAACTCTTCAGCTGCTCTTTGGAAAACGTGTCTTGTTTCCTAAAGCTGCCACCTTTCTAAAAGCCAGCTTATACCTGCTGCTGTAGGGAAGGATCTAAGAAGGTCCTGAACTTGGCAGTTCCAAGTCACAAAGCCACAAAGTAGTATGATTATACTAAATATTACTAGAAAACAAAACAATGCACATCAATCTCTTCTTTTTTTTCTTTTCTTAATTTTCTGCAAATAGGACATCTCCTGCTTTTTCTGGTCATGGCTACTTAGTGAAACTAATTTTTGAATATAAAGATATTTGAGTGCAAAGGGATTTATGCCAGACCTTCCCTCCTTTACTATGTAGTCAGCTATTGACAAAAAGGGAATTTCACAGGGAAAATATATGTTTAATATTGTGGTTTTTTTAGCAAGAATGAAGCCGACGTACACATAACTCCCTAAAAGCTTTTCTTTCTCTTTTAAAGAGGCAATTGCACAATGTTTTTTATAGCATTCACTCATTAAAAAAGGGGGGAAAATCAACCATAAACATACAACATAACTTACTAACCATGTGCTGCATGTTATCAGAAAGACTAAACGCTCAAACTCTTCCTGGGAGACTTAACAAGGCATTTTTTAGAAAATATGCTATGTTTTGTGCACATTATGGGAAAAAGGAAGTGAATGTCAGAATCTCCTCAAAATGTTAGACATTACCAGCAATCTGGCCAATTTTGCTGCTGCCCTTAGACAAAGCACTGATGTCTTCCTGTTAGGAAGTTTTTGTAGAGAAGATGTAGAGAACATCAATTTTTGCTTGGGATCCTAACATGTGTTCAAGACAGGAGTTAAGCACTGCTCTTGAATGCCACCTCACATCCACCACCTACTTCAAACTCTCCTATTCCATCCACTCTCAGGAAGAGCCACATCTCACAGATCCCGTCAGGACGTTTTGCAAGACGAGCAATCACAAAGGACTTGTTGGTCTCTGCAAAGCCGGTGAAGTAAACCGAATCAAGTGCCTAGGGAAAGGGAAATGGATTTCAGCCCCAGCTGGAGGCAGGAAAGGAGCGGGAGAAGGTGAGTAATTCTTTGTTTTCCATAGGTTGCATCTCAGCAATCAAGTTTTACTTTCACTTTTTATATTTATTAGCAATGACCAGCCAGAGAGTTTTGCTAGCAGCAGTGAAGCCTCATATGACTGAGATCCACAACATTTAGTCAAGCTGGTGTACAATAAGCACATCATGCATTGACACAAAAGCATTTTTCCTTTCCTGTTTGCCCATTTCCTCATCAGGGCAGACACAGAAAGCAGAGCAGGAGCGGATGAGAAGCAGTTTCAGCGAGGGAACATAATTATTGCATGGTAAACCACGGACAAGGTGAAACAGTATCCTGAATTAAGATGATTATCTTGCAATGAGTTCCCTTGACCTTATGAAATGCATCCTCAAAACGTGTGTCTGTGAGGATGCAACTGAGCCACAAACATGCTGTTTCCCCACCTAACTCCAAATTGTAAGTAGGACAACTGACATGTAGGGGAAACCGCACTAAAAAGGAAAAAGGAAGAGAAAGAAGGTAACAGGAAACCCAGCACTTTGCCAACACGATCAGCAGCTGGGCTGCTGTAGGGCCAGTTACCATCTCAAATCTTAAAAACTATTAGGAACAGAAGGTGACAACTTCAAATTCAGACGTAGATTTCCACACATTTGTGCAGGACTGACTCAAAGTGAGGTTTTAAATGCTGGAACGTGGAAATTAAGATTTATGTCTGTATTTTTGGGCATAGATGAAGTTCCATCTCTGAAAAATTATCCACCAGAAAATGCTAATGAAAAAAATACTAAAATCAGATGATTATCCCCTTTATGCATATGGGTAAGAGGGGGGTTTGAGGGCACAGTCTGGAAATACACACAGAGCGAGCCCACCGGATGCCAATGCAAAAATTCAGAAACATAATTTTTTGAAAGATTTTCCAGATCTGTTTTTAGATTTCTCTTGTAAGTGTTGCTCCAGTGTCGCTGCCTGGAGGAGCAGAGAGGAAAGCACAGACCCCTTGGCTATATCCCAAACCACCCTGGATGTTCAGTTTGATTTGGAAGAAGGTGTCACTCCTGCCCTATCAAATCTGGCTGAGATTGGCAAAAAGCTTCCCCAAGCAGCACCTTAATTAGTAAAAAGGAAAAGCTAGAGAAAGCAGCTTTTTTTTTTTTTTTTTAAGGCTAAGCAGAGGCCTCAGTGCATTTATTAAATAATATATCTTAAAGGACTCCTAGAAGGCTCTGGGAAATGTTAATAAGAAGTCCATTTTTCACAGAAGTTACTTAGGATCCAACATCTCAGCTGGCGTCTGCAAGTCGAATCTTGATGAGGCAAGGAAAAGCGAGGGAAATCCTGCCACATCAGCCTTTACGCTTCCCCCTCGCACCAAGAAACACAGCAAAGCCCACCCACATCTCCCTGCTAGGCACAGTGAGCATTTCGGCAGGATGGTACCCACACACCAGCAAGGTACAGGCTGGAGACAGAGGGTTTGTTATTTATTAAGCAGCCAAGTACATCTGGAAAATAAAATTCAATTCACTAAGTATTCTAAAATAAAAGGCTGCTGTGTCCTGTAGGGTATCTGCTTTCTCCTACCAACACCAGCTGGTCTGATTAGAGGTAACCCTCCTCCCTGCAAGGGACAGCCAAGGGGACATCCCCAGCCTGCCCTCCCTGGGATGGGCTGAAGTGGGGGGAAAGGACGTGGGTCCCCAGGCTTCAGGGGTTGGGTGGTGGGGGCTGCCAGGCACCAGGATGCAGAGGATGGGGGTACCTGAGGGATGCAGGTCCCTGGGTGTGCAAGGTGCTGGGGATGCAGAGGGGAGCAGGTGGGTTCGCAGATGGAGGTGGTATGGGTCCAGGGGGTGTGGGTCCACGGGCAATGGGTGTTGGGGGGGGCACGTGGGTCCCAGGGAATGGAGGTTCCAGGCATCGGGGGTGGGGGTGCTGGGGATGGGGTCCCAAGGGAAGAGTGGGGTGGCAGGGGTGCAGAGAGACCGGGATGGGAGGGAAGGATGTGTCACGGAAAGGGTTCCCGGGGCATGGGGGTCCCAGGGCTGGGGGTCCTAGGACCGGGGGTGCCGCGGGACACTCACGTGGGGGTCGGGGCGAAGCGGCCGTGGCCGCCGCGGCTCCGGGGCCCCCCCGCCGGCCGCCCGCTGCCTCCAGGCGCCGTGGAAGAGCAGGAGGGAGCCCAGGGCCCAGCGCTTCAGCGGGGCCCCGGCGCCGGGGGCGGCCGCCCGCCGCGCCCCCAGCAGCGCCAGCAGCGCCGCCGCCAGCAGCGCCAGCAGCGCCAGCAGCCCCGGCATGGCGGGGCGCGGGGAGGCGGTGCGGAGCCCTGCGCGCTGGCGGAGCGCGGCTGGGCGGAACGAAGCGGAGCGGAGCGGGGCGCGGGGCGGGGCGCAGCGGGGCGCGGTGCGGGGCGCGGTGCGGGGCGGAGCGGTGCGGAGCGGTGCGGTGCGGTGCGCGCTGGCGGAGCGGTGCGCGGAGCCCGGCGCTGGCTCTGGCCGCCGGCAGACCCCGCCTCAGGGCCGCTCACCGCCCCGTCCCGGGGCCGGTCACGGGCATTTCCGCCAGGGGCTTGTCCCGGCTGCCGGCGCGCTGCGTCACGCTGGGAAGCAGCGTTTGCTCCTTCTATTTATTTTTTAATTAAAAAAAAAAAAAAAGCCAAACATTTTTTCCCTCGAGAAACGTGATCTGAGTGCGCGTTTCGCCCAGCTGCATGGAAGGCCCCCAGGGAAGCGCAGGCAGTTCCCCTGGAGAGGCACAGCCAAGGTTCAGGAAAGCCTGCGGGTGAAGGTGCGGGAGAGGTGGGTTTGGGGTATCTCTGGGGGGTGAGGGCAGTATCAGCGGCTCTCCCCCCAGCTGGAAGGCTGTGGCTGTGCTCAGCTCATCAATTGGCATCACAGTTCCTGTTGTAGATTTCTGACCCTGTTTTACTGGGCTCACAGCATCCTTCGCTTGCTCCCGCTGCCAGCTCTGGGCAAGAGGCAGGGAGAAAGCTGGGCAGCCCCTGGCATCCAAGGCACACACACAAAAACCCAACCGAATGCAGCAGGCATCCCTTCAGCAGCTCTTGCGGGTCCCATTTCTAGAGGCTCTGTTTTTGAAGGCTTTTGGCTGGCTGCAGAACAGATCTTTTTATTCCTTTTGCAGTTAGCCAGCATGTAGTCTCATTTCCCTGTGCTGAAATAAACCCAGCCTCTCAGGAGTAGCTGAAGTGTAGCTGATGCGGCTTTGGAGGAAGATGGGGCTCTCAGAACCTGTGCTTTCTTTTGTCTTCTGGGTGTTGGGACGCCCTGTTAGCTCTACAGACTTCTCAGAGGACTTGCTGTTACCTGAAAAGCACTTACTGTACATTTTTATGCCTTATCTCAACTGTCCCTCAATTGGGTTTTATAACCACCTCTGCTGTGGTTTGTGTTTAACAGTGCTTATGGTTCTTTTGATTTTGTTCTCTGAATGCAACTTGTTTTTAATAACCTCCTTAGTTCTGTTCTTCTTTTTGCCCCGTATCTAGTCTTTTCTGATACTGATGTGCACTTACTCTGCCTCTGTGATGATGTTTCTATCTATCCTTCAAAAGCTTTTAGTGTTCCTTCTACCTTCTTAAAAAGCTTCCTTATTTTTACACAGTTCCCCTTTTCTGAGATCAGGCAGAACTGTTCTGTGTTGCTTTATTGCTATCCATGGACCACATCAAATCAAAAATAGAAGGGCAGGCACTAAGAAGCAGAAGGCATCCAAGATTAAGACAATGAGGTTCAGAAATTTATTTCTGTAAATTGCCATTGCTTCAGTTAATATTGAAAAGGTACATCTTAAAGTTAACCACACAGAGTAGGCAGAGAGCCAGAGAGATAATAAGGTTATTTTCTTACTTCAGATTGTGTCGTGGAGGGACTGAAAACGGTCTAAAAATAGGAGATGTGTCACAATGTTATCACCCTGTACCTGCAGCACAGCAGACACGGCTCAGTCCAGAGAAAGGCTGAAAGGAAATGGATTATGAAAAACAGCTTTTATTTTTTAGTTAAAATTTAAGCACAGTATTAACACAAAGCAGTACTCAGTGGGGAAAGAGCCACACAAATGACAAACTTTTGGGACTTTACAAATATGCACGTAATTAAACCCTCAGCAGCTCTACTCTGCTTGAGAAGCAAGAACCTATGGCAAATGACGGATTCTTGTAAACTCTTCCTTTTTTTCCTCATGCAGTCCACGAGCAGCTTTACTGCTCCTTGCTGAACTGTTGGGAGTCCTTACACAAATCTGAATTTCAGTACTTCCATTTCTGAGGGGAGGATCAATGGGGCACGAATATTTCAGATGTTCCTCTGATACTTACAAGTATGCAAAAACTCCCATAGTCTAACCAACGCACCGGTGAAGTTATTGTGCCTGTCTCTACGGAATCTGTAACAGAGATAAGCTTTGTTCCTTCCTAAGAGGACAGGAAGCATGGAAGCAGTTTGCTTCGTGCAGCATTATGTTTCAACATTTCTTAGATAATTTGTTCGAGGACTGAAAGTTATGTCTGGCAAACAATTTATCTTGGCAATATTGTTTGTTGTGGAAATGGGTTCCAAACCAGCAGGACTTGCAGAAGAACCAAAGTCCTGACATGTCTGGTAGTGTTTTTAGCATGGCAAAAACAATGCTGTGCATGTTAAAACAAGTCTTAAGATCCGTTCCACATACTTAGGAAAAATGTGGGGAGGAAAATATTCAATTGTTTTGTTTGTTTCTGTGTTCAGGAGGAAATGAGGAACCTGCGACTGATGCACAGTGCTAAAAATACAGAGAACAAAGCAAGGTGAATTTAAGAATTTCTGGTTAGCATAAATTTGCTAATTTAAGCATCTGCAATATTGACCATCAAACTTCTTATTGGGTAGTGAACACTTTAAACAGCACTGCTTGTTTTAAATCCGGCTGCCTGGCAAAGGCAATTGATATGTTAGGGCTATATTCCATCAGCAAAAATACTTTGGCACTCTCAGAAATCAATGGTCTGTAAAATCAGATTAAGCGTAGCTCTGAGGTCCATACTGGTTCTCAGGCTCTTTGCACAGCAGTGAGCACTGGCTGCATTTGCTGTGCAAAGCTATCCAGGCTCTCTAGCAGTGTTTGAGCTGAAATCAAAGGCAAGAGAAGAAAAAAAAAAAATGCATTATGGCCTCTCCTCCTCAGAGAGCTGTAAATGTAACTGGAGTTTCAGAACTCCATCCAGAAATAATGGCCAGACTGGCATCTGTAGCATAAGACCCAGATAGGTCTGTACTTCAAGAAAGCTCAGATCTGGGACAGAATTTCCTAGTTTCAGCCTATATTTAAGTTGCATATCGTTATATGTGGATGTTTCTTCAAAGACTTGTTGCATAACTGCCATGTCTGTGCACCTTTCCTCTCTGCATTTTTGTCTGGAGGTAGGCTGTTTGCCGATGTCATATGATCAAAAAGACTAAAGTTATTTAGGCTGCCCCAGGGCTGCACAAATCGGTGACGCACCATTCAGTGGACACACGTGCTAGTTACACTGAGGTGACAAGTCACTAAGCATAGATAGTTCCATGGAAATCGATTGCAAAACTTCCACTGAATTAGAAGCTCTCACTGAAAAGCTTGTGTGGGAACTGCTGAAGTCTACAACCTCCTGGGTGTGACAACATGCAGTGTACTCTCTAGCTGATGCTGCTAAAACGCCCCAACACAGCACCTAACTATTCTGTAACTTCTTGGGTAACTGTCATATCTTGGCCATTCTGAGATAAAAGCGCAAGGGAGGCAATGCGTTTCTGTTTTCTCAGGAGTTAAGCTCACTATAATAAGCACCATCAGTATGTACCCCTGAAAAATGCTTTTCTTAATTTCATTTTTATTCCTGGATAAATGACTTATTAGTCATATTAAGCAAAAACTTAAGAAGGAAGTTTTAGAAAAATATCAGCTCTTCCGATTTTGTGTCTATAGATGTTTACATACTTTCATTTGAACAGCAGTGGCATTGACATCCACTAACAACTTCTAGTACGCGAAACCCAGCTGTTTGGAAGTAGAATACTACAAAAACACACTTTTCTGAAGTCCCTGATATTTCAGGTCAGAAGCAGAAGGAAATGCAAAAGAAGCAGAAACACACACAGGCATGTGGACAGCTGTATTTTCCTGTAATTTGTAGCGTACACAGACGCTATGTGCTTGCTGCCCCTGTCCCACTAGATGGTGACCGTGCTACAAGGAAAATACAGGATGCAGACACAAGAGCTGTCATTTGTTTGTCATCCTTCAGGTTTTTTATGTTTTTAATGCGTTCTCAGCTCACGGAGTGCAAGGTTTGCTATTTTGCATGTCATTTTTAAAGCTACTGGGTACATAGTTTTCCCAGTACACAGTGGAGATTTCTGAATGAGTGTCATGTGGTAATATTTCCAGATAAAACAATTTGTCTAATTTAACTACTGATGTTGAAGCCTAGGCGCATCAAATTTAGTGAATGGCCACAGAACACGCCCTTGATTTTGGTGCAGAATCACCCTCCTCAGACTCGCTGAAGCAACGAGGGACTCTAACATAAAGTATTGCCACAAAAATGTGTGTAGACATAAAGCAAAGACCCTTTATGGAGGAACAGAAGAAACACCCGCTGGGTCTGTATGCGGTTATAGCAAGCACAGGTGGCTGTGCTGTTGCTGCTGCTGCTGCTGCCGGATCGCAGCGCTGCAGGTGAGGAGGAGACCAAGGGATGGGGCAGCAGTGCGGGTGGGTGCCCGCTGCCCTGGGGAGGCTGTGCTGGCACGGCATCGGGCAGGCTGGGCCTCAATGGCCCCGGGCAGGCTCTGCCTCCATGGCCTTGGGCGGGCAGTGCTGCCATGGCCCCGGGCACGCTGTGTGTCCATCACCTTAGGCACACTGTGCACCACAGCCTCGGGCAGGTTGTGACGCCATGGCCTCAGGTAGCTGGTGCCGTCACAGCCCCAGGCAGGCTGTGCCACCATGGCCTCGGGCAGGGTCTGCCTCAATGGACTCGGGCGGGCTGTGTTGTCACGGACTTGGACCAGCTGTGCCTCCATCGCCTCAGGTAGGCTGTGTGGCCATGGCCCCAGGTAGGCAGTGCCATCACAGCCTCAGGCAGGCTGTTGTGCCATTTCTTGGGCAGACTGTGCCTCCATGGCCCCGGGTAAGTTGTGCCATCACAGCCTTGAGCAGGCTGTGCCTCAATGGCCTCGGGCAGGCTGTGTCTCAATGGCACCAGGCTGGCTTTGCTGCCCAGGCCTCGGTCAGGCTGTGCGGCCATGTCTTGGGGCAGGCTGTGCCTCATGAGCTCAGTCAGAATGTGATGCCATGGCCTTGGGCAGACTGTGCCTCAATGACCTCGGTCAGGCTGTGTCACCATGTCTTGGGACAGGCTGAGCCTCAATGGCCTCAGTCAGGCTGTGCCTCAATGGCCTTGGGCAGGCTGTGCCCCCATGGCCCCAGATAGTCTCTGGCCAAGATTTTGGCCAGGCTGTGCCTCAATGGACTTGGGCAGGCTGTGCCGCCATGGTCCCGGGCAGGCTCAGCCTCTATAGCCTCCGAGCAGGCTCAGCCACCATGGCCTCAGGCAGGCTCTGCCTTAGTGTTCCCGGGAAGGCTGTGCCTCAATGGCTTCAGGCAGGCTGTGCCTTAATGGCTCCAGGCACGTTCTGCCACCATGTTCTTGGGCAGGCCGTGCCTTAATGGCCCTGGAAGGCTCTGCTTCAATGTCCCCGGGCAGGGTGTGCCGTCACGGTCTTGGGCAAGCCGTGCCACCATGGCATTGGGCAGGCTCTGCCCCAATGGCCTCAGGTAGGCTGTGCCTTAATGGCCCTGGGCAAGCTGTGCCACAACGGCATCTGGCAGGCTTTGCCCCAATGGCCTCAAGCAGGCTGTGCCTCAATGGGCTCGGGCAGGCTGTGCCTCCATGGCACCAAGCAGGCTCTGCCGCCATGGCCTCTGCCAAGCTCTGCCTCAATGGGCTTGGGCAGGCTGTGCCGCCACGGGCTCAGGCAGGCTCTGCATGCGTTGCCTCCGATTAGGCTCAGCCTTAATGGCACCGGGCAGGCTCTGCCTTAGTGGCCTCGGGTAGGGCACGTGCTCAGCCTCTTGCTGAGGCAGCGGGTGCTGCCCTATCAGCAGTCTCTGTGCCCTCACTCTGCACCCGGTTCTGAATTTAGAAGTCTAGGGGTGCAACTTGATCCCCAAATCGTGATTATTTTGCTCTCTGAGGGGAAATCCGCCCAGTCGCATCACCCCGTGTCCGCTCAGGCGCGCTTGCAGGTGTGCAGCCGCCTCAGGCACGAGGGCGGGGCTGCGGCGCGGGGCTGCGGGGCGGGGCTGCGGCGCGGGGCGGGGCTGCGGCGCGGGGCGGGGCTGCGGCGCGGGGCGGGGCTGCGGCGCGGGGCGCATGCGCACTGCGCTCCCGGGCGGACACCCGGCGCCAAGGACATCCCACGCGAACCGGCGCCTGCGCACAACGCGCCGTGCCCTCCCCGCTGGCGCGCGCCTGCCCACCGCGCCCAGGGCCCCGCCCCGCCCCACGCGGCGCCTGCGCAGTGCGGCGCGCCCGGCTTCCGCCTGCCGCGGCGGTGCCCTTCCCGCTTCCGGGGGGACTCGGCTCCGCGGAGCGCCCGGCCGCGGGCACGGTGGCGGGCACGGCGCTCCAGCGGCGGGGGCTCGGCCCCGGCTCGCCCCAGCGCGCCGCCGGCACGGCGCCAGCCGCAGCTCTGAGGGCGGCGGGGCCGCCGCTGCTGAGGTAAATCCGCTCTCGTTCCCTCCCCCGGCCACGGACCCCTCGCCCGGCCGGTTCCCCTGAGGGACCCTCCGCCGCCGCCGGCCTCCCCCGCGCTTCCCCCGGCCCTGGCGGAGCCCCGGTCCCGCGGGGACGGAGCGCGGTGGCCCGGCCAAGGGCGGGCGGGGAAGGTTAGCGGGGATCGCCCTCGCCGGCGGCGGGTCGGGTGAGGGCCGGGCGCGCCGGCGGCCGCCGTCCCTGCTGGTGCTTGGTGTCAGTTCTTAGCGGCGTGTCTGGGTCCTGGCTGTGCTCCTGCCGCTTTTCGGGTTATTAAAAAAAAATAATAAATTAACACACACCCCATCTGTCAGCAGCCATGGGAACGAGTGCATGGAAGTGTCCCCGTGCCCCAGCACGGCTCAGTTGTGGCGTTCAGGTGCCGCCGTGGGAAGCCGAAGGGAGGGAGCAGCAGTTTCCATGTGACACGCCAGGCTGTTCCGTGGCATCCTAGCACTTGATCTTGGGAGTTCTGCTGATTTATGTGGTGCTGGCGTGCCCTGTTTCCAGGAGGGAAGCACAGCACTTACAGGAAGTGGGAGTGCAAATAGTTCACACTCTGAAAAATGAGAGGGTAGATTCGTACAGCACGGCACGTATGTGATCTGCGCCGTGAAAAAAAGGGTTGGGAAATTGTTGGCGATTTTCTGTACTGCATATACAGATATATAATGGATGCTGAATTACAGTGATGTAGCTGTTTGCTGAAGACATAATTAGGTTGAAGACACTGTGACTGTTCATATTAACAGGCTTAAATTAGATCTTTTGAAGTGGATGCTCTCTGACTTTGAAAATTTACAGATAAAGTAGAGCTGTACTGATTCATTAGCAGATGAAGCTGATGTGAAATTTTAGCGGTTTTAGATTGTAGAGTTAAGTAGCTGAAAGCTCTTTGTGGCTAAAAGAAATTGATAATACTTTTCATCTCTGAAACTTTCTTGATTTGGCTCCAGTGTGGTATATTTTGTATCATACATATCTGGTGGATTTCTTTTTTATCCCTTTTAGGAAGGCATAGATCTTTTGAAGAAGGTGATAGAATTTTGCAGCAGTTGAAAGGCTGAAGTTGAAGAATACGGAGGAAATGTGAGGCTTTATATATGTCTGTTATGAGGAACTATTGAAACAAAGGCTTTCGCATTCTTTTAATTGATATTGAAAATTGCTAGTGCAAGAAATCCAGCTCTGATCTATGATACTACTTTTTGGAACCTGGAAGGAAGAAACACATGTGGATGTGGGTATAACTGACAGAAGAATGTGCTTGCCAGTCTGATATCACAGAGTAATCAGTATACGTGATACCCAAGCTGTCTCCAGTTGAGTTTGAGGTTATAGCATACAGTGATGAGTGCAAAAGCTAGAATTAAAAAATTATACTCTAAAGTAGAATGTGATTCATCCAGTTGCTTTTGGCAAAGGAGTAAAGCTTTCAGTTTCCACATAACAATGCTGATAATGGTTTAAGCATCTAGCTTTCTGGAATCTAATCTGATTCTGAGTTTGTGGCCCTGTTCCAAAAGAGCTAAGATAAAAAGCCTAGCCGTAGATTGTGGGTTTGTCCTTCTCTCAGTTGAAGGTGGTTCTTTAATCCAGAAGCGTTCTGTCCTTGCTATTTTAGCTCAATGAACTCTTCATGTATTGGATAATGTGTATCTTTGCTGGGCACCAAAGTCTAGTGAAATATATTTTCTTTGACTTCTACATCCACGGGGGGAAAAACTGCTATCTAAAAGATATCATGCTGAATATCTTGGATATTATTTTCTTGCTTATGGAAAAATGACAGATCTGTCAGATTCATTTGTGATAGCAAAGTTCTTTATTACTTTTTATAAATATGTGTTCTGAATATATGTTGGGTTTTTTTTTTTCTTTCATTTTCGATAACTTGTTTTACCCTGGCTTCTCATTTCTGGATTTTGAGGGTGTTTGTAAAGATGTTGCTGGCGTAAAGACATAAGTAAGTAGATGACCAGCTCTGCAGTAAGGCACGCATACTTATGCCAAAGTGCTCCTTCTATATACTCTTTTTCTGAGGTTATTTAGAAGAAGCATATTCCCTTTTCAGAGCCGAAAAGAAACAATTGCCGTGTTTTCCTATGGCCTGGCACTTGCTGGCATAAGGAGAATCATTACAATAGCGTGAAAGTTTTCTTTGTTAAATATGTACCACTGAAGAGTGTCCCTTGAATGTTTTGCTGGGTGTTTGCATATAAACAGCATCACAGTTTCCGCTGTAAAGTGTCCCTGTCTGGGCAGTAGAGCAGATATTGGTCAGTACAAAGACAGGCTACAAGACATAAACAGGAAATTCATGAGATAAATATGGTACAAAATATATCAAGTTGGAGCAAAAGGGACAAGGATATAGAGAGATGATGAGCTATGCCACTGAGGGTGTGGGACAGATTTGGGGATAAGCTGATAACACTTTAGGGTTGTATCATGGGTTGCCATCACAAGCCATTTCAGCTGCTCTTTCCTACGTTGCGTGCACAGTGTTGGGCATATCTCTTTGTAGTTACAGATAGCAGAAGTTGAGTCAGGGCTAAATTGGGTTTGTGGTTGATGGACTGGTTCTTCTTAATACTTGCTACTCTAGCTGTTCTTACATGTTGTGGCTGCTGGGAAAGGTCAGCCGTAAAGCCCTAGCAGAGGGCTCCTTGTGCAGTTGCTGGGGCTGAGCTAAGGGGTTTTCAGTGTGGTTAGTGGTTGATATAGTTACTGGAGTAGTTTGATTTGTTTGCTGTGAGGTTGTTTGCTAGACTAGTCACTGAGAAGAAGTTGAAACAAGCCGCAGTTTACTTATTAAATGGCTTTGCAGTTTGGCTTGCATGTATCTGTAATAGAAAGTAGGTTTTTCACTTAAATTAGGCATGATTACGTCTAGACATTATCTGATGGCCATTTATCTGTCAGCAGTTAATGGTCCAAATTGTCCATGGAGTTGGATGCAGTAGTAGATGTGCCCACCTGGTTTAGTTAAAATTTTGGCAGTTATTAATGTAACACTGTAACTTTTTAATGAGACTACAGTTCTGTTATTTTGATTTGCCACCAAGGCTTTGCTCTCTAGGTAGGATTTAAATCCATCGTATGTAAGCGCTGCAGGATTATTACTCTAGTGTGCAATATCTGTTAGTGGCCTACACCTATTGACTTACCAGGATGCAATCAGCAGTGTTGAAATAAAGACGTTCTCTTTACTGCGTGGTAACTGAAACATGAGGAATCTGAGGAACTGTCCATTGTGTAGCTTGAAGGAAAAAGTAACCAAAAAAAAAAGATTTAGGCTTTGACATCTGATGGATTTTTAGCCTGTATATAAATTCTTTCTGTATATCTTTTTATAAAAAGAAAAATCTTATCCCCCCTCAACGTTTTTCCTTTCTTCCTGAAATAATATTCAGGAAAAGGAGTGTGGTTAGCCTTGAGGTGCCCTTTTTGATTTAATTAACGGCACAGGGACGTCATCATACAACGATTATATTGTATCACTTATCTTCCCAATGCCCTTGGTGGCCTTCTTCCAGTAAACTTAGGGAAGGGAGATTTCCTGTTACGGTGGATCTTCTTTAGCCCTATTGGAAAACTAAAACCATCTTAGGCACAGTCATTTTACAAGATCATCTTTCCAGTGATCATGAGTTTATAATGTAATTTATGCAAAAGCTTTTTTTATTCCAATACTGTATCTACGTTTTGGGCCTATGTTTCATTAACAGTGAAGTGCAGGTCAGATGAGGCATTCTTAACCTGAGAATTCTGAATAACACCTAGGAGTGGAGCTGTGTTAGATGAGGTTTATTGTGTGCAAGCAGATGATATTTTGCATGAAACACTGAATAATTTAGTGTTATCTTCCAATGCTAGATAAAGATTTTTAAAAGGTCAAATTAAGAACTGTTTCTTGGCATATTAGGGCTTGAAATGTAATGCTTTGCCTTGAAGGTTTGCACTTCAACTATACAGCAAAGACTCAAAGTAAATTTGATTAGGACAGACCTTGAAGCCAATAAATTAATAGTCTAGAGGAAATCTGTGAGCATCTCAGTGGGGATTCTTAGCTCTTCATAAAGTCTAAGTGCTTTTCCAACATTGATCCTCTTCCCCTTGAAGTGGACCAAGGTGGGGGGTAATGGTGTAGGCAGCTGGAGAGGAGAATGACGTACAGGAGTGGGGAGATGGAAGGGGAGGGAGAAATCACATGAGAATGATTACATCTGTTATGCTCACAAAAGCTGAACTGTGGCGGCACTTCCACATAAACCAGTAACTGATGAGGCTGTGATAAACACCGACATTTTGCACAGAATTGCATTTAGGGTTAGGGAACTGACTAAACAAGTCATGTCCGTGTCCTGTCAATAAATTCTCTGTTAATAATTTCAAGTGATTACTCTGACTTCACTATTTCACCTGCAGAGGCTTAGCATATCTTCTATTGCTTGTCATCTTCAAGTCAGAGAATGGGTGGGTGACATTGCAAATTAATGTGATACACTTGTCTTCTTTTTATGTGTTTCTACTCAGCTTCCACAAAATGCCATGTCAATGACAACTTAATGATGGTGGATTTCACAATATTGTGAAAACTTGCTTAACAGAAGTATAAAAGCTTATTTATAAAGCAAACCAGAAAACAATCAGTAGCTTCTCGCAGTTGTATGTGCATAATAAGTATTTGCATTACTTTTTAGGATTGCAGTGGAATATATGAGTTTGTTGAAATACAAGACAAGAGGCTTCTCATTTTCAGGGAAAGTCTGTATTGGTATAATTCCCCTTGAATCAGCAAAATTTGAAAATGTAAACTGGAGAACTCCATTGGTAATGTTGCATTTGAAATATTTTTTTCTAACAAGCTTAGTTTCAGAAGCTTTCCTTTACAAGTTAGTGGCTTCATATTTTCTATAGCTGTTAAATGTCAGAATCCTTACATTACTCAAAATGTATTAATTTAAATTAACCTTCCAAATGCAAGAGTGAAGCTTATTTTAAATGCTGGAAATGCAAACATCCTGAAGAAATAAACCTTGGTACTTCTTCAGACAATTCTAATCGGACAGAAATTGGAAATTCCTACTTCCAGCTTGTTGTTTTATCCTGTACGATATAAAACAAAGCAAGAAAATCTTCCTTGATCACATATCAAGGATTGAATTGCCAGACAGATGTTACAGTTTGCAGTAGGTCTGGGTGAGAGAGTGGCCATGACAGTCAATGTTGCTGCGCAGGGCAGGGGTCCCAACTTAATTTGCCAGAAACCAGTGCAGCAGTGCTTTCTGTGCAGCGTGCATGTGAGCACTAACTTTTCCAGTCAGAAATTCAGGCCCACACCTCTTCTGTTCTCTTCTCCAAGTAGAAATCTAACTCAAGCTTTTGTGCTGCAGTCCCACTTCACATGCCATTGACGTGGTGATTTCCAAATCACATGGTGATTTCCAAAAGTTAACTGCTAAAATTTTCAAGCTTTGAAATACCTGGTTTTCTAAATAAAATTGTGTCTTCCTCCTCCTCTCATTATGAAAAAGGAAGTTTTCTACACATTTAAAATTACTGATGTTTACTTACTTTATGCAGTCTGTGTTGGATTTGAGTATTATGTCCTTGTGGAAAGGAAGGAATGCGATTCAAGATCATGGAACAATCGTGTTGACGAATTAAGCATAGTTAGAATGGCTTATGCTAGCATTTCAGTCCTTATACTGATCTGTATATCATAAGTTGTATGGTAATTATTTGCCTATATGGTGGAATTCTAGCAAGGGGAACTTTCTAAGCATATATTCCCTCTGGTGTACTTGTGGGCCATTTCTTTTTATATATAGATTCTGGAATTTTAAATTAGCCATAGCTTGATCTAATAATTGAGTCAAAACAATTTTTCCTATCTTATCTTACATTTGTAAGATTAGTGGTAGGCATGTATACTTGTTATTAATAACCTGCTATCAAAAACCTTGCCGTAAGCTCTGAAGACGATCAAGTAAGGTTATTATTTTTTGCATAGCGCATCTCTTAGTCATGTAGGAGTGGCAAGCAGAAGAAAGTAGTAATGTGTCTTTGGATGCATTAATCCATAATGTTAAAGACTGGATATCCAACTCGCCTTAAAAAACAATGAACAAGACAGATACAATGTTACTGGAAGCACTTGAAAGCTGGAGTTTTTTAGGTTGATAGATTAATCTAAAAGTTTTTTTCCTCTTGGTCAGAAACTTGTCTGCTGTAAAGTACATGCAGCATGTTTCAAAGTACTACTATATATATTATTTGTGCTTAACACTACTTTCCTAATGAAGCAGGAGTGCTTTACTAATCAGTTTGTTGATGATATTTTTTCAGATTACAGCAGATATGACTATGTGAATAGCCTAGGATAGCCCAAAGGATGGACGTGATGTCAGAATAACATACAAAACATTTGTGAGGTATGTGGGTCTTTTTTCTGTTGTACTAAAAAAAATCTTGGTTGTCTTTAATACAGTTCAACAAAGAAATTACAACAATTTTATGCAATTTCATTTGTATGCTAAAGGAGTTGCTTGCAGAATTGATCTAAAATTCATATTTGTCGTGACATACACAGATACCGATCGACTTCTTTTTTCACCCAGAATCTTCATGTCTGTTCTTGTTTAATGTACTTATTGACTTGAGCAGCTGAAAACTCGCCTTGATTGAAAAATAATTCTATATTTCTTCTCCTGAAGTATTGCACCTTAGCTGGAAGGCATTTCAAATCTGTGTTCTGTAGGAAGCTTCAGAATTGGGAGGTTGGTCTTGATTCGTTGATTCCTCGCAAACACTTCAAAACATCTGTGTGGCAGGAGGTCTTGAAGGGGTAGGATTTCTAAAGAGTTCTTTAGTGGGGAAAAAAAAGAAAGATGGCATTATATTTGAAAAATGTTCCAAATTACTTATGTACTGACTTTTTTAAACAAAAAGATAAAATCGGGGGAAAAATAATACTGAAAAATTGGAAAAAGCTAGTACTTTTGCCATTGTGAATTTGATTGAGTTTACCCTAAATTTGAGTTAACAAAACCAGAATTTGCCAGTGAAAAAATACTTGGACAAAATGCTGACATGTGAATGCACTGTATTGGACTGTTTCTGCAGTACTGCCACTTACCTCTTTAGAAGAATTTTGGCTTTTTAGAGCATTTGTTGGGCATCCTCAAGGCTTGGCTGAAAGTTTATTGTACATGCTTTTCTGTGGGTCCTTTTTTTTTTTATGAGTGCTAGACAATAACATTTCTTAAAAGTTTTATGTGCCTATTTTTGCTGAAATAATAGCTGATTTGTCTAGTTATCTTCATGTTCCAGCTGCTGATTATGTAGGCTTTATGAAACTTGCATTTTCTTTCACAAGTCTTGACCAGGAGGGGTGGTTGATGTCCCAATGTGCCATTGAAGTTAATTGGCAAAGATGGTAATTTACACTGTAAACATTCAGAAAGATTAGGATAATTTAAAGTGGCTGAAAAGAGGTCCTTATCTAGGTTAAGTTAAGCTTGAATTGCTTTTAAGGGAGGTGAATTTTATTCCTTTCTAAGGTATGCTTTTGTAGTATGTGACTACCTTCACCCATGGCTTAGTAGCTGCGTTCTGGTAAGAGAGGGGACTTGCATGTGGAAAAAAAAACAAACCCAGAAGACCCAACATGTGGGTAAAAACCACAGTGTAACTGCTAGAAATTGTAATATTGCATTGTTAGTGACTAGATCCAAGCACTAGAGCTGTATTTCAGTTTGTTCTGTTTCACAACCAGAGAATGTAGCCCACGCTTAACTCTGTCCTATGAGTATCTCAGCTATTTCGCTGTTGCTCTGGGATCCCTACGCTGCAATCTGCATATACTTGTCTTCATTTCTAGTCTCTTGGATTATTCCTGCCTATTCTAGCCTTAAGGCTTAAGGGTCAGAACGATTTAATGGGCAGAATATGTTTCTCTGATTCCTGGTAATAGGACTGAGACTTTCTTAAAGGCTTTAGAAATTCATAGCTTCATCTGAAAACTATCTCAGTGTGAGTCTCTTTGCCTGGTAATAGTCACTTTGACCATTTTAGACTAACAAAGTGTTCCTAGATTCAGGGTCTCAGGATGTAAATTGAAGAGCCATAATTTCTACCAGTCATACATAGGCTACCATTAATAAGAGGAAAAAACGGGAGACTTCTGCGTGGCTGTCATCAATCAATATAAATGCTTTCAAGTTTCTCTCACACATGGCCTTTAATAGCATGAATCAATATGATTTTTAGAACACCGTATACTTTTAAAGTACTATGTTATTGTTGATGCATAATGTTTAAGCTTTAATTCGTCTCCTGTTTGTTGATAGCACTTCAGTTCTGCCATTCTATATCTTTGCTTGTTAGAGATGTCTGGAAAATAATTCTGTTTTCATGAAAACTATTAAGGTTTCAAATCTTGTTTTTGTTCCACGTTGGAACAGCAACAAAGCCGTAAAAGAGTTTTCATGAAATTAATTAATGTGTTCTCTGAAAGTCTGATTCATGCAACCCATTGCCATGCTGATTTAATCACTACCATTTGTTTCCCTTAAGTTTGGTCTGATCTGAGACCATTTTGTACGTTATCCAGTACATCTTTGTAACAGGTTTGTGGTTTTTCCAACACAATAGTGCTTTTGTCAACAAATTTAGCTGCTTTCTAACTTGCTTGTGTTTTTTGTTGTGAGCAATGTACTAGAACAGCTTTATTTCCATTCTGTTATTTTCCTTCTGCTGTTCCTGGGTTGCTGGAGCAGTATGAAAAGTCAACAGTCTGGCGCCATAATTTGCTGTTTTCTGAGAGCTGAAATTTAGTGAAGACTTTGCCATTTTAGTTTGAGATAAAAGAAAGAAGTTGCATTTTTAACAAGAGAGGAAGAATGGTTTACAGGCACAGCGAGATGGAAATGAAACCCTTCTAAAATCCCTTTGTCAAGCACTGACGTTGCACAACTGTGGTGGGTTGACCCTGGCTGGATGCCAGGTGCCCACCAAAGCCGCTCTGTCACTCCCCTCCTCAGCTGGGCAGGGGAGAGAAAATACAATGAAAGGCTCATGGGTAGGTATGAGGGCAGGGAGAGATCATTCACTGGCTACTGTCACAGGCAAACCAGATTCAACCTGGGGAAGTTAGCTTGATTTATTACCAATCAAATCAGACTAGGGTTATTAAAAAGTAAATCTTAAAACACCTTCCCCTCACCCCTCCCTTCTTCCCAGGCTCAACTTTACTGCTAGTTTTCTCTACCTCCTCCCCTCCAGCATTGCAGGGGGACAGGGAACGGGGCTGTGGTCAGTTCATCATACTGTGTCTCTGCTGCTTCTTCCTCCTGGTGGGGAGGGTGCCTTACACTCTGCCCCTGCTCCAGCATGGGGTCCCTCCCACGGGAGACAGTCCTCCATGAACTTCTCCAACATGAGTCCTTCCCACGGGCTGCAGTTCTTCAAGAGCAGCCTGCTTCAGCCTGGGTCCTCGTGGGGTCACAAGTCCTACCAGCAAACCTGCCCTAGCCTGGGCTCCTTTCTCCCCGGTCCTGCTGGGAGCCTGCTCCAGCATGGGCTTCCCATGGGGTCACGGCCTCCTTCAGGCATCCCGCTGCTCTGGTGCAGGGCCATCCGTGGGCTGCAGGTGGGTGTCTGCTCCACCATGGACCTCCATGGGCTGGAGGCACAGCCTGCCTCACAGTGGGCTTCACCACGGGCTGCAGGGGAATCTCTGCTCCGGCGCCTGGAGCCCCTCCGGCCTCCTTCTGCACTGGCCTTGCTGTCTGCAGAGTTGTTGCTCTCACATATCCTCACTTCTCTGTCCTGGCTGTAATTGCTGGTGTGCAGGGTTTTTTTTTTTTCCCCTTCTTAACTACGTTATTCCAGAGGCACTACCACATTTGCTGATGGGCTTGGGCTTGGCCTTGGCCAGAAGCGGGTCCATCTTGGAGTCAGCTGGCATTGGCTCCATCGGACATAGGGGAAGCTTCTAGCAGCTTCTCACAGAAGCCACCCCTGTAGTCCCTCTGCTACCAAAACCTTGTTACAAAAACCCAACACAATGATTTAAAAAAAAAGTTACAGGATTATAAAACTCAGTAAATGGCTTACAAAATTGTTGATGAAACTTCATAAATTTGTATCTTTTGATTACAGAAAAACTTTGTCTTTATCTAATCATAGAACTGTTCAGGTTTTGATCAAAACGTGAGTAATCTATGTTGAACTTGGATATGTTTTATCTTACAGAAATAAAAAGTGAGACCTGCCTGTATTTCCAGTTTCCTTGTGCATAATAATGGTATCTTTGCTTCCTGCAGGGCAAGGCCAGAAAACCATGCAGTCATCAGGGCACAGATTCCGTGATGTTGAGCACCACCCACTTCTTGCTGAAAATGACAGCTACGATTCCTCTTCCTCAGAGGCCGACATGGCAGAGAGGGTTTGGTTTATCCGAGATGGCTGTGGTATGGTCTGTGCTATAATGACATGGCTTCTGGTTGTCTATGCAGACTTCGTAGTGACTTTTGTCATGTTGCTGCCTTCCAAAGACTTTTGGTACTCTGTGATCAACGGTGTTCTCTTTAACTGCTTGGCAGTACTAGCTTTGTCATCACACCTGAGAACTATGCTAACTGATCCAGTAAGTATGCAATCGTTCCTTGACGTTGGGTTGTTCTCTCATGTAACTCACAATCTGCAGAGAAATTTGAAGTGGTATCAATAAGTCTTTTCCCACCAGGAAAAGTAGTGTTAGATTCAAAACCCTGAAGGTAAAGAGATGACCTGTACTTTTCCTGTTGTTCTGTTAATGAAACTATAAATAGTTTTGATCTTGAGGAGCAGGCAGTATAAAATCAGTTTATAAGTGAGAGGTAGGCTCATGAGAAATACTTTATTTGTAAAATATCAACCCACATTCTGATGAAGCTAATTAAGCTTTGGTCTTTTCTGTCCTAATTTTTCTTTCTTTTTTTCATCAGATGTGTTTTCAAAATTCATCCTGTTGTATCATTTTAAATGTACCTTCTATTTATGACATGTGAAGGAACTTTTACAGGTAGACATGCTGAAAAACCTCAGTAATGTATTGGCATAAAGCAAGAACTGCTGTCCTGCATGGTTCATGCATTATTGTGTTTAGGTATTTGGAGTCAGCAGGATGGGAGATTTAAGTTGAACTTACATTGGAATGGTGTATGTGTAAGAGGTCTTGAAAGTACTTATTTTTTAGGACTTCTACTCTTTAATTCAAGAGTTCAAGAGATGAAATTGTTTTGTACAAACATCTATTACTTTTTTTTTTTTTTTTTTTAGGTAATACATTTGGGGAGAGAGGGGTAAGGGGGAAAAACATCTATTTTCCCCAGATTTTTGAGACGTAGACGTGTATATAGAAGTTACGGGAGTGTTAAAAAACAGCAGGGTGTTGTAGTTAATTTTCTAGGTCTTTGATTTACTTCTGAGCCCACACCCAGTGATGAAATGTTACAACTTCCACAGACTGTGACAGCTAAGAAAGTTAGTGGTTTAAAGATAGATTGCTTAAAAATATCTCCTGGTAAAACTGTGTGTCTTTCTAGAGCTATGTTGTTCTTTATGGATAAAACATGATAGAAATTGAGGTGAATCACTACCTTTTTTTCTCCACCCCTTTCCTGCTGACTCCCAGAATGGAAGACATGACTGTGTGATAGGAGCTAAGATTGAAGGAAAAAAGGAATAAATTGCCTCAAAACATATGTGAATTAAATTTACTCTTATAACTACAAAACCGTATTTTTTAGTGAAAGGAATTGGTGACTGTCTGAGACTATTAAAGTTGTTTTGTAAATAGAGCATATTTTTATCAGCAGAATGCTAAAAGCATGGCCTGAAGTTACCATCCTTAGTGACAGGTGAATAGGTGAATGTGTGATGTGTTTTATGAGCATAAATTTACCTGGAACAAGATAAATTTGTGCTTTAGGAGTTCTCTCTGAGATAACTCACCGTGTTTACACCAAAGTATTAACTTCAATGAGAACATTCATATTGCAAAAAGCGCTTCAGCAATACAACATGAGTGTTTAAGAATCTTTCAGTTTGTACCCCAGAAAAGGCCAGCTGGCTCAAGTTTGAAGCACCACTTAGCCAAAGAGTTCTGGGGCAGAACTTGGGCTGTGTCTCGGGCAATGCAAACCACAAGATTGTTATTCCATGCCATAGGCAACAGAAAGTTTCTGCTGAAGTAGAAAGGTCTTTTGCAATTGAATCTGAAGTGCCTGCTGCTTTCTTAAGTCTGTCCCAAAAACTTCCTTAAGGTATTTATGTGAAGTGATGATGTTGCCAGAGGGCTTTTTTTGCATGAGAAATATTTATAGAATGTTGTAGATGATTTAAGTTAACCTGGAGAAGGCTATCCCTGTGTGAAGTACGTGCTGGCCTGGAGGAGCTGGTACAGAAAGGCCATTACACTTTCATTTCACGTCCCGGTATATTTTACAGTCACTTTCTGTCACGGATAAGCCATTAGCTCTATAAATAAGCAAGGTGACAGTGGTACTGTCTATTATTTAATTCTTACTAATCCAAAGTTAGATTTGGATCTCTCAAGACTTTAGATTAATATTGTTACTGGAAGATGCAGTCCTGCCTGCTGTTCCTGTCTGTTCATCATCTTCCTTAGTGTGTTAAAACAGCTGCTAATGCAGCTTTGTGGCTCAGAGAACTGATCGGTAAAAAATAATTTATTTTGCTGATGGGTTATTTTTCTTCCGGATCAGTTTCTTCAGCTGTTTACCATGTAGCTGTGCGTACTGTCACAGTGGCAGAAGGCAGCAGGGGATGTAGAATAAAGAAGATGGTTAATACTGACAGCGTCCAAACTAAAAGCTTAAGTATAAAGGAAAAAAGGTTGACTGTTGGTTCTCAAAAACTTGTGTACATGGGGCAGGTGGCTAAATCTTGGATTCAGAGAGCTGAAATAACATCTTTCAAGTAGTTGTTGCTGATTTGACTTTTGTGGATGGCTTGGCCTAATAATTGAACATCGTCGCAATTAATGTATGCTGCCATAAGAAAGCGCGTCTCTTAGCAGTGGCTGTTCAGAGTAACTTCTCAGCAAATACTGTACCTGTAGGGCTTGTACCTGCATGTAAAGATGTCTTGCTCTTCATTTTATGTATGCTGGTGACAGTAGATTCTATCAGAATTATGCTAGTACTTGGGCATACATGAATCTTGCTGAAATGAAACTGAATGTGAGGTCAAGCAGAGGTAATTTATTCATTTGGAAAAGATTCTGGTTTGTGGTGGACTAGCTTTGAATAAATTAACTTGTTTCAGCAATTATCCTGAGATTACTGGTATTAAGTCTATAAAGTGTTCTTTTAAATGCTCTCATACCATTTAAGAAGCTTTCTGTTCTTTAATTGGAATTATTTCAGGGGGCTGTACCCAAAGGAAATGCCACTAAAGAATACATGGATAATTTGCAACTGAAACCAGGAGAAGTGATCTACAAATGTCCAAAGTGCTGTAGTATCAAACCTGAGCGTGCACACCATTGCAGGTATGCCCTGGTTTTCTTTAAAGCAGTTATGTATATTGAGTCTTGGAATAATGTTCCTGATACTTGTGTGTTAGTTTTTCCCACAAATTCCTTTTGATATCAAATAAACTTTCAAATTCATATGTTGCAGAGTATTTTGTAAATATAATGTACTACGGCCAGAAATGAATGTGGATGAGGGGAAAGAAGCAAGAGATTCAAAGAAGCTTTAAAAATAATCATACTGTGGTGTCTGAAATACTTTTTGATCTTTGAATATTTTTTTCTGTTTGTCATTGTAATTAGTGTGCTGTTGATAATGCAGGGCAAAAGGAAGAATCTCAAGGAGATTTCTGATGGAAGCTGAATTAAGAAATTACTTCTTCAACCTTAAATTAAGAAAATACAGATCAGTTTTAAACTATCACTTTGATTTGTGTTGTCATGTCTTCGTAGTGTGTCATTTAAAGCTGTATGTGAGTTGGCAGATTATTTTCCCAGAGTTATATACATAATTGGTAAAATGCACTTCTTATTAAAGATTCATTTTAATAAGGACAGAAGGGATGGTAATTTGAACTAAGCATGCTATAGAAGAGATAGTAAATGTATCCATTTTTAATTCTCAATCTTTTGAGTTTTTAGGCACTGTGGATATGCATTTGTAATGTTTATTGTGTGAGAGTTGAAAATAGATATGCCTGCATAATTAAGACTTACATAAATATGTAAATGTTTCTGGTGGCCCTCTAGGTGTGAGGAGTGATGTGTCTTGAATTGTGTGGTATATTACATTTAACTCTCTGAGTTAGTGCCTGTCAAAAGAACAGAGTGAAGTCTTGTCAGGACTCTTGAAATTATTCTGTAGATTTGTGGTTTCTAAATTAAATGTCTCTGTGTATGTCACTTCTCTGTGTGAAAGTTATGGCTGAGAAGCTATTTCCATTATAAATACTCAGCCTTGGCACTGAAATCTTGTTCTGCTCTCAGATGTGAGTGGGTTTTTGTATCTGGAGTGTGAAGGGAAAAGTTTCATGCATAAATAGCGAAGTATAGAATTATCTTCAGTTAGGTTATCTGTGGTGTTGTTTAGCTTTTGCATGGACGCAGATACCGGGCCTGCCTTTGTGTGCAGTCGGTTTGGTTCTGGCTGGATTTATTAGCTTTGGTAGCGTTACGTGAACATAGCTGAACCGACTGCTTGATGGGCCTGGGGGTGGAAGCAGCACAGCCGCTTTCTCGTGGCAGAATATAAGCTGTTAATCTCAGGGGATCCAAAACAATTTTGTGCAGTCTGTTCAGGTGTTCATTGTGTTCATGGGATGTGGTAAAGGGACACCTGAGAGCCTCTTCTGAGTGTAGGCTGGATCTTGCTAATTTTTCTCATCTCACATTTAGGCTGGTTCCTACAGAGACTTAGCAGGTATCTTGGTAAAGTATTTCCCGTATCTTTGGTCCTGATAGGATTTACTAATTTGGAAGTAGCCCTGCATGAAGACATCTTATGTTGAACTCTGTATCTGAGCAAAAAAGCTGGAGTATTGGAGAGCCTAGAGCCCGTGCAGCTGTGTGGGCAGTGCTTATCTGTTAGACCTGGAACTAAAAACTATATAGGTTTCAGGCAAGCCCTGCAGAGTCCCTTGGATACATGTGGGCTGTTATCCTGAGCAGGTGCTGTGTTATGTTGGATGTTCCAGTAGCCTGTGATCCCAGTTTAGGCAATGTTGATCAAAAAAATACTTCTTTGTGGAAGAAGAAGAAAAATAAACTAAGTGGGGACTTCAAATACATTGTTTATAGCAAGAATGTGAGGAACATTTGTTGTTAAAACAGATTAAGAATGGGTAGTGTCTACAGTGAAGGAAACCTGTGATACTTTCAAAGGGTTTGTTTTCACTAGCCGCTGGTTTAGGGACCTAGCTTTGCATGTCTTGTGTATTGTTTCATTTTTTATGCCTTGGTAAAAATATGCTGTGAGGTGTTCCACGTAAGAGCAAAGGATGCATTTTGGTGCTTGCACCATGCATAACTGGCTGCACAGAACATCTGCAAGAGAAAGCCAGACTCTGAAAGTGTATATGCTGTCCTTTTGTAAGCCTGCTGTCATGTTTTTCTCGGCAGTTGGATATCTGGTTTAATTGTCTTCGTTTCTGTTACTCATACATACTACTACTAGCTGCTGTTAACTTTTCTTAAGTAAAAAAAAAAGGAATTTTTTGTAATTTCTTGAACATGTGCTACATAGACAGGTAAATGGGCTGGAAACCAGCTACTAGAATCTGATTCTTTGCCATAGATTTAGCGCTGCGGAAGTTTACCAAATAGAAAAAACGATTTGTTTGATTATACTGCCAACTTTTTACTGGCTTACAAACCCATTCCAAGGACACTAAAAGGATGGTCTAGTCCCAAGTAGTCAAAGTGGCAATTTGTTTATAGAAGAGACTTGAAAATGGAAATTGAAGTTGGTTCCTGTTGGGAAATATACTCAAAGCCACAGTGCATGTTTTGAGTGGTAAATTATTAACAGAAGAGACTCTTACAATGCAGTTATGAAAATTGTTGTGCAACACTGCAGCAGTTCTTTTAAGGATGAAAAGTAGCTCCATAATACACATTAGTGATACGACAAAGAACAAGAAACTTTTTTAACAGCTAAATATCAAGCTTCAGCGAAATACATTAAACTGAGGTTTTACTAACCAGTTAAAATTTTGAGCATAAGGAAGAGGCTTATGCTGAGTGAATGCCGTTTCATTTTCACTGAAGGAGTGCAGCTGTCAATATTTCTAGTTTATTCTGAGTGCCCTCCTGTGTGTGTGGGGAGCTGTTGTTCAGGATCAGTTCACTGAGATGCTTGCATCAGGCTTCCTGTGAATTTCTGTTATCCAGACCAATTTCTCTTAAGCCATTAGCTGTGTCTTTCTGAACGTTGTCTTTGGCATTCACAACTGTAATTGCCCCTGCAGTTGCCCGAGTGCATTCAGCAGCAGTGCCAAGCTGGTGAAGACCTTCCTTTGTCCAGCTGCTGGTTCTCGCTACCACATTGCTCCTCCCTCTTGTGTAAGGCCTAAGTGTTCACGCACAGTGAAATGACCGAGGTTGCAGCTAATGGACTGACTTCCCCAAACTCTTGCTGCTTGGACAGGGGAAGGACTAGAATACAAGTGACAGGGGTAGGAGGAGCAGAACCACTGTTCTAAGCATTGCTCAGGGTTTGTTGGCTGGAAGTGTTCGCCGAGTCGTGGTGTGAGATAAGAAATGAAGGCAGGGTTCCAGACATCTGGTGTCTTGGAGAGCTCTGTGTGGGCTTGTGAGGAATACTGAATGAGCAAAAGTGAGTCCTGCCCACCTCACATCCTCCAGTGTTTGGCTCGATTGAGTCTGGATGTGATTTTACTCAGTACTTCACATTAATATTCTTTTTAGAGTGACAGTATATATTCTGTGTTACATTACAACTGGAGTTAGCTCGCCTTCCCGCCGAGCTTGGAAGATTAATGAGAGGCTGAACTTACAGGCAGCAGGTTATTAAATGAAAATCTTTTGGAGAGCCTTCTGAATGTTTTCCCTTGACTGACACCTGTGTCTTCTGCGCTGGAGAATGGTTGCGGTGTTTAGTTATGGTATTGGGATTTTCATGGGTAACTGGGCACTACTTAAAAAGTTATTTGTATCAGAGGATTAATTGTCTTTAATGTCCATATAAAACAAGAGGCAGTGGGTGTGTAGGAACTGGGTTATGATAACTCGGGACAAAGGGAGCTTCAGAGGAGCAGTGAGAGGTTTGGGATTCTTTCATATGAGCTGCACAGGAGTATCTTCTGCCCTTTGCTGAATTGCCTTACAATCATGCATATTGATGACTTAAAAACTTCTTTATGCCTGGGAGCATTGATGTCTCACTGACACCCCTCCTTTTCTTCACTCTAGTGACAGTCATCTAGCTTTGCTTTGTGGCTTTTAAGTGCGGCACTCCATACGTAAATAAGCATGTGTTAAAAACAAAGGATTTTGAATAATAGTGCCTGCGGGTTTTTTAAGCTTATTTGGCTTTATAACTGCTGAAATGAAAATGCTTAATATTTTGGATATTCTGCAGGAAAATCTGGAACACTTTGAGTGTGTGGCTATCTTAAGTACAAAGCTAGGAAAATAAAATATCAGCATTACTTAAGCTATTCGTTTATGGAAGAACTTCCAACGCGTGTTGCAACTGTTCTGTTTGTATTGTAGAACTGTTCATGTTGGCTGCAGATGGGCTTGAGTATAAGAGAAATGAGCCCTCTGGTGCTGTATGGCCTAGCAGATGTAAAATGGAGTTATTGACATACTTTTCTGGAAATAACCTTGACTCAAAACTGGGGAGAAGCTAAGCAGTTAGTTGCAGAACTAGCAAAACCCACTGATGTTTAAGTATTCATTAACAAGTAGACAAAGAATGTGTGCTGCTTACAGTTTCCATATTTTTGTTTTACGTTGAGGAAGTGAGGCATGATACTGTAAGTTGTTTTTCAGTTGAGGTTTTGATTGCCTATGTTTAGAATTGTATGGCCAGTTGAAACCTCTGGAGTGACAATTTCTGTCTTGAAGATGTGGGGTTTTTTTTCCAATTCTCAAACTAACAACTTGAAAGTCTCTAAATGAACCAATTACTTTGTCTAAAAAAATCTTGTCCAGAAGGGAAGGTTTTTTTAATACTGAATCTAAAAAGAGCTGAAGCTTTGCTCATTGAGTGCCACAAATGTCTAAAACAAGTTGCTGGATTCACATGATTCTGTGTTTGGATATGCAGTGATTCTCGTATTAATACTGTTTTTCTCCAGTGAAGAGTATCTTAAGTACACAGTGAGTTTTGTAACAACCAAAACCTGAATTTTACGTGAGCAAATAGTTCCTTTAAAGAATTGCAAATAAAATCACTGTTTACAGTTTGTCAAGAAAGATTTCAGCACATCGTCTCATGACTACTGGATGCCCTTGTCCCTGCATTAAAATGCAAAGTATTGTTTCTCAACAGAAGTCTCTTTTCCTTTCCTTCAGTATTTGCAAACGATGTATTCGAAAGATGGATCACCACTGCCCATGGGTGAATAATTGTGTGGGGGAGAAAAATCAGAGATTTTTTGTTCTGTTTACGGTAAGTGAAAATCAACAGCAGCTTGATTTTGGTCTGAATCTACCTTGATTGTAACACTTTTGATTGTGCTTAGTAGTGAGTAATGGCTTAAGGGCACAATTGTTCTGTATTGGGGTTTTATTTTTCTTCCTTCTGTGTATGATATTCTCTAAGCAGGAGGATATTTTTGCTCATACTCAATTTTAATGTTGTAAAGTGCTGTTATTTTAAACTACCTTAATTCTGCTGTGTTTTATGTAGTAACAATTGGTGAAATGATACTGTGATTTAGGGAGCTAATCCTTAAACTTTCACTGTTGCCCATGTTTTTAGATTGAAGCTTAATTAGAATTTGTTTTTACATTGTTGTATTGAATTAAAAATTGAAATAGGAAAGTATATTCGCTGTGCAGTGGTGAAGACTGGCTGAAAGGAATGTCTGATTTACTACCTGGCAGCAGTCAAAAGTAAGCACTCTCTCTTATTTCCAGATGTATATAGCCCTAATTTCAGCTCATGCGCTCATACTGTGTGGGTTTCAGTTTTTCTCCTGTGTCCGAGGGCAGTGGACTGGTAAGCAAATACTTAACTTTCACTGTCATAATGTAGCAGATAGTAGGGGAAAGTCATAGCATTCCACCTATTTTAGTCCCGTGAGTGAAATATTAAAGGACTTCGATCTTTCTAAAGTGAGGTCCTGAAAATATCTCATACCTGTTTACCCGTCCTTTTTATTTAGTTATTTTAAAAAATATCTATCTTTCTTTAATTTAGTCATTTACTGTAAGAGCTGTGGGTGTCAAGGGCATTCTCACTCCCTTTCCACACAGCAAAAATTTACTGCCTCTGTAATAGAAAGGAAACAGATAGCTGGTCCTCCACCACCTCAGCAGTGTATTATCTGAAGCTGCCAGCTGGGCTTTGTGTGTTCCACGACAATTCTGTGAACGACAGCTGAAACTTAAACAAATTTCTCCCTCATTCTGTTACTGGAGTCAACTGTGGGGCTCCTGTAGAAAAGAAATGTCCTAAACTGTCCCAGTTGTTTGTTGAGGCCCCTGCCTTGCATTTCTTAATGTTCCATTGTGCCAGAGCTCATTCTGATCTTGTGCTTTTGACAGAAGATGGTTGATCACGTGTTCTTCCTGGTACCTGAAGCAACAGGGGAATCTGTGTGATTGTTTTTTGCTGAATATTCTGCTAAATGGATGGAATTTTAGTCATTTTTTTTTTTTACTTGAAACATTCTGCTTCCTGTATACTGTCCAATTTCTTGTTTAACTATAATTGAGTTAGTCGGTTGATCAGAGGATCTCCAGAGATGTGACTGTAAGTGTAAGTCAGAACCTGATTACATTGTATGGTACATTAAAAAAAAAAAATAAAGCTATCCCAGCAAAATGGAACATCTGGATTAACTAGTGAGTCGGAGCTGACAGTGTTGATGGTTTTTACAGCTTTTGTCATGCGTGAAATGTCAGGCTGATCTCATCTTTATATATGTGCAGTTCAGAGTACTTAAATAGTCTCATGTGCAAACATTTATTTGATATTCTTGAAATACTGAGGCAGGATTGCAGTAATGCAGTACCATGTACTTCGTAGGAAGTCGAAAGTGTTACCTCCATAAAATTTTTTATTTCCTTGGGCAGCCAATAAAGCTGCTGCAGTGCTAGAAATCAGAAGTTTGTTTTAATTGTGAAATGCTGTTTCAGGAGGCAGATATTTAGCTTTTATGGCTGTTTGTTGTAGAGGGGATGTCTCAGTATGAACAGGCTCTATAATTTATGAAAAAAAAATATTTATAACTACATATAATGTTTCCACAGAATGCAGTGACTTCTCCCCACCTGTAACTGTGATCCTGATGATCTTCTTGTGCCTTGAGGGTTTTCTGTTTCTCACTTTCACTGCAGTCATGTTTGGCACCCAAATCCACTCAATATGCAATGATGAAACGGTAAAGACCTCTACTTATGTATGCTATAACAATTATTCTCGGAAGATGTGGTTAGATATTGTTTTATTTGCATGAGGGGAAGCTCTTATTTGGGAGAGAACCCCAGATCTGAAATAGCTCATAATTTTTATTTTCTACAATTATAAGGATTGAAATGCTTTCTTGGGGTTTGCTTTCTAACAGAAGTTACTGCATTATTTGCTTTTCTGACATATATTTTATAATTAGGTTTTCAATTACAAAGATTGCAGTTTCTGACTTCAGTTCAGACTTGCCGTCACAAACTCCTATGTGTCAGGAGAAATGTCTGCTTTGGTCTGGTTTAGATTGAAACTAGCGATCTTGTATCAACCCGTCACACCTTCCTCTACTTTGATACACTTTGAGTATAACCATAGTTTGGACCTTTGGCTCCCTTGGCCTTAGATCTGCAGTATTAAGCCTTAGGGAGGATGTTTTGTGACGGATAATTGACTGGAAACATAGGGAACTGGAACCTTGTGGCTGTTCAGAATTTTTCTTATGTGAGGCTGTTTGAAAATGTACTTCTGTACTGAAAAATAACTGTGAAATGTGGAAGATAATTGATAAATATCGAGCCTTCGTTAATGGGAAGTATAAAAAATGGTCATCAAAATAAAGTATTTGGGAGAGTAAGCCTGGCTTCAGTAGTTGCAGTACAGGAGCCTTCTTAGAAACCTTGTCTGGATTCATTAACTGAGTAGACAATTTGTGGTGTAGGTATATTGCATGCAGGTCCTTTACTGTAACACCAGCTTTTCTGGTCAGTTTGCCCTTTAGTTTGAGGAGGGAAGAGGTAGAGGTAGAGCAGCCTTCCTGTACACGTTTTGTGTTCTAAGTCTTCTGCCCTGTACCCATTAAAAGAATGCAAAATAGGCATCAGTGTTGATAACTGCTATTAGATGTTACTAAACTTCACACTTAACAGTGCATCGCTGCGTGTCTGCTTATATACAGGAGATTGAAAGACTGAAGAGTGAAAAGCCGACATGGGAGCGGCGACTACGTTGGGAAGGAATGAAATCTGTTTTTGGGGGTCAGCCTTCACTCTTGTGGATCAGTCCTTTTGCAGGATTTCAAATCAGGCGACTTCTACTGAGAGCAAAGAAAGGAGGAGCTGAATTTTCTGTTTGAGTCTAATTATGCTGGAACTTACAAGAATACTATATAATATTTATTTGGGGCCAGAGAAGGCTGTCTACATGTAATCTGTGACCAGGTGAAACTGATATCAGACATTTGCTTGTAGCAAGCAGAGTTTTCTACGTTTATCGTCACAGACATCTCATTGACTTTCAGAGCCGCGAACTGGATCTGTAATGGTCTTAACAGCAAGATAACGAAGGAAAAGCACGTGGTCACACTAAAGAAGCCAAATGTTGTCATGCTACTGTAATTTATTTTCTGAGATTAATTATCCATTTTTGTTAAGCCCTTTTCATTTGATAAATGTTCGGGGTATTACCTGTGTGTTTTTATAAGAAGTATATACTTAGGTGCAGTTGTCAATCATAAGGAGGAGCATTATGGTGAAAGTTGATCTCAAATGAGACCTAGCCTTCTAAATCCACTTTTCAGGGAATAGTGGTTTGTTGAGTTACAATTTATATTTCAGCTTGTCCTAATAAACAGAGCTGTACTCTTGTGTCCCACTTCAGGCACACATTCCTCATATGCAAGTGATTCAAAGGACTGGTGCACATAACAGCATAACACATCAGAGGCACTGTTACACCCCTGCCAAGTGTCTTCCCAGGCTCACAGAAGCATGTCTTGTGTTTGGCAGTATTAATCTCATATGGCATTTAGGTAAGTTCTAAATCTTCTGCAAACAACACTTTTAACGACCGGCTGTGGGCTAGATTCTGCCCTCAGATATGCATCTCCAATTCTTAATGCATTGATTCTAGAGGAACTTAAGTGTAGATGTTTAAGGATCATATCTAGTCCTCTGCAGGGATGAGTGGGACCAGTGACTTTATCCTCTTGTGTGAGATGAAAATGAATGTACTGCAGATTGGAGTTAATTAACAGAAAACAGTTGTCTTTGTAAGGTCTTTCTCTGCCCCTTTTGTATTGTACAGACTTTTCATAGGAGAGCTGTTAATGATCCCTTGAACAAAGACATCAGAAATGAGGGATGTTGCCTCTTTCTAAGTACAACTGATCTTAAATGTAGAAAGATCTGCCATAGGAGAAAGTAGTTCTGGTTGGAAAACTGTTAAATTCAAAATAATTCCAAGAAATGAGAGCAATATAGATCTAGAACTGCTTTATTGTGGGCCTGACAAACAACAGTAGTGCTAAGAAATGTTTATAAATCTGCAAGTAATGAACTACAAGCTGCAAGTAATGAAATTCAGCTAAAAGTGGATTCTTTAAAAATTACTTAGACTATATTTTGTATTATTGCTAATCTGTTCTATAAATTACTGACAATATAAAAGATAAAGCAGGAGCCTTGATGCATAGTTTGAAATCGTGCCTAGAAAGTAAATAGCTCCCTGTTCTGGGACTTGCCTTAAAATTGTCCTGTTCTTGCTTTTGCTCATGATCTGTCCCACCTCAAGCAGTTCAACATGCTGAAAAATCTTGCATTATAAAGTTTACATACAGAAGCTATACTTTCTTTTTTCAGTGACCTGCTTCTCCATTTGTTTGTAACTGTTTGTGGCATCTCGATTCCAGTTTCATCAGGTTTTGTACCATTGGATGGGTGAAATTATTAAGGGATCCATTTATTATCTATGGCCCTGCGAACAAAACCGTGCAATACTATGTAATATGTTCACTTTGCTTGGGGGGGGATCATGTGTATGTAATACTGGAGAATTTCTAGGTGGACACATCCAATGAAATTGCAGTCAAATCCAGAAAACTAAGTCTTGTGTAACTGAGGGGAAAGTTGGAAGTTCCACAGGAATCTTTGCATATTCAGTTGCACATCTTAAAGATTGGGGAAAAAATGTGTTTGGCTTTGTCATGAGGCTCTTAATGTGTATACTGTTTAATAAAATATCCTGACGAAAATCAGAAAATATCACTTCAAGCGGTTGAAACCAGTGACTTAGCAAGTGTGTGCGTGTGTGAAATCAGGTTTACTCGGCTTTTCAAACCCTTGTTACGTTGTAATTTTTTTAATGTAAAAGAAAAAATAAAGTAATGAATTGAAGTCTTAGTTGATTAACTTCTGCTCTGTATGTCACTTTTTTTGCACATGTATGTGCATATTCACATATATTTAGATTGCAGCAACTTCAGGGTAATGGTTGCTTTTAATTTTTACATCCTTTGGCTTGTAATTTATATATGTGTATCAAGTAACAGCTGATATTGCTCCAAAGTGAAGATGCTACTCTGCTTATTAAGGGTTTTAAGCTATGCTAACTGCTTAGCCCTTGGGCGTTTCCTTTTCTGCATCCTCTGCTGTAACTGCTTATCTTATTAGGACCTATTTGTCTAAGTTGAGTGAGAAAACACAGGGTGAACACTTGCTGTTTGAAAATTCTTAACCAAGTATCTCAGGCTTCACACTTGCAAGGTGTTTGTGTAAAATACACATTTGGACTTCCTAGTTTCGCTGCGCAAATGTTGACTTTTTTCCACTATTTCTGTAGTTTCAGATGCAAAGAAAGGAGGAGCTCAGTTTTCTGTTTGAGTCTAATTATGCTGGAACTTAAAGAATACTATATAATATTTATTTGGGCCCAGAGAAGGCTGTCTACATATAATCTGTGACCAGGTTGAAACTGATATCAAGACAGTTATGCAGCCTAGAAAGCAGCAATTTGGGTAGATGTTAACAGAGCAACAGGAAACAAAGTTTAGAAAGGCAGTAAAGGATGGAGATTGGAAGCAATTAATTTCCTGTTCGCAATAATTCTAAAAAATACTGTGGTACCTTTCCTGGGTATAATATCACACTTCCCATACACTGTTGTTTCCATGGAGAAAACAGCTCCAAACGTGAACTTTGTGCCACTGCTTCTTGTATATTTAAGCAGGTTAATGATTTGATTATATTTATGTGCCACAACAGTTAGGCTGTGCTGTGTTTACATATATTTTAAGGAAGAGCTTGTTTACTCTCCAAATGGAACAGATGTCTCTGCAGATGGATCCTGCTAATTTATCTCCTTTTTATTTTCTTGTTTAATTTCTAGTCGTAATGTCAGGTTGTTTCATGAACTCTTTCTGAAGTCTTAGACTGCAGTAGTGGCAAGTGAGAATACATTTACAGACTTTTTTACAGCTATCCTATGCTGAAGTGTTGTGTTTCTGTGATTGTTCTCACTTCTTTCTATTGGCTCTGTGTCAATATGTGAATGTATTCAATGCTGTTGGAGAAAGAAAGTGGCATAATAGGTTTTGAAATACAGAAATTGGACTATAAAATGATTCTTGACTCTGTTAATAACACTAAAATGAAATGCACCAGCATTACAGTTCTGTATTTATATTTTTTTAAGTGTTATTCCTCTGAACAGAGTAACAGTTCAATTCATACAGTGTACTTTGTGGTTGAATATGGATTGGTGTTTCTTGGCTGGTAAGTTCGTTACATTTTTAATATTATTTTTCTTGTGCTCTGAATTTCTTCATGGAGAAAATACTGTAATTCAGTTTTTGCAGTATTGCCTGACTGCGTTGCAGTAGCATATATGCTACTGAAATGCACATTGCTCTTGGTGCACCCAAACAGAGTTGTGGAAAATAGCCAGCATGCATCAAAGCGATCACAGTCTTAGTTTCTTAATAAGTGATAATTGGCACCTCCGGAATATTTCTGCAATTTCTTACAATATTGCAGTGCAGGATAAAGTTAATATAAGACCTAGGTTCAGTGTTAATAAATCCAAATGTTATAATTGGTAAGGAAATCGATAATTTACGGACTTTACTGTCAGAGATGCATGATTCGTATTCTGACAAAGCAGTGCTGGCATCTTGCCAGGCAACTAAAATATTTTTAGGTTATGGTTTTGAACCTCTTCAGTAAACAAAATCGTTATTCTAGTAAAGTAGAAATCTAATAAAATAGACAATTCCATAACATTCCATAACAATATGAGGTTTGACATAGGGAAGCCAGAAAGATATTTTTGTTATGATTCTGTTCTGCCCCTTAATACAGGCCCCCTGTGAGACAGTAAATTATTCTTGCTGTTAACCTTCACCCGACTAGCTGAACACCGGAGGCTGAATCTGAAATCTACTTGTTCCTGGACAATTTTATTGTCTTCTATCAGGTAATATCTTAGATTAATTACATTGGTCTCAAAGCTGGGCTTTGTAGCCCTAGGGGATTCTTCTTTTATGAAAACAAAATCCCTAAGGTGAAAATCCTAAGGTATTTGTATTGCGGAAGCTGATAGAGAAACTTGAAAACTTGGTTTGGAATTCGAGAAAAAAGGCAAACTGTCCATCTGAAATATGAGAATACTGAATTTATTTCCCTCATAGATTTATTTTCTTACCATTAATAGGTATAAATGTACATTTAATTTCTAGAAAAGTAATGTGATCTACATGATGGAGGAACGGGAAGCAATGTTACCTAAGTACCTTGCATCTGTCATGCAGCAGGAATGCTTGCACTGGAACCTGGTTTCCAGATATAGCTGTTTCAAATCAAAGTTATCAGCATAGAATGTCAGATCAAATTCATCATAGACAGTAGAAAAATAAAACAGTGATCCTAGGTGAAATTCAACCCAGTCTTCAACGGTTTTCAGATCTCTTTTGTGCTGTAGAATGGCAACTCTGAAATACCTCCCCAAGGAATGAAATGCACAGTATTCTGCTTTTGCTGAAAGTTCGTATGCTCTTCCCAGCTTCTCTCAGTCAGTAAGATTGCATTCTGCAGTGTTGTCCAGCTGAGGTTCTCAAAGTGCTCCACGAGCATTAGTGAAACAACCTTCGCAAAGCCATAGCTGGGCACCAGCACCTCTTCTGCCATCAGCGCAGATGCGCGTTGGTTGACAGATTTGTCCAGTGTTGCAGAACTTACAATTCTCCATCGTGTCCTACTGTTGGGAACAGCTGCTCCTGGTCCCCCAAGAGCTGCCTGATGGAGGTTGTTTGACTTCTGTACAGCTGAGCAAAAGTCCAGTAATCTGCTGTCTAATAAAAGTCCAATTAATTCAAAATAAACACTGTAACACAATGACCACGATTTAGGAACATGTGAGGTTGTATAGTCATCTGTTGGGCATATTTAAGTAGCTGTAACATGGTTAATAATTGGTCACCTACTGCTGATTATATTTTTCATTAAGTGCAGAAGCACCTTATGTTTTAAATACATCTTTTATAATAAATGTCTCATAGGAGACCTGTATATAAATTAGCCTTTTTTGGCTAATTTAGAGCTTTGAAGTTTAGTTTGCAGCTATTACAAAGAGAGTGAAAACTACAGCAAAATTCTGTCAGTGTGCTGGGAAAAAGTTTTTTTGGCATTTTTGTTATGGCTGTTGCTTCTTCCAAATATGTTTGCAGCAAAAGTTTGCAGAAGATGGAAAGCAGTGATTTGGTAAGTCAATGGCTTCTCGAGCTTGCTGCCGGTGGTGGGCTTTACCAGGCAGCCAGGGTTTGATGCAGAGATCCTTGGTGCCGTCTTGGAGCTAGCTTAGATGTGCACACAAAGTAGAGGGTGCATCAAACAATTCACAGCTGGACTGCAGATATACTGGAAACTATGGAAAAATAACAAAATGTTGGCATTGCTGACCACAAATAATAACTGATCAGCATTAAACGTTAACTGGTCCGTGTGGAATGAGACATTTGTGTGGAATAAGAAAGCGTTGGCCTGCTAATGGGTTTGGAAGGTATTTTTGATATGCAGCAGGAGAAATGGGAGTGTAATGAAATTTTTAATGGGAATAGACCTTTTCATACTGACAATTCAAGACACACTGTACTCACTGGCGATTACCAGGAGCTAAGACATTTGGTTTTATGAAGATAGCGGCCGAAGGCTTTTAAAGGGTTGTGATCGCACCAAGCTAGGCGATAACAAATGCAATGTGATATCCCCGCTCCAAAGAGCTTACGGTCTCGGTCCTGCTGAGAAGAGCATTAACCCCAATGCCATGAAATGAGGGTGGCGGTGGTGGGAAGACCCGTGGTGAGGCTCCTGCTGCAGCCTGGTGCCTGGTGCTTGTCTCACGGACGGGAAAGAGTGTGCCCGACAGATCCAGCTACAGGCAGGGCGTTGCTGGGCTTTGCCTCTGCAAAGAGAAAGGGCCCGTTTTCACTTTCAGCACGGTTTCCACATTGCTCCCAGCTTCTCCTTCCATCTCTCCCTATAAAATCTCCTGCTTGGGTATCACTGTCTGAGGTAAGAGCTGCACTACGGCGTTGGGTCCTGCGCTAGAACCTAGTTTATAGTCTTCACTGCCTGTGCTCGTAGAAGGAGATGGAAGGGATGTTTCAGGAGATGCTGTGGGAGAGAAAAGAAACAGAATTAACCTGGGCTTGGATGCTGTTTGATAGAGCAGTGCCCAAATAAAATCAGCAAACCAGCCCATGAACCAAGGAGCAGGAGCCTGGGGGATGGGGCAGGGGGATTCAGCCCAAACTCAGGCACGTTCTGGCACAGGCTTCCGTCCTGGTGTGCGGTGAGGCACGGGGCGCGCTGGCAGGCAGGCACCAACTCTGCTCGGAATTTTGCACCACATGGCCCCAACGGCTTTTCAGTCCTTCCTCTCCTCAGAGGAGAGCTCAGCCTGCTAGCCACTATGCTTCCTTTTCAGAACACGGCATCTCTCTAGTCTCCCCTGCTGTAAGGTGGCTTAAAAAAAAATCAAAGCAAGCTAAAATATATGATGCCAAGATTTACATGGCTGAGAAACAGCAAAATGTGCTACAAGAGGTGTGTGATTGTAGCTGGCAGAATGAGACTGCATATGCGCAACACTGTGATTACATGGCAGCGGTTGTTAAATTGCAGCTTATGTTCTCTCTCTTTTTTTTTTTTTTTTTTTTTTTTTTTTTTTAATAGCATGGTCCATTTACTACTACAGCGGTAAATGCCTTAACTACTAGCCATTGCCTCGCAGCACTGCCCAGAGTGGTTGGAGACAGTCTTGTATTCAGGTCGTATTGTGTTCTGACAGCAAGCAAGACTTTACGTAGGGAAACTTTTGCCACTAATAACTGTGTGCTGCTTTGTGGTATTTCCCAGTGCTGTCCACGTTCATAGAAACACACTGTCACTGATCTTGCTTGCTTGCTTGCTTTTTTTTTTTTAAAAAAAAAACCTGTGATATTTAGTAGCATCTCAGAATCCCTCTGGATCATGCTATTGTGCAAATCTCAGCTTCTCTTTGGAAGCATGTAAAGGAGCCAGCAAGGGGGGCTATGAACTCTGATTCAAGTGTAATGCTTAAACTTATAAAAAAACCCCTTCAAGCTCTTTTTCTTAACTGCTTCTCCTAGCTAGTCCCTTCATTATGCTGACACTAATAGCATAAAAATGGACACTTACGGTCTGGAGCGGTGTGAATCACAGAGCTCATGTTGCTTGGGAGGACGTGTCCTGGCAGCGGTTCCAGGTTGAGGTTGGGTGGTCCTGACTGGTACTGGAGATCAATGGTGGTTCCTGGGAAGCGGAAGTGGGAAAAGACATCATTCTCTACATAGTTACCAAGAAGCCAGATCCTCTGGGCCAGATCTCTTTTTTTCAGAGAACATGGAAGACCTCTGTGGGTGGGGGTTAATGGTCTGGCTCGCCTTTGCTGCCTTCCTGCTCTGGCTGTCCTCTTTGCTCTCAGCCTTCCCACTGTCTAGGGACAACCTCCCGCTGTGTCTGGGTTTCAGCTAATATCCACCCACTGTTCATCTGTCTGTGGGTGTCCCAGTTACTGCTCTCATCAGGGTTTCCCATAAAGTTACAACTTCTGCATATTGCTAACAAAAAAATGTGTTGTCTTCTTGCAAACCGCATCAGTTTGGTAGGGTGCCTAAAAGTCAAGTGCCCCAGCGGTGTGAAGTACCACAGAGTGTACCCATTTCTATAAAACTGATCCTGGGTCAGATCTGGGGAGATGGGCTGGAAAGACATGGCTTGGGCTTTGGACTGGAGTGAGAAGGACCCATGTTCAAGCTACAGTTCAACCTGAGCCTTCACTTTGCTCCTCCCGAGACCATGTTCCCTCTACCATACGTCCTCCAGAGAAGGATGTAAGCCCAGACATGAAGACTTTTGAAATAAAATAACTTTGCTGTCCTTTCTCAGCGGGGTTTGTACCTCCCAGCAGCATCTCCTGCAGCAAGCTATCGATCCTGGCCACACCAAAGAGCTTCACGAACTGGACCTGCTCGATCATCTGCCAGGTGATGCTCTGCAGCGGGGGCAGCAGGAGAAGGATGTCGCTGAACCGGCCTCGGGAGTCGTACTGGCGATCGTTGATGTAGTCTTCTAGGTTGACTTGGACCTGGAAGCGCATGTTCTTCACCTTCCCGGGCTCGCTGAGGCCTTTGCAGTCTTGGAAGGGAAAAAAATGAAGTTAATTGCTAGCCTGTGCAACCAAGAAGCATTACCCTGTCAGTCAGGCTCTGCAGAGGGAAAAGAATGAGATGCCAGTGATCCTCTGACAATTATCTGTCAGAGTCTCCAAGTTTATCTGACAGATTAGGATGGGGCTGCTGCTACTTCATATCTCACATGGATCAGGGAAACAGTAAGGGGAATTTGAGGGGAAACAGAAACTTTAGTGGCTACTGCCACTAGTGAAGAGGATTTAGAAGCTGAACCATATTTATCCTCCCAAGGAAACAGCCTGGAATTTTTTGCTGAATACTTTGAGTCCCAACTACTGCCACTAACTCGGTGCAGGTTTAGTGCCTGTATGTTGTAATGACACCCGCTGCCGCATCAGAGTCTTGCCTGGGTGTCCTGTCTTTGACCACTGGTCCAGCTTTGCTTAAGCAAGTAAACGTGCACCCTGGGTAGGGCGAAGTGCCAGGTTTTGCAGCTTTCTGCTCCTGCCTCTTCTGCTGTCTAAACCCCAGATCTCTGGCTTACCAGACCACTCTTTTCAATGTCTACAAAGAATCCACAAGCACCACATTTTAGCCATCATCATGCCAAGGGATTAGATAAAGTGGTTAACCAATTATTGTATGTCAGCATGTAACTCTATAGCCATGCCTGCTTGTTAACATGAACAGATTTCACTTCTGTAGAGCTTCACATGTCTTCCTGTTAGATGAAATCACAGCACCTGTCAGAATGATCTAAAGCCTCACCGAGATACTGACCCACCAAGAAGGTCATTTGTCAAACTCAGTTTGGTGACAGCGCCCTTACTTGGGTTTACAGCAGGCTCCTTGTGAGCCAAAGTTCATGATGTTTATAAAACTCCCGTGTCCTGATTTCA
This sequence comes from Falco peregrinus, assembly GCF_023634155.1. Lineage (NCBI taxonomy): Eukaryota > Metazoa > Chordata > Aves > Falconiformes > Falconidae > Falco > Falco peregrinus. The sequence goes on from NC_073734.1 coordinate 6,163,444, forward strand.
AATGATCAAACACAGCAAAAAATAAGTAAGGGAAGATACTCTTATTTCGCTATGCTCATAAATTCCAAAGACGGAAGGGGATTTTGCTGGAGCTAGGATTGTTCTCCCATCTCCTCTCCAAGCTGCAGGGCCATGCACCCCAAAGGGACTGGGGTGCTGTGTGCCTGCTGTACGCGCGTGGAACAGGCGTGCTTGGGGGGAACCTGGGCTGAGACAGAAACCCCCGTGTTTGTGGAATGAGAATACAGCAAAGGTTCAAAACAAGTTTTTGTTTGCCACTGTGTGTTTCCCTGTTCCCGGTCCCGTGTGGCTCAGCCCTGCCCTCGGTCGGTGCTGGCTGCCAGCAGGATCCATTAACGGGCGTCCCCAGCATTTCTGGTTCTCTAACAGCCCTGCTCTCTGTGGGTTTTAATGCTGCTTTCTGAACCCCGATGGATGCTCCACACCACTGCTCAGTCGACTCACTTCACTTGTGCATAATTCAGTATAGGCATATACATCCTTGATTGTCATCTCCCTCTCAGACTGATGGGCTTTCCCGAAGCCAAGCTACAGAAGCGGCAAAACTCTAGGGTCTGCGGAGTCTTGCACATGGGTCTGGCTGGAGCTAATACTCGGTAAATAGTGAAGTGTTTGGTGATAGGTCACTTCCAACATGCCCTTGCTGCACTGCGAGGTGTTGCTCGTTACAGCAGAGACAGGGTGGAAGGTAGAGCTGCTGCCAAGGGGTTTTCCTGGTTGTTGGAGAGCCCTCAACTCCTTTACAAGCCCCGTGCTTGGCAATCGGGAAGGAAGCTTACCTGGATCAAAGAAGATGATGGCTTTAAGGCAAGCGTACTCATTGTCATCGATCTGGATGTCCCGCAAGGGCTTCACCAACTCGTCCAAGATTCTGGTGGCCACACGAGCAATTTCCAGTTCTGGGCAGTGCATGGGGATGATGAAGTCGTTTCCTGGTGAGACAAGAGAAATACGCCGTCAGAGTTTCGCTCTAGCTCTGTGGACAGGGTCTCATCCAGAAGTTACCCCCAGGCATGCTGCCAGATATTCCCAGTGCCCACGTGTAGCAGATTTCCAGATTTCATACCCAGACTTATGACTGAGAAACAAGCCGTGGATTTCATTCTTTGGTCCTTAATTAACTCATTTGCACATGTCGATGCACCCACACCATACACAAAGCCTGCTCCACGTTCTGCTCTGGTTTCCCCCCTGTTATACCTACCATCTGTTTGCCGGTGGTGCTGTATCTCTATTTTTGGTGGTTTGTTTTTGGTTTTTTTTTTTAAACAAAGTTCTCCCTCCCTCTTTTCTTTAAGGTGTGGCTTTCAAGGTCAGTATTCTCATTTTTCCAAGAATAATCACGCCTGTGTTCTTGGGGGCAGAGAGCTACAGGAAAAGGAAATACCTATTTGCACTGTAATTTTTAATAGGGCTTTCTGCTAAATTTTTAAGCACCAATACCCAAATACCTCATTGCCTCTGTCCTGGAAATTTCAGTTACAAACCCAAGACAATGCAGTTTGAGGTGGTATTTGAACATTGGGTGTTTTCTCAGCCACAATTTCAAAGCAGTAAGGGAACAGTTGTGAAAGTCCCCGTGAATTTGTCTGTTCCTTTTTACACTTTGGAGACCTCCTCCTGCACTTAGCCTCGAGCCAGACGTGCAGACCATGCCCAGGAGCGCAGGGAGGGTTTCAGGCAGGCAGGATACTTGGCAACGACTCGAGTGCACGAACTATAAAAGCAGGAATGTATTTCCCTACTTTACCTAATAACAGAAAATCGGTGTATGGTATGGAGCGCTTGGCCACCCCGAGGAGCAGGTGTTCCCCTGCGTGGGCTCTGAGCAAGGCAACCTGGAGATGGCACAGAAGAAAGAAATCGTATTATGTCGGAAAAGCACAGAACAGGACACTGAGCTGCTGTTTAGATCGAGCCAAATTTGGTGTTTGCTTAAATATGTCAGATCTACAGCTAAAGTACTATTAAAAGCTAGAATTTGTTAGTGTATCTTCACTTCTCCAAAGTGCTGCGTTCACGGCAAACTAAATAAAAAGTTTATTTAAAATAATAAACACGTTTTCAACTGAAAAAGCAAAGAAGGGCTTGAGTAATTTGAGTTCTTAGGAAATAAATAGCTTTTATATTCAACTATTGGGTACCAATAAAGGGAAACCCAGTATTTTTTTGACTGGGTCCTTGTGCAGACTGGAGTGAACAACTCTCTTATATTTTTAGGACTTTGACTACTTGACTTCTTTTTAAATGACCCCTTGTCCTTTAATTATTCTTCCTCTCTTGGTGGTGTATTGCTTTGCATAGGATGATCTATATGTTAATGTCAGGCTTTCCTTTTGAAAGGTATGGCTGGGAATTCTTATCGAAAGCGGTGGGTTTGCAGGGAAGGTGGTTGCATTTTACCTGGTCATCAAGTGGGAGCTCACAAAACGCTGGGATGTATTTTGCCCATTCAACCAGCACCAGAAGCTGCTGTTTCATGGATTCACACACATCATTGATGGTTGCAACCTTCTTCATAGCAATGTCTGTGCTGTGCACCGGGCTCAGTGATGAATACTGAAAGAGAAACAACCCGGTTACACTGGGACCAGATCAGCGCTGCTTTGTCATCCTCCATAGCAACAATTCGTTGGTAACATGGAGCCTTCACGGGCATTAACCTCACCGGGGCACTGATAAGGCATTTGCTGTTGCGGCTGCACGCTTGTTTGCTCAGCAGTGTATACCGTCCGATGTACAGCCCACGGTGGAGCCTCCACGAGGTGGTGCTCAGCCCCAACAGACACCCCTCCCTCCTCCGCCTCCTTCCCCACTCTCCGGGCTGGCTCCGAACAAAATCTGGGTGATATTCCTGGTTTAGCAGTAGCCAGCAGCACCGGGTCTCAGCTTCTCATCACTCGCTCACGCACCCAGCCCTTCTCCCCCAGGGTGCTGGCTGGGGCACGAAACACCCATTTCAATCTCTGAAGAGCTGCGTGGGGGGGGAGAGGGTTAAAACTTCCTATTTTTTGGAAAGGAAGTGGATGCATTGCTGCATGTAATACGCAACAGCTGGACCGTATGTTTCAGTGAAGAACGGATATTTGCATAAGAATTTAAAGGATGCACAGGGTGAAATTCATTGTGGAACATGAAATAAGAAAGCAATCAGCGTTCATTGAAGCCCAGCAATTGTATTAGCTCTATTCTTCTCTCCTAAAATTCTTGGTAAAAGAATTTGCAAGAAAAGATATAATTGACCGTGACAGGAACATTATGTCCTGAGCAGCACAGAGTATGCAGCAAGGAGGGATAAAATTCTGTGTGAAAGGCAATGAGTTTTTTAGGGGTGCAGTGAAAATTTAGGCTGCAGGCAGAGGGGACCTGGGGTCTGCAACAGCCCTCAGCCCGTGGAATTGCGGCTTTACACCTTCCACCCCAAAGGATGCATCTACTCCTTGCGGGACTTGTCATCTTGATAATGCACTGAGGGGCTTTGCTTTCTGCTTTTGGACACCTCTAATGCATTTTCTTCTCTGTGGCTTTGTGCAAAAGCCGTCCAAGGGCAGAAGAAGGTCCAGCCCTGGTTGGTTTAGTGGGCTCACAAGCCCATGTGGAACAGCTGAAGGACGGGTACTTGCTGGAGGGCTCTCCCCGCACTTCATACCTGCTGCGCCATGGCCTCGGCCTGAGTGAGCACGTTGATGGAGAGCGAGCCGTTGTCCTCGTAGCTGCTCCTGCGAATGCTGATCCTGTCACGCTCATTCTGCACGGCTGAAAGGAGAGCAAGCAGAAGCTCTGTTAGCAAGACCCTTCCTACACAGCCGATGGCTGCTGTTACTTGTGGTCCCCAAACAAGAGTGGATGGGGCTTCAGAGCCTGCAAGACCCTCCACTCTGGCTGGGTGCTGGAATAAGGTGAAACAGGCCCTGGGGAAAGGGAAAAGGCCAACAGAGAGGAAGAAGACTGAGCACAGGAGCAACAGAGGGAGATAGGTCTGTCAGAGCAGCCTCGGTGGTACATTAGCTGGTCCTAGTGGGTTTGAAGCAGCTCAGGGGATTTGGTGTCAACCCTTTCCACTTGGCAATGCACCCACGCTGCTGGAGTCCTGGCCTCCGATACCCTTTTTGCCATGTCTGTGCTGAGGACCACTCCTGAGCTCCCGGTACAGCAGGATGCTCGTGGGGTTGTGTCTCACCTTATGGCAGCACTGGCAAAGCCATCCTCTGATCCCACCTCAAAGCAGCCTTGAAGCGTCCCCTGCCCCTGAGGCATCGCAGCTGGTGGTCCCCCAGGGGACATCACCACCTCTCATGGGGAGCAGGAACAGTCACCTCATTAAGGCTCCAAGGAAAGGAAGCTTAAATTTGCCGATTCCCAATTAAAACTCCTTCCCTCAGCCTTGCCCGTCACACTGCAGGTCCCAAGGAGCCTGTAACCCTGGCAGCAATGCCAGCACACAGCTGGGGGAGCGCACCATGCCAGGTTTGTCTCCAGCTCTGCTGGCACCCTGCAGACCCCTGCTGCAAATCAGCTCTGAGCGTCCTGAGCTGTTAATGACAGTGATACAGCTCACCTTGGACGTACTATCGTGACCACAGCAAAGCAAGGATCAGCCCTGGTGTTTTTGCAAACAGAAAGCTATGGCCATGCCATGGTGAATTAAAAAAAAAAACCAACCAATCACTGAATTCTTGAGTCCCATTCCACCTTTCAAACCATCCTTTTCCCTGGAGCACAAGCCACACCTAGCCTCATGCTCCGTCAACCCTGCAAGTTGAACATAAGGGATTTACTGCACTTTGGCAGCTTATTTTTGCAACACAAGCTCCAAGAACTGACTCGCCTCCACTGCAGCCACCAAGTAAAATAACAGCGGAGGAAAAAAGCAGAATTTAGACTTAGTCCAACCTTGTTTGCAGTGTCAGTTTCTCCCCCAAGCCCTTTTGCCTCCATCCAGCAGCAAACAAGCCCACGTGGGGCTGGAGGAAGGAGCCCAACCGTAGAGGCAGCGTTCTGCTGGCAGCTCCCACATCTGCTTGGAAAGGCCATTGTCAGGTCCTTAAAGCATGGGGGGGTGGGAAGATGCAGCACATGGTGATAATGCAACATATCCCTCCTCCTTCATACAGCAATTCCAGGCTCCTTTTCATTTCAACCGCTTGGACGTGAAACAGCATAGTTCTGTCTCAAAAGTGGCCACTGGGGAAGATCTTTCCAGTAACCATTTTTTTGCAGAGTCAGCAAAATTGTTTCACCATCACTCTTTTGAGACTTTACCTGGCTGCTGGGCCTTGCTTTAGAGCAAGCATCACTCTCTGCACGGGGCACGTTTCCCTGAATTCCTGCAAAGGAGGAGAGGTGGGCACCGCTCCACACGTGGGGTGGGAAGGTGGGTGTTTGCCAGCTCACGTCCAACCACCGATCAATTTCTTAGCCAGCCTCTGATGAGAGGCCAACAAAGTGAAAGGGCAGAGAACAAGCAACAGTGACAAAAATCAATATCCCCCGTTATCGGCAGGAGCACAGTATTTATTTTTCAGGGTTTGGGGCTCAGCCTGGCTGTCAGCTGGGACCTGCTCCCCACTGAGCTGGGTGTGCTTGGGGGGCTGCTGGGGTTCAGCCACCAAAACCATTTTGCGACTCGGAGCCAACCTTGCCAGTAAGCGGCTGGATGGGTACATCGATTTGTAAAAGATGCAGCACACATACGTGTCGCTGAAGCCTTCCTAGGCTGTGGATACTGCATACAGGCAATTAGACATCTATTTAGAGAAAAAACAGCCACAGCCCTCGGGAGGCTCTGCTCACCTACCTTAGACAGCAGTGTACTTCACCCTACACGTGGCAGGGTGATGGAAGAGGCTGTTCCACTGGGGATCCCCACCAGTCTGGAGGTGGTTATAGAAGCCATAATCTATAATTAATCTTCAAAACAGATTAATCCATCATGGCTCTTTTTGGTACACCAGAAAGAGGAGCAGCAGCATCCAGCACCGAGTAGAACAAGCCAGCCCGAATTACATCCTTGGAGAGCCCCCACCCAACCTTCTATGCCTGGTTTCATACCAGATGCTCCCCGATATCGCTCCCTAGGGGGGATGGGGCCTTTTTTCTCCACTTAAAAGATACAAATTTTGCTTTCCCAGCTGAGTTACACATCTGATTTTACCTAAGTCCTACAAACCCAGGCAGACTCCTTTAAGAAGCCTCAGCCTGTTTTTCTCCAGGGCCCTTTTATGGGCCATATTTCAGTGCTTCCCTCACGCTCCGATAAGCTCAATCTTCAAGCGTAAGAGGATGGTACAGACCAACCTTCTCAAGGTGATTTGGGTGTTATCGCTGAAAGTACCCAAGATGTGATGGAATTAGATACAAAAGGCAGTTAATTTTTTACCTGCCACAAAATTAATCTATTACTGTGGGGTAATTATATTGCTATATTTATTGTGCTTGTAAAAGGGAAGGGATAGGTCACTCGTGGTGAGGCATCGGGAGTGCTGGAGGGGTGTGCACCGGGTGCTCTGGCTCAGGTGTAATCTTGGCTTAGCAGGAAATAAAACTCAGCAAACTTGCAGGAAGGACTAAAATCCCAGTGCTGGATCCCAGTGCCTCCCAGGGACTACTATGTCCAGTATGAGCCTGGCAAAAGCTTTGCTGCCTTTCCCCCACCCCCCCACCCCCTCTAATCCTGTCCTCTGCACAGTGTTCCAATTCCCGAAGCCAATAAACACCATGAAGGGCCACTGCAGCCCCACGGGAGGGGACATCAGTGGGAGCGAGTCCCCACGATGCTGCCGGCCAGGGACAGCACGGTCCCGATCTGGGCTTTCCCTTGGGGAAAGGGGCAAGAGGGCTAGATGTACCCGTGTCCCCCTCTGGGGAATTGTCCATGGCTACGGCATGTCCTGGCTGCGGGAAGCAGATGTGAAAACAAACATATTCTCCATCTGACGCAGAGGAGCCGACGGAGGGGGGTTGTTATTTGGCGCAAGCTTGGGCCCTTTTGCCGTGAGCACATCAAGGATGCCGGCAGCCGGGCAGGCTGCGGAGCACGCACGGGGGCTCTTGAGCAAACAGCGGTGTGTTTGTGGGATTGCAACAAACCCGTGTTTCCCAAACATTTTGTCCTTGCTGCCTTGCCACATAGGTACAGAGCCGGTGGTGAGGAATCTCCAGGGAGTCCAACAAATACAGGCACAGGCGCTGACTGCAAGGGGACAGGAGCAAACCAGTAACTTTCCACAGTAACTGCAGAGGTTAAAGGCCTGCCTACATGGGAATTACCATTCCCATTATTACTCCATACAAACATCTTCATTCAATGCCAATGGAGTTAGAAATGTGTTAATAAATGGCACAAGGAGAGAGCAGGAGGAGGGAGGTGCTGGCAGTCCCCAGCGGTCACAGTGTTTCTGTCTTCACCGATTTACTCCTCCTGCTCCCTGATTAACTTACATGCGCAAATATTTTTTTTCCCCGAGCTACCTCTGATACTGTAGGTGTGGTGTATTTTATTTGCAAATAAATCCCAATGGTGCACGCACATTTAATCCTTTCACAGGCTTTTGGCTTCACTGGCTATCGTAAAGTGGGGAAGAACCTTTATCTTTTCCATAATCTTTGCAATAAGCCGCAGTCCCAGACTTCTGAAAGCTAGCAGAAGAGATGTGCAAAGAAAAGGTACGAAACAAGGTAGAGGTCCCGTGAAACACTAATAAAACTGTCCTATAAACCTGCCCAGTTTAACAAAAATAAATAAAAAATAGCCTCAAATCTTCCCACTGTGTTGTGGCAGTAAGCGATACAATACTTCTTTTTAGTTCTGCATAAAACTAAGGGAGTTCCTGTACATTCATAAATTACTTTAAAGGGGATGAGAGGTTAAACATTAACCCCTCTTTTTTCCACCAGCACACTGAATCCTGACAGTGCAGTGCTGGCATTTCAAAAGGCTTCCAGGTTTTCAGACACTCAACTCCATGTGAGCAGATGACCTGGCTCACTTGAAAAAAATCACACCCTGCTAATTTATTCAAGGTTAAATATGATCTCAGTAAGATGCTAAAAATAGTATCCTGCTGTTTTCTTTGGGCGTTTAAGTATCTGGTGCACACATCCACCGATGCTATAGTGACCAAAAACCTGTCTGGTAACGTTGTGCTAAACAACAGAAATCGAACCTTCTCTGGTGCAAAGGCAGAAAATCGGAGCAAAGAGTCAGAAAAGCACCAAACCACCCAGTGGTACAGTCCCAGCCTCAACCACAAAACAAGAATAAAAGCATGAATCTCTGGTACAGATCTCAAAACCTGATTATAGTGGTGTTTCAGAGGACAATAAGAGGTTTGCATTCAAGCAAGACTTTTCCTCTCCCCTTACCCCAACTTTGCTGATTGCTTACTTGTAGTTAAAATGAATTATTGATACCAAAAATGTAATTGGGATAGGAGTGTTTCTGAATGAGCTAATTTCTAGGAAATCTGGGGGCTGGACTTTCCACAAGACTCGAGTTTTGGCCCTTTCTTGCTCTCACTGGCATCAATGGAACCTGGATCCCACCTCAATGCACAAGCCTGGAAGCACAGGGCTCGTGTGTGGGACAGTCCTGGTCCTTTCCGAAAGCAGGATCCAATTCAGAGTGTAAAACAAGACAATCTAAAGGACCCCACTGATGCTTTTCTCAACAACCTCTTCCCAGCTGCCCCAAACCCCTTGTGCTCCCAGGACCAGCCTGTGCTGAGACCCTCGCCCAGCACTTACTATAGACAGTCTTTTTAAAGCTAACCCGGGTTTTTGCATCATACGGCTTTTTCTTTAGACAGACATTTCCCTTCTACAAGGCTAGATAATACAGCTCCTCACTATTTCTTATCCACAAGAATTGTTTCCAAAGAAACAATTGAAAAATGGAAAGAAAAATAAAGATCCAAATGTGCCATATTATGTCTTACAACACAGGAAGATTGGGGGGGGGGGGGAAGCCAAAAAAAAAAAAAATCACACTAGATCCAAAATTCCGGTTTATCAGTTAGTTTTGCTGGGGAACAGCAAGTTCTCCAAGGCTGCACACACGCCTGTCAGCAGTGGGTCAGTGGGGCGGTGGCAGAGGGGACCATCGAGGGTGACACAACCCTGCTACACCCCCCACCCCCCCAGGTGCACTGTCACAGGCAGGCTGGGAAAAGGATCGTTCCCAGTTTCTTCCCCTCGGCTGTGAATAAACAATGCTGTTACCACACCCTGGAAAGTCTGATTGCTATTACATGGGCTGGCTGAGAAGTGGTGTGCCAGAGAAAGCGTGTCAAACTCCTGCGTGCCAGGGCTGGGACGAGGGGACACGGCGAGTGTGGGTGTCACAGCTGTGATCTCCCGACACAAATTGGCACGTGCCACCAAAAGATTTTGTACAAACGTTGTATCCTCCTAATACTGCTCTGTTCCAAGACATGGCTTCTCTTTTCCCCTAATACTTCACAATACTGTTTAATATTAATCTAGAACCACCCTAAAGCAAATAGCTACGTTCTTTTTGTGCACACAATTGTGCAAGAAAATTTCTTTCACAGTCCTGCACACATGCCTTGGATATAACTCTGGTCAGCTAAGCTAATTTCTGCAAAGCAGTTGCTCAAGATGCTTTAAACCCTTCCTTACCAAACACACGAGCGGTTTGTGAGCACACAACCTGACTGTGCACTCATAAAAGAGTTTCAAAGAATGTGACTATGTGGAACTTGAGTCATCTGCCATCGAGCTGCAATCAATAATGACAGCATGAGCCAAGGTTTTATAACTTTTACCATAAAACCAATAAAAATCATGCTTCAGCTCAAAGAATGGAGCTGATAACCAGATTTCAGCCTTTCCAAGCTTGCTGCATTGGCAGTTGGCTTTATCCTCATCTACAGCTGACCAGGCTGGCTTCAGGTTGGCCTTCATCAATTTGAGGGCTATTTCCGCGCACACACACACACACACACACACACACCCCATCTGCTATATTTACTACATTTCTCCTAAATTAAACTGGCAGGCATTTTTGCTACATCCGTGACTTATGCTAAATTTCAAGACACCCTTGTTCTCCAGGAAAACATATGGTCAGAAGGTGGGAGAGGTTTCTTCATCACCAGTGAAACCTTACGAATTACCAGAAATCGGTGACAAATTTCCCCTTGGTTTCAGTGGGACCATGATTTCACCCCTTGGGTAGGGGCTGTTTAACTCAGCGGTGTGGAAAGAAACTCTCAAGTTCTTTTCCAGCTCCCTCATCCTTTAGGTGTCAGTGGGCTGGAAATCGGCACAAATGAAGCATGAAGAGCATTGAAACCATCAGCCAACTACCTGCACATCAGGGATGTACCATCTGCTGTGGGCTGGGCCCCCACTTTACTAAGCACTCAGTGTACACATGCAGCCTCTGCCCAGAAAGCTTGGAGTAAATAAAGTAGTATCACCTACGCTCTCCCACTACACAAACACTGAACGAGCAGAGATCAGAAATGCTACCATAGGTCTCAGACTTGCCCGGGGAAGCTGGTGGTAGGGAGGTAAGGCACGGGTTAACAGAAGTGGGTTTTCTCTTGCTTCGCATTAGGCACTGTAACACTTGGTATGTCCTTCAGTGCGTCGGATCGGAAGGACGCTTTCTGATGCTCCCTGGTACCCAACCGCTCTACAGCACTCCACCTCCCCCTTACCACAGCCAACGCGCAGTGCACCAAGAGGCACCAGCCAACACTGGATTGACCCTCCAGCATCAGTGCTGACAGTGGCTTTATAGCTGTGCTACAGCCACCACGAGGGCAGCACTGCCGAAGGGTCTGACTCAGGTCCCAGCTCTGGGGACACAGGAGCCAGCTGCCTCTGGGAACGCTGCCTGGAGCAGCTCTGGCACCGTAAGGCACCACGTTCAGGCTCTACCTCGCCCGAAGGGCTGCACCCAGCTACATGAGCACCAGCCAGGTCAACCACCAAGCACTACCCTGCAGCACCCAGCTGTGGGCTTTTTTGGGATGGAGGATGGCAGGTCCTCACTGAGATGGTCACAGCTGCGGTTAGGAGTTGCACTAGCAGGTATGCAGCAAGGGAACTGCTGTTGTGAAGCACTTAGAGACCAAATGAACCCTGAGGAAGCCCATCCCTCTCCCAGTATAAAAATATCCCAGAGAGACCAGCTGCCCAGGATGGGTGAATACTGTCACAGGCTCTCGCTGAAACTGTCATCTGATAAGGTGGGAAACAGGGGGTTCAGGGGCAACAACAAGGAATATCTCCCTGTGACACATGAACATCATCTTTCCAGGCCAGTGCTGCCACTGCTCTCCACTGTGCTCTGCAGTAGTAGTGCAAGAGGCATGAGCAGGCAGTTCTGAAATGTCCCTTTGCACCTACCTTCTTTCTTCATGCCAGCTCTGAAGCACTTCTTCAGCCTGCAGTACCTGCACTGGTTCCTCTTGTCTTTGTCTATCACACACTGTCGGCTGAACCTGGGAGAGGATGGGAAATAAAAGATGGAGCAACCAGCCTGGCATCTGCAACCCACTCACCCCGAGCAGCTCCACATAGAGTCCCAAACCCCACCGAGCTGTGCACTGAGTGAACTTAGAGAAGAGCCAAAGGTTTGCAAGAAACGGCTTGAATCAGCGTTGGCTTGGCCCGGTTCCTCACCATCCCCACTGCTGCTCCTGCCGGCTGGGAGCACGGCGATTTCAGACCACCCACCCTGGAGGACTGCGATGGTTTTGGCTGTGAAAGCACGGCTGTGACTCAAGTTGTGCTGGTGTACGAACCTCATCTCCCACTTTCAGACAGTTATTAGGTGTTTGGTGTCTAGGCTTGTTTAATCCCACTTGCTGGCACTGTCCTGCTTTGTATAGAATATTTACATTATGGACCACAAGCGCTTTTGTGTCTGCAGCCTAGTTTTGAGGCATGTGGCCTCCTAATTCCTGTTCATTTCAGTGGGGGATTTAGGAGTCTATGTGCTGTTCAAGGGGTGGCCAACGTAGCCTTGGCAGCCCTTGCCATGTTGCGTGAAGTGAGGGAAGAAGAATCTGCCATGCAGAGAGAAGACAACGTGGGCTGCTCCTGAACCATCATCAAGTTGTAAAAGCTGAGACACTTTCCCAGACTGGTAAAAAGCCAAAGGTAGAAAGGCCTAAAGACTTCCCAAGGAATTCACGTCTGTGATAAACAGCAGAACTTGAGCTGGGCTAAGCACAGCGCGGCTCACCAAATAAGGATTTGCAGGCAAGCGAGCATTTGCCATTCGCTTGGCTTCGGTGCTGCAGACCTTCCCTGAGCTGCCAAATATCACAGAGATTCATGGATTCCTGGGGAGGGGCAACAACTCCATTCCCAGGAGACCGACAGCTGAAACTGCAAAGAAACCAGTAGTAGATGTCGCTGCCTCCTGCTGGGATTCCACAGTTCCTGGGGTGGGCACTGCTGTCACCCCCAGTTTCTTTCATGGCTGGTGCCTCCTGGAGTGATAAGGACCCCAGGAGCATTTTGAAAGAGAGGGCGCCTCACGTTCTAAAAAACTTGAAATGCTTTTAAAGGAGGAAGAGCTCTGGAACAGAAAGAAAACTTCCAGTTTTAACTAGAGATGAAGGGCTTGAGTGTATTCAGGGGATTTTCTCCCCTTCCTCCTGTTCTAAAATAAACTTCATTTTTCTGAGGTCAACCAAGATAGCTGCTTTATAATTTATAGCCTCCTCCTGGTAAAAACTTCTCTCAAAGGTATACCTGTGTGCCAAAGTGGATGTGAATCATCTCTGGTCCATACTCAGCTCTCAGAATGATTGTAAAATCATCAACTGTACGTCAGCGTACTTAGTTTAATGTACGGTGGGGGGGTGGAGGCTTTGGAGGTGACAGGCTCTTGGATGCCTGTTGCTTTTTACCAGGAAAATCAAGAAAGACTGTGTTGGAGAAGAAATCTCTGGAGCTTTCATCCTTTGCCACCTCGGCTTTCCCTTGTTGGGCTGTGATAAGGTCTTGGTGTCACTCTGCACCCGCTATCTGTACTTACACGTTACACACGCCGTTAAACCTCAGGTCTGTAAGTTTCCCTTGATTTACAGCATGGGGAAAGCAGTGCTGGTGAACTCACCGAAGAGATTGCTCAGTGCCACAAAAGATGTCAGGGTCCAAGATGAAATAGGACTTATTTTACTCCTTAGCTCCCCATCCTCCAGCCATAAACTAAATGGCAATATTCCCATTAGCATTCCCAGCATGGTAACTTGGCATTTGGATAGAGGATAAAGGCCTTGTGGTACAACCTGATCTCCACCCCAAATTATTTACAGCATCAATAAATTGTATGTATTTATTGCAGAAAGAGCAGGTACCTGCAGGAATAGACATGGTTCTTGCGGACACTCCTCCTGAAGAAGCCTTTGCAGCCGTCGCAGCTGGATGCCCCGTAGTGTTTGCCGGTCGCCCGGTCCCCGCAGATGGAGCACAGGGAACTGATGCCATTGGTGAGCAGGTTGGTGTTTGCTGATTCGGCTGCGATGGCATCTGAGGGCAGAGAACAGGGACCGTTAGACCCCTCTGTGATGGAAACCAGCATCAGCTGACAGCCAGTTGCTTTTTCCAAGTGAAGCATGTGCTGAGTCAGCCCCCCCCCCCCCCCAACATGTGTACACACAGTATGTGTTGTTGGTAAAGCCTCCAGACTGATTCTGGTGCTTCTCCCAACACCAACCGAGAGTAACTCGGTTGCTCGGCTGCTGGTGTTGGTGTTCTGCTTTGCTTCAGGGAACAGAGAGATTTCAAGCTGTGCAACCCAACATGCTCGTGAGAATTTAACAATTACCACTACTTCTTCTGGCAGGTGCAGGGAAACCTTACCTGGATGTGAGATACGTGCTTCTGAGGGATGGGGAGCCACCTCCTCAGACACCTGGAGAACATGGTTCAAAGCTGGTGCCCACAGAAGACAATGGAAAGAACAACATTAACTTTAATGAATGGGAAGCAGAGAAGAGACAGCAGAGGCAGCAAGGATGAAGTGCCTGCACGGGGCAGAGGTGCTGGAGAGAAAAGGCTGCTCTGGAGAGCTCCTCTGCGGGGAAGACAGAGACAGCAGCTCCCACAGGGGTCACTTTAGTTCTTCTGCGTCTGGCTCCTGCTCTGAACTGCCCTCTGAATACCCATTGCTTTCCACTGGAAAGCAATAGAGGGGTGCAGGAAGATCAACCTTCTAAATTAGGGACCTAAAATTAGGTCATATGAATGCCCTCTGTCATGTCCTCTGTTTGCACCCACTCATTTGGGGCAGGAATAGCTCTGCCCCTGCCCTGCCTGGGCTGTGTGTATACACTGCTGAAAACTCCCCTTTAAACTTCTCCCTCGGCCTTAACCACCAGACTCGCTGCCCTCTTAATCCTCCTAATTTGAGGCACAGCTTGGGGAAAAAAAGAGGGAAAAAAAAAAAAAAAAAAAAAGACACTTGAGAAGACGCAGATGACGGTGTTTACATCTTGCCGAGAGGAGGAATGTTTGTGGAGTCTGTCCTGACCTGGGCACTGACTGCAGGACGGTGTCGTGAATTGAATTGACCACCCCTCCGGGAGCGTGTTCTTCACCCGGGGAGTGACCTCGTGCTTGAGCGACCCCGGCAAAGTCCCTGGGACGAGACAGCTCCTGCCTCGCCAAAGGGACGGGTGGGATGGCCACGGCTCGGCTGCTGCTGCATTGAGCGAAGGCAAATCCTAGAGAAAGTTACTGAAAGGGGAGGAGTTGGCCTCTGATCCAGGCAGACTAGAGAAAGTTTTCTACATATAACGCATAAAAATAGCTTTGGGTAATCAACACACAACACGCATATATACAGGGGGAGGGAGAGAGCAGGCTATTTTTGCGTATGAATACACATCAAAAATTTATAGCGAAAATATTTACTATGCAATGAAAATTGTAATCAAAAGCCAAATAAAAAAAGGCCAATAAAGCTTTAGTTTTTCAAGAACTGGAAAGCTTTTTAGCTAAGACTAAGACATTTTTAGCTAAAGCTTCACAAATGCAAAGGTCAGACTTCCTTTCATTCCCTCAAAAGACCCTTTTGATATATATCTCAATTTCTAACATATGGATGAATAAATAAATAGGTTGTAGCAAGATAGGAGCAACACAACAAGGAAGAATGACAATATCAAAATCATTCTTAGGTCATAATGACAGGAATTGAGATTTACCTGTTCCCAAAATCCATGTAAGATGCTCCCAGCTCTGACATCTGTCAGTAAGTGGCACTTGGCTCCTTTGGGAACATTGTCTGCATCAAAGGGGCTTAATGGCAGTTTACATTGATTTTTAGGTTTTTTACAATGCTGCTTCATTTCATTTTGCTTGATAACTCAGTATTAAACAAACTGTACTAGAATATTCCTTTGAGAGTAACCGTACTGCTAAACATTCATGCATCTGTTGCTCCATCTATTTTTCTGAAGGAACATATGACCATAAACAAACGCACTGATTGTGCTGGATTCTATTTAAAAAACTACACAACAAAAAGATAAAAAGGCCAATTTTCTCTTTGCTCCACTCACACTTTCTTTACTGACTTCAGAGGAATCAAGCCAAGGTCATACAGTCTGGGTCTCCAGCAAACCAGCATCCTTCAACTGGGTCCAGATTGCAAAATGTTCCTGATGCTGGAAAACTTTTACTCACCAGAGGAAACTTTTTTCCCTTATGTGAATAGGACATAGGAGGAGCTGCTTTCTGGTATAAGGAAGAAATTAATAATCTGGCCTTAAACCAAGCATTACTGGAGGAAGGACCATCAGCACTGAGCATGTGATGGCCCATGTAATCAGCAAACCAAATTTTGCCTCACTTGTACCCATGAAAACACAGACAAGCCCATGGGCTACGGCTGAGTTAGGTGGCTCTGCGTTAGGGCAGGTACGAAGCTAAGAGCTGTTAGGTGGCCACATGTCCTTTTCAGCTTGGTTGAGAATGTGAACAGAAATAATAATAATAATAAAAAAGGAACCCTAAGCCAGTATACACGTTAATTATGATGATAAATTTTAATTACAAAATCCTGGCTGTCACCAAGTAATGACGAGTTCCAGATGAGAATTAGCTCAGAGAAGAGCAAAGGCACAAATGATATCATGTGCATCAGAAGACTGTTTCGATGTGGCTTTCAAACCCACCCAGTATTTGGGGAAATATCTGGGTTTTCCCTGGAATGATCATTGCTAGGAAAGGCAGAGGAACTCCAGGATCCCTGCCAGGACAGTCGCCTGCCTGTGAATGAGGCTGAGAGCTTCACTCAACATGTTGTGCCTCTCTAGAGGGGTTGCCACCTGGAGCTCAGCACCGCACTGAGATGTGCTGGAGGGCTGCTAGGGTGGATGTGGTCAGAGCCCAGCTGGCTCACGACAGCTGACACGAGCTCACGTCTGTCCTCACCGCCCCGGAGAGAGATGCTCAGGGGCATGTATTGTTATAGACACTCATCACTGTGGTGTAACAGAACAGTTCCCGAGCTGTGCCATGGGGCCTCCGAAATTTCTCCTGGAGAGGTGCAGCTGACTATGTTCTCCAAGAAGACACCATAACTCATCTTGACCTTGTGTGGGTCCCAGGCTGAGCTGAAGACCCATAGCTCTGGCCAGACCCCTCACTGGAACCATCCCAGACGTTCACTGGCAGAAAAATCTGAAGTTTCAAGCATCTTTTGTGAGTTATAGATCAGCAGCGTGCAGCAGCCTGCCTAGCACCGGTGAAAGTATCGCCGTGGCTTCACCAGCTTTGGGGTCAACCAAATGCATAGAAATTTTCGTTACTTGCTGCCTCCATATGTAAGGTATTACCTAACCAGGCCAAAATGAAGATGCCAGATTTTACAGTGATAAGAAGTTACAGTGAGGATGGTCTCAGCGAGGATGCTGCTGGGGAATGGTATCTGGCTTCCACTCAAAGGTGGAGCTCTGCACCAGACGTGACCACTGCAGACCTCTTTGCTGCTTTTCCTTTCAGTTATGTTCCTGGCTACACCTCCTCCAGATGCACATTGTGTAGGAGAATTACCTTGCAATACTTTCTGGAATGGCTTTTGCTTTTACCTACCCAGAAATCCAAGCCGGTCTCAGCACACATGATTTACAGCTAACAAATCCCTTAATTACATGTGCTGTGCTAGACTGTAGAGAGATCATAAACAGGGGTTTAGGGCACGCACACACGGTCAGACTTGGTGGCCAAAGCCAGAATTGTGAAACCTGTGCATACAGGCGTAGGGCTGGGTGGGGGCTAGCCCTGGAGCCCTGGCCATGTGCAGGTCAGCCACTTTCTACCTCAGCTTTTAGCAAATAGAGGGGGAGGTTCTGAGATCTAAAACATCGTTTTGATTTCACGTTCCCAAATCCTACAGTAGCAATGACGAAGAGGCCGCAGCTCCTCGCGAGCACGGGTGCAGCTGGAGGGATGGTCAGGCCCTGCCAACCCCCCCGATGGTCTGGTGACGGTTGCGTTGGGTTGGACTGCAGCGGGGCTGGGAAAGGCATTTCGGCAGCCAAAGTCCCAGGGATCAGCGTGGCATTTGAGTGCTGAGGCAGGAGAAGGACCCACCACCGTGGGAGAAAGCGTTCGCTGACACCCGGCTAAAGAACTAGTGCAGTCTTTCAATAATGCTCCATATTTTAAGCAAAATGACAACTCTGACAAGAGCGCGAGGAAATCTGTATTAACAGCACATAAAACCCGAGTGAGAACATGGCTTGTAATGCCAGCCAAGGTAAAGGAAACAAGTTTGTACAGAACGGGAAAATTCCTGCAGTTACAACACGTGTTTTATGAAGGAAAGCAGGATTAACATCGATTTTTGTTCATTTCCTTTTGCTGTTCTTCCTGTTTAAAACAGGCAATTGTTTATACTCCTTCTCCGCTCCCATAATAGATTATATTCCTTATTTTGAATTAGTTTCAAAATATTCAGAAAATTATGGGCTACTTAGGGTTGGAAAGTCAAAATATGTATCTAGGCAAATCTCGAAACGGTAGCAGCTTCCTGGAACAGAAAGCTTAGCACCGGCAGTGCTTCGCATCGTTAACCAGCCCAAAATCTTGATGAAATAATATTCCAAAGGA
The DNA here is from genome assembly GCF_023634155.1 of Falco peregrinus. Lineage (NCBI taxonomy): Eukaryota > Metazoa > Chordata > Aves > Falconiformes > Falconidae > Falco > Falco peregrinus. Next base: position 6,181,570 of record NC_073734.1, read on the forward strand.
GGAGACAGTTGCTTTCAAGAATGCATGACCTTGTTTAAAAGTATTCTGATTTTCACTTCTAAAATTGTTCAGATTCTAAGAAACAGTCCTGAATCCATTAAAATAAATATTGCTCCCCTTCCTGTTCCTGTTTATAGAAGGCAGAACTGCCATTACATTTAGGAGGTGAAATAATCTTGCATAATGGGAAAGATATGGCTTAAAACAATCCATTATATTTTTTAAAATACCTAAAATGAGATTATGTCTTGATTTTAACAATTTTTAAAGAATTTCTGAAACTAGAGAGGATCTGTGTGAACTGTTATTTTGAGATACCTATGGGAACTGAACTCAGTTGGTTAGCAATATAGATCCACGTATGGATGTTTCAGGTCTTTTTTGAAGATATTTTTACAAACTGTAGAAGAGGACACTTACCCAAGACAAACAAGTTAATTTCAAAACAGCTAGTTCCCAAGAGAACCGGTTACTCATTAACAGCTAGTCAAATAACACAATACTGATCTAGCTAGACTTCAGAAAAAAACTCAACCTGTCAGTTCCACTGCATGAAACAACAGAGAGTCCCAAACAGGTTTTGGTAGTTAAATTGCAAAATTATATTGAATTTTGAGGAAATTTGTACCACTCTAAAAAGTAAAAAAAAGAAATAAAAATCTTGTTATTCAGCAGCAAGTGACAAAGAGAAACATCTGTGTTAAATAACATTTCTGGAGGAGGATGGCAGATGGAAACCTTTCTGCAAGAATAAGAAATAAGATCCAGTCTATCTGGAGCTGGCAAAAAAAAATAATATATTGAAAGTCCTTTACTTGGGGACAGACAGAGCTTTTCTTGAAGTCAGCTTTAAATTCTAATTTACTAGGGCCTTTTAACTTTGTCTCCTGACATCCCTCCATGTTCCACAATAATAAGTGTAATCGTTTTATATTGTAGACGATAGCCCTAACTGAAATTCTGATTTCTTTTGAGGAGACAGCTAATGAGCAAACATGAGACCCTGAAAATCCCATCTTAATTTCACTAAGCTTCTTAACAAATTACATTAAATGCTGCCAAAACTCTCCGAAGGCATTGCTAACGTTGGCATCTCCTCTAGTTACACGATCGGTTTTATGCTATGTGACTAAAACGTCCTTAATTTCTCACACAGTGAACAGTTAATTTCACAGAGCAGCGTTCGCTTTACGTCAGAGTACTTTTGACTACCCAAACCCTAAGTACCAGGTGATACGCTTTATTTCTGTGAGCAAAGTGGAAGCCTTTGCCTATAAACACTCACGCCTCGCCAAGTTCTTTGTGTGCTGTAAAGGCTTTTAGACCATCTTGGTAGCCAGAAAAAAAATATAAGGCAAGTAATGATCTGGATATTGCTTCTCAATCCAAGTACCTGGAGCAAGTTAGATTGGACACTTGGTGTATTGTCCGAGCAATAGACAAATGCTATTTCAGGCGGCATTTTTTTCCCCAAGGATTAAATATGAATTTACATCATATATGGGAATGAAACACACATTTTATGGAAGAAATGACAATAATAAATCCTCTCATAAGTCATACAGGGGGACAAACCCATGGTGGGCCACAAAGAGCTCTACCAACACTTGCTACACGTTGTGAGCTCTTCAGGATGCGACGCTCAGCCCACCGAGGAAAAGAGTAAATGAAAACAGCACTGGCACGAGCAGGGGTCCCGTTGCAGCCCCAACGTAACTGCAGATGCAACAGATGTTGACAGGTCAGCCGCTTAAATATTACCCCTGCCACCCTTTGCCCCACACCTCCTACCTGCCTTTCCTAGGTGTTCAGCTTCAGAACAAAGGTGGCGGAGGTAAATCAAGAGGAAACGAACAGAAATCTCACCGGTGTTACTGGGGAGCACCCGAAGGTTGTCAAATTCCAGCATGGTATAAGAGGAGTCCAAGGAATCGACGTAATCTGGCATATCCATGTCCATGATGGACTGACAAAGCTTCATTATTACTTTTCAACAGCAAGGGAAGCGGCAAAAAACAGCCCTGCTGTCAATCACGGCCAAGGTTTCCTCGGCAAAGAGAGACACCCCAGCCCTGGCAATGACAAATCATTACCCAGCTGCGCCGCTGTCCCCTCCCCGCGCCGGCAGAGAGGGGACGAAGCTGTGCCCTCCCGGCACCCAGTCCCCTCCCTTCCCGGGGTGCATCTCTGCTCTCTCGGTCCTGATAATGTGATGTAGATAAGGCCTAGACTCAAACGACTCAGATCGTATCCTTGGGTCGATACAGCCTGCTTTATGGCTGCTCCTACACAAACATTTTGAGAAGGGTTGCCAAGAGGCGTGCGCGCACATGCGCCACCCCGCCAGGGCGAAGCGGTGGTCTCACCAAATGACACCCACCCCGATGTCACCTAGCTCTTCAGAAAAGACCAAACGATGCCACTTGAAACTGGTGAAGGCCACAAGTCAGCATCACTGGTAGCTGAAGACTGTGGAGATAGGTCTGCCATGAGACATCAGCAACGCTGCACACCAGATCACCCCTTGAGTTACTATGGGAAGGGAAAAATGAGGTCTCGTTACGGCCGTCCACAGGGTTTCACCCTGCCCCATAGGCAGAGGGGAGGTGACTTCTCCCACCACCACCCACTGTCCCCATTACCTGCTCCCAGGCAGCCCCCATGTCCCGAGCTCCCACTGCGAAGGAGCTCAGCTGCGGTTGCAGTTGTCAGGGCAGGAGGTTTCAAGCCATGGCAAACGATGAAAATGGGAAAGGCTGGAAGGAACCGGCAGACTCCCTTGCAGATGTGTGGTGTTGCATTTCACACTGACCCATGCCTGGCTTTTCTGGGAAAGGCCTGTATTATGGAAATACAATTCCAGGTTTTCCCCACAGGGCTGTGTTATTTGCCTTTTATTTATTTAATTTTTTTTTTTGAATTTACTGAATTTTGCACAGAAGCTCTTTCCTTGTTAAGACTCGTGAACCGTACTACAGAAGGGTGGAAATAAAAAAACAGACATGCAAAGTGATACAGCTTGATGTGCCTGGTTTATTCCTGGTTTCACCTTCCAGACGCCTTCCCTGACATGACGGTTCCCTCGCCGGTGACGTTGTTTTGTGTCAGAGGGCCTTGCCTTTCCATGAGCTGTTCTGCGAGATACAGTTCAACATCCTGTTGAACCTGGAGGAAAAGAATCTTGAGAAATAGGGAGATGCGCTGCCAGAAAAGGAGCCTTGGCCAAGAGAAGGGGGTTGCCAGACTGCCTGAACTCTAACTGAACCGAGGACCAGGGCGGCCCCACGTAGCCTAGCAATCTCCAAATAGCAAGAAATACGTCAAAGCTGAGTTTTGAAATGTCTTAGGTATACTCACTTCGATTTCACCTCCATTTCACCTTTTTTTTTTTAAATTATTTTTAATGGCTTTTTCCATATCCTGGGGACTTAGGGCTGACATTGCAATGGGTTAACTCTAGATAGGCTTTTCCCCTATAAAGCTTGGGTACAGGAACACTTACCTTCATTTTCTTATCATTTCTGAGGCATAAAATAATTTCATGTGCCATAGATATTTTTTTTTCCCTCTTTCCTTTTTTAAGAACATGTTGTAAGTAGTGGTGCACAAATGACTCCTTGGTTAGATAAGACGTTATGTTTTTATCCTTGGACTATGCCCCCAGGCTCTCAGTAATGCCAGCATCAGCTAAGTTAGCATCTGATTAGTCGTTCTTGCCTCTTACCCAATGTCAGTCTTGATTATGCCTATTAATCTGGCACTTTTTTTTTTTTTTTTTTTTAACTGAGCTATGGGCACAATCCTGCCCAATTCTCGGCACTCTGCTACTACCACAGCTAACAGTTCTCACATTTCTACAATTCCGGGGGTTTTTGTATGTGTTTCTCACCTTTAAAATAGCCACATTGGTGTTCACCGTGCTTTTAGGCAGTTGTGGCCCTGAGAGAAGAAATCTGGGCTCCTGCCCTGATGATGTTGGCTTTAGAGATCCCTTGATGTTCTCGGTCTCTCAGCCCAAAACAAGGGTTAAGGCTTCTTTCCAAAGAAAGCTGGGCGATGAGGACGCACAGACAATTTTCACTCTGGCAATGAGAAAAGGGTACTGGGGACAAGAAAAGGTTAGAGAGTGAATTTCATAGCTCAGGACTGGATTTCAACATCACATCCACATTGATAATCAGGACTGACTTGTTACGGAAGGTGGTGTTGGAGTGTTGTTATGTGGCATTTCTATCTATTATTTCAAACAGATGTCAGCACCCTGTTCCAAACCACCCCAGCACAGCAGCAGCCTGGAGCTTTGCTGAGGGTTGAACCGTTTCTTTTTCCTCTCCCTGCTTTCTTACATCACTTTCTGAGTCACAGCTGCAATTCAAGCGTGATTCCTCAAGGCTGGGGCTGAGTTTTATTAACATCAGGAGAAATCCAGCTCACTTTGAGGTGCCCTAACATCTACTCAGCTCTGCTCGTTATTGCAACAGAGCGGACACTTGTCCCAGCCAAGAGCCAGAAATCTCTAGCTGGTTCCTTCATTGCCTTGCAATGATTCAACTTGATGGAGCAGACCAACTGGGGAGCTAAGAAGACATCTCTCTCAAGTTGACCTCAAGCAAGTGTTAGACATAAAAAACCCTGCCCTTGGAAAGCTCCCTTTGATGTGGGGAACAGGCTGGCAGCAGGTGGGAGAGGGCTGCTGTTTGGCTCGCAGTGCTTTGGCATCACCCTGGAGCACAGCAGACCTGCCGCCCCTTCGCTCTTCTCCCAGCATCTCCCAGGGTGTCCCCAGGGCAGCCATCAGCCTTGGTCAGTCTGGTGGAACCGTGCCACAAACACACAAGAGGGACTTTGGGGACAGGAGGAATCTCAAATCCTTTACAGAACCAGGGCAACAGTAAGGAAAGGTTTGAAGGTAGAGATCTGTGGGGCTGACCAGCAGCTCTCTGCTGAGACACTGTTCCCAGCTTGAGCCCCCTGTGGGGCACAGATATGGCAGCTCTCAAGAAGCTGCTTCAGCTACGATGTCTGTGTGTGTCGGGGGTTGTGTGCAGATGTTCTGTCCCTCCCTGCAACATGCCAGAGCTGAGAAGAGCCGATCAGGTCAAACAAGGGCTACTACGTTGCCTGCACAAAGCTCTGGGAGAAACTCCTGCCTTCTTGAGGGGGGGGGGGGGGGGGGGGGAAGGAGACCTTGCGGGGCTGAAGCCAGGCTCTGATCCTTCTCCACCACCCCTTTCTAACCTTCTCTCAGTGCAGAGAAAAGATGGGGTCGTTCAGGTCCTTGCATAAGCCAAGCGCTAACCACAGGTAAAGGTAACTCCGACACAATTCAGAGATACTAACCCCAGTAAGTAGATCTATGGGTTTGAAGAGCTTTCGCCAGAACAGACCAGGAAAGCCAAAGGACCACCGTCTGCCTGTACCATATTGCTCCCTTTTCTCACCCAGAGGAGGAACATGTGTGGGGAGCATGTACTCAGCCCAGACAAGCAGGGAGCAGCTCCCCAGCTGTGGCCACCTGAGAAACCCCACTGGCAACAGCAGCAAATACCCCGCCTTGGGGTGCTATGCCCCCACGCCAGCCTTGGCAAGCAGCCATGCAAGAGGGAAAGAGCTTCTACGTCAGAGCGTGGCCGAGCTCCCTCTGGGCTGCAGTACTGATGCTCGCATGGGTGAGTCGGCCACAACGCATTGCATACAGAGATAACCACAGTTTTCTCAAAATATCTTGCTGGTTTTCCAGCAGGGGGACAGGACTGGGGGCATCTGTCCTTTCCCTGGGTGCTTGGGCATTGATTCACCTGCACAGGCATCTTAGGTGTAGGGATAGCCGAAGGCAAAACTGGCCGGACGGTACAACACAGCCTTCCCAGTTTGGAAATGCACGTCAATCCTCCTCCAGATGGACATAAGCCTCTTTTTAATATGTTTTCCATTTATTCCTTTTTTTTTTTTTTTTTTTTTTTTTCTAAATCGGTGAGGTTGAATGTAGCTGGAGGGTGCAGGAAAAAGGGGAGAAGGGAGACAAACCCAGACATGTTTAATTAAAACAGCATGAACGTTCAAGATAGTGCTCTGGGAATGAACCGATACGGTTTCTCACACGTACTGCGGAGAGGACAGAGGGCAGGCTCCGATGAACACATAGTCCCAATAAGACAACACGCTTATTCCTAGAAATAAGACTCAGATGTTTTGGGGAATGCACTTAGACAAGATGAAGTGCAGAAAAGATAAGAGCTCTGATTAATTAAGAGAGAACACGAAGCATTGTGAGCAAGCCATCAGAAACAACATTTCTTTGGCAGGTAAGTGGGGGATGAAGATGCTTGCAGGCTATGACAGCTGTACGTTGGTCTCTGGAGGCTGTTTTTTAGAGGAAAGTATGCTGCAAGTGGGGAGAGGTCTCCGAGACACTAAATCCTAACAAAAGACTTGTTGCTATGCAAAATGCTGAGGCAGACTTAAGCCACTATTTTTGGCGTAGAAGTTTTCTTCTTTTATTTTTAGAAGCACATTTAAAAGGCCTACCACTATTTTGAAGATCCTCTCCATCTGAAATGCAGCAATAATTAAACCCTTTCCCGAACTTGCAGGGATTAGTGAGCACAGACCCACCGATGTTCAGGTGCTTCCCAGGTACCAGAAGCAACAGCAGCCATAAAATTATCTACTTGGAGAGAACATGTCTGGATAAAAACAATAATTGAAAGACAGAAGCCAGTAAGGCCTTTTTTCTGGGCAAGGTATAATTAGAAACAGTATGCTGCTGAGATTATAAGCAGTGTGAAATCATATCATTAGCATATAATTACAATGGCAGACATGACACATTTATCTAGACCAGATGTCTACTAAATCAGTTCCCTCCTTTCATGGATGCAGTTTCTTATAATCACTGAATAATATTTGTGATACCGTTAGCATCAACATCTCTCTTTACATTTTCAGGTATTTCTAATCATAATTAACATTGCATTTCCACAGTGCCGTGCCTTTCACAGTATAGTGAGGGGCTGCTTGTTCTCCCTGCTGTTATCTCCTAAAAACATTTTTGTCTGCGTAGTGATTATTCATAAAATAAAAATAGTTTAAGAAATTTCTTGGGTAACGTCTATTTTCCCAAAAAGCATCAGGCCAATTAATTTACTCTGTTTAAAACTCACTGTATGTTTAAAAAGCAAGACAGTCAGGCAGGTACCTATTAGGAGTGTCGATGTCGCGGCAGCCCAAGCTGAAGTTCCCAGGCTGGTCGCGGGGGATACCAATGGGGTTTCAGGCTGACGTTCAGCATCCCGTGGTGCCGGGCAGCAGCCACAGAGCCCACCACCACTGCCAGCCTCACCCGCTCTCCGTATAGGTGGAAACCCAGAGGCAAATTACTCCATCAGTGACATCAAAGCTGAACAGTTTATTTCTTCCAGTGCTGTGAAAGAGGTATGTGAACAAGGAAGGGGAAATTAAATCTGGCTCCAGTCTTAGCCCCTGCTCACTTCTCTACAGTCCCCCAAAGGCCCCTCCACCCCCAAGTAATACCATTCCCATTAAAACTAATCTCAACTGACCAAGAAACAGCATGATCCACCCACACCCACCCCCAAAAAAAAAAAATAAAAAAATTGGCCAAAACCCCCAACACATCTTAGGTTTGGCTTGGTGGCAGCTTGCATTAGCGCTCATTTAACCCACCCCGTTTCAAACCCATCCTTCGGTAGCTTTGCCTCAAAGACCTCCAGGTATGACAGAGATCCTTTAGAGTCCAAACCCACGGAATCTGAGCTCATTTAGGGACAGACCAAATTTCTGGAGTAGCCCTGAGTCATACCCTGAGGCGGTGAACAAGATCTGAGCGGCTTTTCTCTGCAATGACTTGACAGCATCTCCAGTAGGGATGGCATTAACCATACAGCCTTCTCCAAGTCCTCGTGATGGACAATGGCATGATGGACATGGGAAAACATCACCCATCATACAGGAGGCTGGAGAGTAGAAAAGCAAAAGATTAGGACTTTCACCTCCTTTCTCTCCAGACAAACTTATTTTGCTTTACTTCTGCCAAACACATTTGTTTAACATATACTTATTTTGCTTTTAGATCAATTAGATTCCATCTTCAATAACAACCCTTTGAGGAAAATAGAGTTAAGCAAGCTCCAGTCACTATGCTGAAAAAATTCATCTGGGATGATTAAAAAAACTCAAACAAAACAAAAACCAAATACAAAACAACAACAACAACAAAAAAACCAAAACCACACCAAAAAACCTTTTCCACCAAGTGTAAATGATAGATTTTGGTCTTTAGAAATTGTCAAGCACAAATCACACAAAGACCCTACTGCCAGCAAAGACTTCAGGTTGGTTAATTCACAAACCCCCCAGTTAATTTACTGATGTACTGAGTGTTCAGCACAGCTGAAACCTGAATTGGATTCGGGGAATAAATCTAAGAAGTTTTACATTCTTTTGATGACCAAAGGTTAACCTGATGGCTTGTTATTTCTGAGTTCATATTCTTTCATTCTTGGCTCCGGCGTGCTTGGCCAGGGCCAGAATTTCAGCAGCACTAGGTGCTCATTTAGGTTTCTAAAAATGGGACAGCCTGAATTTCAGATCTGTTGCGAAACGGGAACTCCCACTGGGAATAACAACTGGGTTTGCAAAGATACCTTCATGTAGCCACAGGTGACTGTGTTTTAGAAATAAATGCCCCTTTTTGGACACTTCAGTAAAATCTAAGACCTCATTTCCCAGTCTAGGTGGGGTCTCCTGGAGACCAATGCTCTTTGCAAACCTGTCCCTTGCTGGCAAACGCTTCACAGCAAACACCTGACTCCTGCCTGCACCACCTGGAATTTCTCTTGTTTTCCATAAGCAGGAGTAAGTTCTCAGAAAGAAGAAATGCCTGCAATGTTTTTGGAACTGCATTTATTCATCACACCAACAAATACCTCTGTCAGTGGGTATTCCTGGGGGATATTTCAGAGAACTTCTTGGTTTTTTTCTTTCTTGAAAGAGAACAGTTGATCAACACTTGAAATAATTATGAGAAAAAGGCAACAACTTTCATTAGATTCTTTTTGGGGAAAAGAATATTTGTTGGCTTCAAAATGATTTCTCATCTGTAACTGAACTTTGAAAGTCACAGAAGAAGGGAAGGGAATTAAAATATTTAGTAATGAACAAAAGGAAAAGTATTGAAAGGAAAGAAACAAAACATTTGGGTTCTTAACTTTTGTTTGCAAACACTAGTCATGGCACCGGCTTCTGACTGCCATTTGAGACCCCTGGCAACTTGCCTGCTGTTCACTGCACGTGGCTGAGACTTCAAAAGTCATCATCAGCTTTAGGTCCCAGGTAGCAAAACTGGCAAATATGGGGAAGCAACACATTTTGACTGAAAAGCTAAGAATTTCAGACCAGCTCGTCTCTGATACCATCAACTTGTGAAAGCATTAACACATTTGTGAAACTCCAGCTCAGTCACCAAAATTAACGGGTAACTTCTTTCAGCGTCTCACAGGTGAGACCTTTGCGCAGTGTTTCACTCTCTGGCAGGGAAATGTTCTGTTTCTACTTATTTCCTACAAAGATGACACCCGCTTCGTTTCCATGTGAGTCTTTCCTAGGCTGAGCTTACATGGGAAAGTTCAGACTCAAATAATCATGAGAGTTTGGGGTGAGCTCTGCTCTGGCTTAGACCAATCCAGCCCAAACTCCTCCAAACTCTCAACGTAGTCAACACTGAATAGGAAGCAGAAAGCACACATTGGAGCATACTAGCCAGAGAACCAAAACACATGGAGAAAACCTAAGTACCACCCAACCTTCCAGTCCTTCCCTCATTTACCCGCTTCATTGCCCTCGGGATGAGATCTTCCCCACCTGCTAGTCCAGATGTCTGCTGGTCAGGGAAATGCAGGGTTGTAGCAGACCACCTGCCCCAGATCACTGCCTACCGCACCAAGCAACTCCGTTCTCCTCATTTTCACCATCCCAGACTAAGGCTTCATATCTGGATCAGAAGCATCAGTATCTCTGCAGCCACTAAAGAAAAACTGGCATACCACAGAATCATTCAGGTTGGAAAAGACCTTTACGATAGAGTCCAACCATAAGCGTAGCGCTGCCAAGTCCACCAGCAGACCACGTCCCCAGGTGCCACATCCACACATCTTTTTGAATACCCCCAGGGATGGCGACACAACCACCTCCCTGGGCAGCCTGTTGCAGTGCTTGACAACCCTTTCAGTGAGGAAACTTTTCCTAATATCCAACCTAAATCTCCACTGGTGCAACTTGATGCTGTTTCCTCTCATCCTATGTCCAGAGGATGATTTATCCCAGACTAAGTCAGGTCTCCGGGGTTCTGGGGCTGAACTGCACAGCAATGCCGATCCCTCTAAACCGAGCACGTGGGGATCGCAGGTGAATTACACACTGCGGGTTTTTTGGAAGGTGAAGTCACCTAAGATGAATTCCCCCTGCCAACCCAAAGAATGACACACAGCACCATCAAGAATTAGGCTGGATTCCTTGGCCACAGGTGACATCGACCTCTAAGTAAAGCAAATACCCCAGCCCAGACCGGAGCTGGCAGCAGGAGCTGGGGGGGCAACATCACCCCACCTGCTGCTGCCTGGGGTAGGCATGGACTCACCTGGACCACCCCTCTGCCTGTGGGCAAATTTTCGGCTTTTCTTGCTGAAAACGACATGCCATTAGTCAGGAGTAGCCACGCTTGAAAAGAGTATTTGCTATGACTCCCATCTCCCCCGTGAATGACATTCCTGCCGCTTTGAGCTTTTTCGGTTGCAGTGTTGACACTTCTTCAGGATCTGTCATTAGCTCAGCTGAAGAGAAAACAGGAATATTACTCAAGACCCAGGTCCAATGTGGGAGGCTGGGAGTGCAAATTTTCACTTTGCACTGAAAGCATGATGAGTGTTTTATGTTGCTGTTGTTCTTTCTATTTTAGGGGAGGCCTTTATTATTTCAAAAGCATATTTCTATCACATAAAGCACCCTTTTAAAGGTATTCTTCTATCAAACTCATGCTCATAGATCTTAAAACATAATATCCCACATACCCAAAAATTAACGCAGGACTTACATTTGGGCTCGTATCTTGCAAATTCCTAGTTCTGGGTCTAAGAACATTTACATTGTTCCTTGGTCCTTTGTACGTTAAAACTTTTGTGGTGGGACCTAGATCCAGCTTTACCCCCATAAGGATTCAAATTTCCCCAAAATCCATCTTTTCCAGTTGTAAGCTTTTTGTAAGGCATTTTCCTCTGTGTCTTCACCCTATATTTTCATTACCTGAGATAAACCAACAGATTTTGACCCAGATCTAGGGAAGCATCAAGAACAAGTTGACATTTGGTTGTATCGTCTTGTGTTACAGTAAACTGTGGAACTGAAAGCAAGGTTCCTACCGGGGAAATCGAGCAGCATTTTGTTGCATAGTTTTGGTTTCTGTTCTGGTCCCCTGAATTTTCTAGCTTTGCCATTCTTCAGATAAATCAGTAGCTCAGGACAAATGTGGAGTTCCTGCAAATTACTCCTTTCAGTGCTGTCTTCTAAGTAAGCCAAGTGCAAATATAAAAAGCTCAGAAAGGACGGAAGCCCTACCACTTCAAAAAACAAGGTCAAGTCTGCTTTAGCCACCATAATCCATTATATATTCGCACGTCTGATCTTGCAGCTCTTGCACACACACAAACATCTTGGTGGAGCTTGGCATCAGGGTAAGAAGGAAAGATCTTCAGTCAACATGCGTGGAGTTGACTTTCTTCCATTTGTGCAGGGGACTGGAAAACTGAAACACACAGACCTAAAGAAATATTACTTTTAAAAAAAATATCTGAAATGGTTATTGTATCAAAATTAATGAGGCTTTGGGGACAATATCTATGAGTCTTAATGGATAACATCAAAGGGTTAAGCCAAAAAGAAAAATGAGAAAATCAAAAGGAAAAGATAGTTTAGTCTACAGAACTGAAGCACTGTTTTTCAGATGGGAGATGAGAAACCCCCGTAGTTCTGAGGAATCACTGCCGGTCTCTGTTCTACAGCTATGCATCCAGAAGTAGTCATCATAAAACACGCGTGCCAGCCAGATATTGGAAAGAAAGATGGAAAATGAGAAGCATCAGCAAGTATTTAATCCAGCACTGTCATTCAGTAGCTTATCCTGCGGTTCCTCCAGAAACCAAGTCTGAGTAACACCAATGGCACCCCAGTCTCTGTGAATTCGGGAAAGAAATGCCGGTGTTGGTTGGGTGCATGTTTGTACCCTTACAGTCTTTAGCACACTCCAGTGTACCCATCATCTCTACCAAGCTATCACTCCAACATCCTAGGGGGACTTCTCCTTTTTTTCCTCATTCCTAGTAGGAATATCTTTTAAAAACACCTTAATGACCAGGAAGAAATCTGATATAGCATCCATTCAACAACATCCATAACCCAAGAAGGGGTTATTCATCAAAATCAGTGAATATCAGGTGCCTCTTATTTAACTCCTGGACTTTCAGGATTACTGCATTCATCTATAGGTGGATATATCCTGCCTTCCTCATCCAAGATGAGAAGTTATTTTAACAGTATTTGGGTCAAATTCAGACAGATTTTTCTTTCTGAAAGATTCTCCCACAAAAAAAGTGGTATGTAGACATACCGACGTGCTGGAAAGATGCTTTTTATGACTTTAAATTGGAGAAATTATTGTAAACATCAAGCTATATTTTCCCCATAATATCCATTTTTGAACACTTCAGTCCCTTCCGGACTGCCTTACTCATAATTGCTGCTCTCGTCGACTAGTGGGTATAGTAAAAGAAAGTGACTGTTTACTGAGTGACAAATCCACACATATACAAAACTCCCCGTTTCACAGATGTTTTCAGGAAGCTATAACCCCCGATAAATCTTTGCAGACCACTGAGATGAATAATATTTGTGAATACATTTTTGAGGCTACCAGACTGGAGAGGTATTTGTGGCGGCGGGCTTTGCCACTCACATGGAAAAGTATGTTTTCCTTATATCCATCATATAGGCTATATTTTGCACATCTGTCTTTAATTAGACCAATTTCATATCTTAAAGAGTATGTGACATCAAGTGAATTATTTAGAAATTGGAGTTCACCAGCAAATGACACAGTCGCCTTTTTTATTCATCGGTGAGTTGCCGCTGTCAAAATTCCCTCAAAGCAGATTTTTTAGCAAATCTTCTGAACCCGAATGTGTAATAAACGTCAGTCTCAGGGGTAGATCCGATACACATTTTAATGCCATCTACCAATTTCTGTGACCAGCGGTCGCACTGCACCAGTCCTTTCATTAGGGAATGACGCTGAAATCAGGAGGGGGTTGCAGATCAGCATCTGATCCTCTCGGTTCAGTAAGACTATATGAATTCAAAAAGTATTAGGATCCAGCCTAAATCCAATCTAAAGGGACAGAGTAGCTGGGAAGTTGCTCAGAAATCTTCATTCTATCAAAATGACCTCATGGATCAGAAGCAAATTTCTCCACCACCTACCTCTCAGCCCCGCGCCAGCCCTCTACAAGCAAGGTCCTTCCTGATGAGGACACCTGAGCGCATACCAAAGTGACAAGTACATTTTTACCATCACATGTCCAAAACCTTTGGGTGGCAGTGTAAGACGACTGCACTGAAGGAGGAAGCTCATCTCTGTTCTTCACAGACCTATTTGGAAGGTGATTTTTATTTATTTTTTTATCATTGCAATGAATATGACTATATTGATTTAGGCTGAATGAAACATGGAACGTCCCATAGCACCCTCCAGCCAGTTCCCCGACTCAAGAATGACCATCCTCAAGCTTCCAGCTGCCAAAATCAGTCTCACTGATGTGATCACTGTGTGATCATTTGCCTTTGCCCAAGAGTGACAGGGGAGTAAAAAATCACGTCTCACGCCAAACTCCTCTTTCTGAATACGGACAATGTTTCAGAAAATGTCTCTGACGATGCTGCAGTCCATGCTGCTAAACAGTGAATAGCAGGAAACAGAAAAAAACCCATTTTTTCTGCTTTCGTCTTTTCCCCCTCCTCAGCTTTGGTCCTGCATTTCCCCACTTTAACAAAAATTTCCTAGAAAGCTCAGTGTTTGCTTGCCCTGACAGCCAGGGCAGTTCTGCTTCAGCTGGGGGTAGTTCTGCCTGTGCAACAGCAATCCCAGGGGAAAATCCCTCACCAGTCTCACAGAAACAGTCTCACTGGTTTACCCGCTGTAAGTCAGAGAGAAAAACGAAGATGGGGTGTGGGGAAGGCAGTGGTGATTCCAGCACATTTTAAGAAAGAAAAGAGAGAACATATATCATGTTACAGAAGTAGGATCTAGCTTATATATTTGTGCATATGTTGTATATTATCTATAATACATATAATTGGTATATATAGTGTATAATATATATTATAGATATAGAATAGGTATATGATACACGTGTCTAAGTACACACGTGGGATACAAAAGTCATCTTTCCCATCCTTGCTTTGCCTGCTGGCTTACCTGCTGGCCCACAGCAGAAGGGGCAGGGAAGTCACCCCTTGCCCTGTCCTGGGTTTACCCTGTGGCTGCCAAACTCGGCGACAAGCTGGTACATCTGCCCTTTTATTTTAAATCTGTCTATCGATCCTGCCTCCTCAAGTTATGTAAAATCTTAAAAGAGTGCAGGAAAAATTTAACAGAGGAAAAAGTAATGAAAGACAAATGGAAGGTTCTTTACCAGTTTTAATAATAATTACCTTTAGGTATAGGGAGAAGGAGGGGCAGCATCTGGGCTAACAGGATGGTCCGTGGGGGCACAGCTAAAGTGCAATACCAGACAATGAGCTCAAACTCCCAGTACTACACTATTTTTCCACCGCCATGTGGAATAACCTAATCTCTGTCCTCCTGCTTATTTTTTCCACACACACACACACACCCTCCCCCCCCCCCCCCCCCCCCGCCCCGATATTTCAGCAAGGGGAAACCAGCCTTAAATCCTGGAGGAGCTCTCAAACCCAAGCTTCATTTCTTATTTCAGTTATGTTTAGAGCATAACATGGGTTTGTTATTCTGTGGTCCCTTGCTGAAATAGGTCAGTGTGGCCTCCCCAGTTAAAAGCTGCCTGCCAATTATACTTTGCTCCAGGCCAAAATTTTGCATAAAAACACCAATGAAATATTAGCACAGGGAAAAGGCTCTTTATTGCTTTTATTTATATTCCAGCAGCCCTTAGGGGATGGATCCTTCCAGACCAGGTGCTGTTCAGAAATGCAGCAAGTTACAGTCCTTGGTTTGCAACAAATGAAATAGACAAGAGATAAGGAAAAAAACCTGACGAGTGAAAGTAGAAGCCAGACCTGCTGGGTCCCAGATGCGCATCTGTCCCACCAGGTCTTGCTACTGCATTGTGAGATGCACCTGAATCTGGATCTCACAGCGCGGGAGTTTAATCATGTGTCTAATTGTTTTAAATTAAAGAGGCACCAAGGAGCTGATCCACGGTACTGATTCCTTTATGCAAAAAAGGGAGACTGTGGCAATTACTGAAAATTATTTAGCAACATCTAATGAACCAAGAGAGTGTCCAAAAACTTGAACATCAACACCATGGACTGAAAGCAGTCCATTTTGGCCAGAATTTCATTGATGTGTATACAAGGTGTATATATAAGAAAAGATAACTATCACTCTAGGACTCTGATTTCCCAGTTTTACAAAACAGGTCACGTCATCTTTCTCCAGGACATCTCTAACACTGCTGCTTGCTCCCAGTTAGGACTTTCTAACTTACATTGGCCCCCATGAATAACCAGTCTGACAGCAGTAAGCAATTTACTCTCCATAGTTGCAATATCCTGTTTATGTACATAGGGTTTTGGCTCATTTTTCTCCTGCAAAGAATTTGTAACACTAATTACATGCCTTTTTTCTCCCCACCCTGCCCCCCCCTGCCCCCAGCATTGTTGATAGAAACATATCCCAAAGGCATATTCCCCTAGGCAATAGCCTATTTTAGTAAATTCTTATTGGACTGCAATACTTGTATTTCCATCTGTAAAATAGAGAAATAAGGCAAAAGGAGTTCTAATATTGCTTAAGCACTTCATGCCAAGCAACAATTTAGTTGTACTTTAAATTATAGAAAGAATGTGATTCATTATTTTTGGTCATACTGCAGGAAGCCAGATAAATTTCTTCACCAAATGGAGTTATCTCAGTTATATACTGGCATAACCAACAGAGGAGTTTAGTTCAAGATATTAAGAAACCAACCAACGTTTGCTGTATGCACAGTAGATGACTGATACACATTGCTAAACACCACACCTGCTGAAGCATGTTTAATCTTTTTATGGATATTTAGTCTATTCCCTGCTTGAAAAACTCCCAGGCAAGAACAATAATGATAAGGGGCTTTCAGAGAAAGTGATGCTTATTCAGCCAAGACCACAAGTTAGATGAACTAAATAAGTCCACAACTTCAAAAAATATTTTTATGTCTGTGTTCTGTTAGCAGCGAGACCCCTGTACATCGTGGTAATCCATAGACAACTAGATTCAGGCTGCGGGCTAGCTTACCCCAGTGAGAAATTCGCAAAACTAGGGGGGAACTATTCGCTTAACTATATGCTTTTAGGTCTACACCAGCACTATTAAACCAGCTCGCCTAAAGCAGGGTTATTCCGGATCCGACCTATTTAAGTCCATCTGGAGTACAAAGAAATCACGCTTGTAGTAACACATAAGGCAGGTGCCAAAAAAAAAAAAAAAAAAAAAAAAAAAAGGCTTGCAAAGTGCAGCATTTGCATTTCATTTGCTGTTAGTCTTCACTAGCAAAAGGACACTTCAGCGTCAGCCACCAGTACCCTGAAGCACTGCTGAACAGGGTAACCTGTCCTAGGGCAGAGGCTTTCCAACACATTGCACACCAGCTGCCTGTTTGGCCCAGCTAATTTAACAAAAATCTACTTGAAGCAACTTGATCAAACGGGAAAAATTCGATCCGATGCTCAGACTTTCCTCTTACTCAAGATGGCAGCAGAGATACTATGAGTCACTTCGTAGAGCTGGCTCCTGGATTTATTTTCTGCACCTCTAATAGGACTGTTCTGAAGTCATTGGAAAGAGATTCATTTTGGATTGGAACAAGGCAGAATCTAATAGAAAATAAAACAAGAGAGTCAGGAGATGTTTCCGGATGTTACTTACTGTGTCCTGTTGCTCCTGGCCATCTCCATTTCTTTCCACAGAGGAACACATGATGTTTGCTCAGCCTTGTTAGAGAAATTACTTGTCTCCAGGTTGCAATATCTGAGAGACAAACCAGAGGAGTATCCTGGAAAAGAAGAAATGGATGATGTGAAACTGATGCTTTCCCTTTAATTGCTTATTGCCGATGCAGCTCAGTAATTAATCCACCTGCTACCTTCCCATAGGGATAATTACTCACCCTGTGATCCTGGCCAACTGATTTTACATATTCCATGCCTCATTATACCCATCTCCGCTCCGCCCAACAATACACACCAAAGTGCTGCACAAGCGCAACAGTCTTAGAAACAGCTGTATCTCTCTGCACCTCGATGTGCAGTTAGGAAGCTCTTCCTAGCTTTCCTCATGTCACCATGCAAAAGTAAAGCCTCTCATGCAGCTCTTCCCCCAAGGCATTGCACCTGGTTGGACCTTGTGGGTTCATGACATTTTCAAAAAAAGAACAGGTCTCTGATCATAAGTGAAGTAAATACATCAAATACAAGCATTTTACATGTGGTTAGTTATATACATAGATTCATATGGTGAGCAGGGTTTTCCAGAGAACCTACAGATGTTAATTAAAAATACTAGTGGCATCAAGATGGTATCTGTGAGAGCAGAGCTACATGTTACAGCAGTAAATAGCTCATGTCTGAAAT
Source organism: Falco peregrinus (assembly GCF_023634155.1). Lineage (NCBI taxonomy): Eukaryota > Metazoa > Chordata > Aves > Falconiformes > Falconidae > Falco > Falco peregrinus. The sequence continues at coordinate 6,199,507 of NC_073734.1, forward strand.
CCCAGTTTCTTACAACACCACTTTTGTTGTAAAAGCTCATCAGAAAGACACAGTGAAGGTTTCTGAACATCCAGGTTAAGGCTGAGTTTTAAGTTGCTCACGTGTCGCTATTATAAAACACACCTAGCACGGAGCAATGGCCAACGCTTACCTATCATTCTCCTCATACATTTCAAGACTCACACTCAATGATGCTGGTCAGTGAGGACAGAAGCACCTGGTAATGAGTTCTGATTGTGCTTAATACGTAATCAACAGTTAAAACCAGATAATTGAATCAAGAACAACAGAAGTTTCAAGGGATCTCTGCTTGTCACCTACAGCAAGCTGCCCCTGGAAGCGGGAGCAGCTTGTGTCTCTGACACTCCAACGGTGGGACTGGCTGTGTCCCCCTTGCTGACAAGGAAATTTGGCTTTGGTGGAGTGGCTAGTGGGCAAGTGATGGGAGCTTAGAAATTGCCATTGGCTGAACTTGATAGGACTTGAAAAAGAACGTGACCTGAGGTGCAAGCTTTGTTATGGTCTTCATTAACACAGCCTTCATCTTTTCTTCTTTTCAAGGGAGCTACTTATTTCTGTGCCTCAGGCGAGAGCCAGAGCCAGCTGGAGATAATTTAGTCCTACTTCACTAATGTTGATATCTCTGGATTTAATATTGGCTTTTCTGGAACCCTACTATGACTCTTTGGCTTGGCGAGGTGGCTCAGGTAGTTATCCTGAGCATAATATTTTGTTAACCAACCGGCTGCAGATCTATTTCAAGTACGCAACAGGAATCTGGCCATCCAGGACTAACAAACCTCCTCAAGCTCTTCCACTGCTTGATGCCCAGCAACCCCTAGCTCTGCGGAACATCTTCAAAAGCCTTTCAGCAAGCAGCTTAACTAATGCCTGCTGGAGAAACACGCTAATGCAAAATGAAGTCTTCAGAGAGAAAATGTGGTGGCTGGAGAGATGGGTGGAGGCTGCTGGAGAGCAGGGGCACACATTGATCTCTATCAGCGGAGGTCACCATGGACCTCGCTTGGGAGAAGCGACATCCAGATCCAGCCAGCCCAAACCCCACTGCTGTCCCCGTGCCTCATGCTTCCCAGCATCCCTGGGGGGCTGTGAATACCTGATTCAAATAAGCAGTGTCCTAAGGAGAAGCTGGGAGAGAGCCCAGCTACAGCAAGGCTGCAGAAGAACACACAATAAAAAGCTGAAGCACATCACGACAGCCTTTGTTCCCACTGTCATGCCTGGGGACGGGCATGAAACCATGAGTTGAAATCCCTGCCAAACCAGAAAGCCAGAGTGGGATTAAAAATATGTCCCATGCAAGACTGCTCAGGTAACATTTTACCTGCAACGCTGCTCATCAGCACTGCCAGGGGATGGTGTCAGCCTTGTGTTGCCTGCAGTTCCCTGCATGCAGGATAATCTGGTACAGAAGGACATCAGTGATAGAAAGGAGATGCTGAGTGTGTTCTCATGAGTGTTACAGGGACCATGGGTGCTATCAGGGGACCAGGACAAAGGAGGAGCAGACACACTGATTCACAGCCTGTAGAAACCATGCGCCTGTGAACTTACGGTAACTTTAGCTTGACCTAACAGCATCTTGAATTCCCTCAAACACATGCAGCAGAGGAGCAAAGCCAAATTTAAAATATCTTCTTAATTTCATTTCAGACAGTTCAACTCCAGTTTGGTGCCCAACTTACACACAGGTCTGGTGAGACGTGTTGGTGTGATACGTATCACAAATTGAGATTTTTTTTTTTATTCAAGCTCCTCAAAATCTCATCTGTTCTATCAGTGGCTGTCATTGCACCCACTCACCTATGCATGTAACTGCAGTCCCATTACCTGCCAGGGATGTGGAAAAGCCCTGGACATAACCCAGCAGCTCCGATGTCTGCAGTAACTGTACTCTATCTTCTCTTTCATGAAGAAAAATTAGCTACAATACTTGAGATATAAGAAATAAAACCGATAGGAAAACCTACCTAATTTAATTAAATGAAAGTAGCCTTTCAGACTGCCCGTTCTGTGGATAACCTTATCTCCCTGCTTACTGACTGTTTGACATAGGTCTACGTTATCCCAAATTTTATCAGAATAAATCAACTAAACAAAAAAAAATTCCCTTCTAAAAAGAACAGACATTCTTAATAGCCATCTGGAATACATTATTCCTTTCCAAGTAGCATTGTTGATATTGAAAGTGTTGTAACAATATCCTTTTCTAATGTGGTTCTGCTGTGGCTCCGTCCATAATAAAACTAGTCGATGCCAAAGGATCCACTTAGCATAACAAGATCCCCAAAACCTGGATTATTTGACATTCAGAGTTTCATGGTCCGATGAAATTTCTTATATTTTTAAAGGAGACCAAAGAATGAGCATCATCTAATCTGGGGAAATGCTTCTGCTGAACCATGCACCCTCCAAATTCTTGTAAATCCTAAACCTCACTAAGGAGAGATGGAGATTGTAAATGAGGAAAACCTCCCCTTCTTCCTGTCTTGCAAAGCCTAAAATAACCTCACCTTTTTGATTTTTTGGAATATTTGGTCAGCTCTGCAGCACGGCTGCATTCATACTTCATCTGGCTACTACAGAAAGAGCGTAATGTATGTTACTCTCGTGGATGAATGCCACTCAAAGCACAACACCTTTACCCCAGGAGACTCAGAAAAGTCTAATAATATGGAAGGTTCAAACGGAGGCAGCTGAAATAAAACTACCCAGCAGGAAGAACTGAACACTCACCATTTTTTAGCTCAAGTAAATCCGAGTGGCCTGCCACGTTCCCAGATAAAGGTATTTCTACCACATTAATGGTGGTCAGTGCTGGGAAGGTGCCTTTTCCTAAAAACATACTGCTGCTTCGGCCATCGGGTAGATATTTATCTGTAGCTATGTCTCATTTTCCAGTCCTGTTCTTTCTCAATCCTTAAAGAAGTGATCAGGGCTAGAGAGATGGGCACTGTAAAATTAATTTCCCTAGGAAATTAAAATTATAGAAGTTCCATGGACTTTGCTGCAGCCAGGTTTTCACCCTGTTTTTTCACTCTCCCTTTGCCCACTTGCTGATGAACTACCTGATCCTGTCCCATTTATACAACCTCAGTTTATCTAGCTGTACACATCCACGATTATGCAAAAAATAGTTATTCTTTGTAAATGCTTTTCAGAACTTTGTGGGGAAAAACAAGGAGTGATTGCAAAAAAAAAAAAAAAAAATCATCATAACAGAGCCTGTTAGATGCTGGAGATTACCAGTTCCATCTGTTCTATCAGCCAAAGACTTCCAAGCAATTTAGCCCACAGCAGCAAATCTCAATGAAAAGCTGCTCAGAAAAAGGGGATGAGAAGAATCAGAGCCATTTCAGAACTTCTTTGAAGTCTTAGTCTTCACCATCAGTCTGCTCTTCCCTGAGGTCCCTTTGCTGTTCTCCAGCCCAGATGCCATCCCCTCACAGAGAATTAAAGAGCCCTGGGTGCAACTCTGTATTGTTTGCCCACACTGAGGAACGAAGCCCGTGATTCGCAAGAAGCCACAATACCAGCAAGAAAATTTTGTCCGTGTGGTTGTTGGCAACTGCTTGGACAAAATATGGCTTGAAGTCATAACAGGACCTGGGGTCCCCTCCCTCCACCCCTGCCACCCTCACTGAGATCCAGCTGTGAGCCTTTCTTCTTGTTTTCTTTATTCTCTGTGCTGCCTGATAGTAGAGGTCCTGACAACCTACAAATAGAAACAAGAGAGCTGAAGCTTTGTGCTCTGACTGCCCAGAGATAGGGCAGTAATTTATCTAGCCGACATGCCAAGGGCTTGCCAACAACGTCAAAAGAAAGTTCGTAATAAATGATTCCTCTTGGGGCATTTCCTTCGCTTGCTGATGGAGGAAAAGCAGAGAAAAATGACAAAGGGCCCCGCTCCTTTTCTTCAGACAACTGTGATTTATTATAGGCAAAACGAGGATTCCAAAAACATTACTCCTATAAGGGAAGGTAACCCAATCTCCAGCAAAAATAAACAGCCATGTTTAAATAAACATTCTGAGAATCGTTACTGCTCCTTCCCCCCGAAGTCGGGGGAGCATCTTTTCCCTCTGATATTGTGCTACTGTGCAAGATGCTGCTAAGCGCCTGCTCTGAAGACCCAGGGATGTCCTCTGGTTTGGGTGGCCTGGTAAGCCATCAAAGTATAAAAGGCAGAGAACAAAGGGAAAAAATAAACTATTATGAGCTGCAGCTGAAGTGCCTGACAGATGTTGGTTTGCTGCTTATGGGAACTGCCTTTCTGCATCGGAGCAGAGGTTCGCCCAGCTCGGTGCTCAGCTAACAGTGGGGTGGGGAGGAGTAGATGTGCAAGGTCTTGCCCTGATACCCCCTCCCAGAGGCCAGTCGTCAGTGGTTTAGGGACTTCCCACAGCTCTTCCATGGGTAGTGAGGTCAATAAATCACAGAGACGTTGAGGCCACATACCTTGCTAGCATCCGAGGACTTCGCAGCAGTGAACAACGACCTGCATGGAAGCCTGGGAGAAAAGCTCAAGCCAGTGAAATAGAAATGGCAATACAAATCTCATTTCACTGATGCAAGGGACCGAAGCTCGCTTTCAAAGTGCACATAACAGAGGTAACAGCAAGCCCCCCACACCAACCTCCCCGACTCACCCAGGAAGCCGGGCACCTTCTTTTCGCTCTCTCCACAACCAAGAAACAAACACCTCTTTCTGCCCACAGGACCATCACATCATTTTCTGGGTGCTGGGCTTTTCTGGTTGACACCATGTAGGAAAAAACCCAGCTTCACTAGGTCAGAAAAAGCACATTAGCAAGAGCACAATTGCGTATTATCAGCTGTGGCGCTTACCGGGGAGAGGGGTGTCCTGATTTAAGGCACTGCTCCGGACACTCTGTGTTTCCCATTGCTCCTTAGTCAAAATTCACAGCAGGATGGGAAATATCCACGTTTACCGTTCCCTATAGAAAGAGAGTGCTTCCAGCACTGCTGCAGAGACACATCTCTCCGTTTGGACCCCAGCACCCTTAATGTAGGTCGCTCCAAACTAGCAGGGTCCACCCAGACGTTAGAGCTGTCAGCAGTCCTGAGGGACCGGGGGACAACAGCCTGCCCGTGGCCCAGGCAGGGGCTGGCCCCTCCACACTGAGGCCTCCAGACCTTCTTTCCCCCACGAGAAAATGAGAGGGAGAAGGTTAAATGCCACCTCCTTTCCTCCTCTCCTGCTTCGGCACCATGAGGGTGAATTTCTCAACACAATCAACAACAAAGGGATTAATAGGAGTTTGAAAATAAGCGCAGACGTTCAAGTCATGGTCATCCAGCCCAGCAGAGCTTACAGAGAAATGGCACCTACCTCTCAGTAAAGAGTGCCCACTGGTATTTAGGTTATGTTTTTCTTTCTTACCACGCCCACATAACCCCAACCTCTGATCCCGTGAGGCGTGGAGAGCCCCAGCAAACTGCCATGTTCCTCAGTTCCCCTTGGACACCCCACTGGGATTTACTGCCTTGGCTGAGCATGAACTGGTTTGCAAGGCACGCCGTGTGGCTCCTTTCTTACCGGCCTTGCTCTTTGCTTTGCTTTCTTTTTTCTCCACTGCTTTTTCATCAGCATGAGCTATTAGGAAAGCACGCTGCAGTAATGTGAATCCCATTCTCCCCACCAAGATAAGACATAATTAATGACACAGGGCAAATTAGTCATATAGTTGCTTGGGAATGTCGTTCTCTTAGATACTGTGAGCACACCACCTAGGCTCAGGGCAGGTTTTTTCTTATTAACCTTATTGTGCTTTGCAAAGTTTGTTCCTTCATAGTTCATTATCCAGAGAAAGGTAATTACAGCAGCCCTTTTTACTGCACTTAAAAAATTAATAGGATAAAGGAGTGGGGAGAAAAACAGCAAGTCCTCCCTTTGTGGATTTCTGTGATGATAAAAAGGTTGGCAAGAATAATTTGCTCATGAATTAATACTGAGCTGAGCTCCCGCGGTCAGCTGAGAGCCAGGCTGAAGCCCAGAGCTTGCACAGAGCTTCAGGCAAATCAGGCAGGGTTAAATCCCCTGATGAGCCCAGACAGCCGGGACACCCTACGGGGCGAAACGGACCGCTGCTGCCAAGGCTCCTTTTCCAGTCTGTGGAGACAGCAAGACACCTTGGCCCGGGCTCCAAAATAACTGGCATGGGAAGCAGGGAGCTGCTGGCCAAGGGAAAATGCTGAGGGGAGAAGCATGCCTTTGGCCACAGCCTCGCAGGGGATTCGGTGCTCCTCTTGCTGGCTCCCCATCCCACTGTCACCACCTCCCTCCACGGCCGGATAAACACCCTGAGGCAGCCCCCTCGCCCCATCACAGCCCCCTCACCTCTGCGGTCACTGGGCTCCGCTGTTAGAGGACTCACCTTTGAGGCGTGAGACATCTCCCTCATCCCTGGGCCAAGGATGACTTCAGTATCTTACGCTGACCGCCTGCTGGATCCCCAATGACAGTCCTTGTCTCCACGTGTGCTGGGCAGTGCAGTCATGCTGACGGTCATTCTCTGGCTCAGCACACAATAAAATTTCCACAGCTGAGCCTGATGACTACAAAAGCCTTGGGAACACCTTCCCCTTGCAGCCAGATGCCTCTAGAGAAGAGAGGGCAAACAGAGGAAGACCCAAATGCTCCATGGAGGAATGTCCGTGGTCCAAGGATGGGAATGAGGAGAGATGGACATGTGTATTTCTGCTTCCACCTCTCATGGACATGTGTATTTCTGCTTCCACCTCTCTTGAGGGCTGTGGTAGTCAGTTTGCCCAGAAATATTCATGGACAGAGTCCCAAAAGGGGACATCCTGATGCCTCAGGATCCTCACTGTGGACATGGAGATGCCAATGGACTTTCAGGGGCTCTCTAACTGAGCAGCAGCCAAACAGGGGGAGATTTAGGATCTATACTTTGGACTGAGACATCTGAGCTAAGCCACAATCAAGCAACCCTTTCCTTCTGTGGCTTCAGCCCTAAGTGCTGAAATTATCTGCTTACGAGATTCAGCTCACCTTCCCAAGCCCCTGGGAGGCAAGGAGGTAACACCTGAAGCCCTCTGCAGCGCTCCTAAATAACCCTGCAGGAAGGCTCCCTTGCAAAATATTTTGCAGTGAAAATAAAATACTTTGGCACGAAAGTACAATGTGTTCTTCGAAGCACATTTTTGTAAGTACATGTTGTTGTGATCTTTTTGTATCGTTTTCCAGATTGATTAAGTATGTATTTATTTTGTTAAAGGTTAGATCTGCAGAGTGGCTGGAAAAGTCCCTTCTGAGTTATGTCCTCTTGCTTCTCAGCCTGAGCTCCACTGGTTTGCAGAACAGTGTGAATTGTCTCCTGCTATCTAACAGAACTTTAAAAAAAACGCCCAACACCAAAACCCGCTTGAAAGAACTCAGAAAACATCACCATAAACTGACTAAAAGGAGTATTTTAAGAACTTAACTCAAATGTCTTTCAGCGACAGATGTATCACTGAGCTACAGGGATTTATTTTCACAGGATAGGTAGTTTTAGTCCCAAAAAAATGGAATGCTAATGCTTTTGATCCCAGTTCCCTCTGGCGTTCTTTCAAGTTTCCATCATTTGGCAACCTAGCAAGGATTAAGAGACTTCCTGATGTCCTCCTCTACTCTGACAAGGAACACATGGATGATGAACCCTTTTTTGCTTGTAATACTTGGGCATACAATCAATGGGGATGTCTTACCTGCTTTCTGCTTGGTGCTACTCCTTGTCCTTCACCGGCTACACTGATCTGATAAAACACAGAGCTGATGGAAAAGATTTGTATCAGGGAGGACTTTAGCTTGGCAATTCATGTGCTCTCCTCATGACAATTCCCTGCTCCTAAGCCCTTCTAAGCCTGTGAAAACACAGCATGGAGCTCCGAATAGGGAGGACAAAACAGAGGGAAGAAACCATACGTCTGCCTGGTACCAGATTTATGATTTTGCTGGATTGGCTAAAACATGGAGCACATCCAGATTATCGTGAAGAGCTGGTACCTCCTTAACAGTTCTGGATCCGAAAGTACCACTTAGCCTGGGCCTGTTTGGACAGATAGCCACAGGAAAAGTGAATGGAAGTCCACTGATTAAAGAGTGCATGCTTGCAACACTAAAAGGTATCAGCCAGCCACAAAACTGCTGTAAATCATTACTTCATACCTGATCACCCTAGTAGCCATCACCGATTTGTGGCACTCTTGCCTCTCTGATCCTTGGCATTTTTTATGACTTTACCTGGAACTATCCCCAGTATCCAAATAATCAGGGAGTTTTCCTATAATATCAGAGAACTGAGGCCATTTTGCCTGAAGAAACCTGCATCTCCCAGCGGCTAGGCTCTGCAGCATCATGACAAAAGCACCCATCAAGGGAAAGACACAGGTGTGGGTTTCGTCTCTGCCAATCAATGCTTCGTACAAAGCAAATGCTTACTACATGAGCAAAGACTCAAATGGGGTCTTCTTCCAAACGAGTGCCCTTACCTCTGCATTCCCACCTCCTCTAGGTCACTCTTTGGGGCTGCTCTGAGGTGGTCTACCAAGTAATCCCTGCAGATGAGACAGCCTTCTCTTGCGATCTTATTACTAAGTTTAAAACTTCAAACTCCTTAACACCACCATACTTAAAGTAACTTTAAGGTCCCAGGCACAGGTATGTTCAAGGCACAAGCTGTTCAAGAACATTTACTGGTGGAAAGTTAGACTTCTTTGGCAGCTAAGCATGGATCTTGAAGATGTGGAGTTTAATGAAGCTGCTTTTGGCGTGGTAGGATAGGACTAATTTTTCTGCCCCAGCTTAAAGTAACTTGGCTGACATCACCTGGGCAGGGGACAGAAAAACAGGGAGCTCAACATATCTCCCACACTTGGCTGAAGATGTTGGTGCAAGGAAAGACAAACTCCCCCTAGACCTTGAATCTGTGCACTTTCCACATCATGAACACAAACATGAAAGTCTCTCTCCGAAAACTACAGAGCTGTCTGCCCTTGAGGATCATTTTTTCCTGTTTAATTTGACTGCCCTAAAACCTGGGAGTATAACTGCAGTTTCAAACCGGTAATTAACTGGCAACTAAATAAACTACAGCACTGCTGGACCCTGAAAAGCTAGACTACCACGTAAGCTTTCCTTATATACTTTATTCATACCTACTTTCTAGAGAAAGCCCCCAACCTTGAAATAAAACAGAAGGGAGAGTCAGCATGAGGAGAAAGTGCAAGCCAAGTGCATGCTATTTTTTACTTTTGGTTGCTGCATTAGGGGCAAGAAGCCAGAAGAAAATTATTCAATAAACATTAGGCAAGATGAAGTGTTTGGTGTCTCACTACAATGGTTTTCAGAGGGATAAATGTAAAATAATCTCACATCAAAATATAATCAAGATGCGTGTCATGCTGGTTTAAACTGTTTATAACATACCTGCCATCGGGTATCGTCCAAGAGAGGCAGATATGGGGAAGTGGTGGGAGGGAGGATAAGTCATCTGGCTAAATCCCACTCCCAGTTCATCCAGTTCATTCCAGTGAGTAGTGAAGATTATTAATATCTGCACCTTGCTACTCAGTGATACTTTTCAGGATTTTCTTCAAGGAACGTTCCTGAAAAGTTGCTACCAAAAGAAGCATCCCGTTGTAAGGCCTGCCACCAAAGAGCTGCAAACCAAGCTGGTTTTCCAACAACATCAGAAGCTGGGTTGGGCAGGAAGATGCTGCAGATGAGACCTGCCGTGCTAAAGGTAACACCTGTATTAGGAACTACTGTCGCCCAGAATCACAGGGAAATGCACTGCACTTAGATGCAACCAACAGAGGTTGACACTGCCATCGCTCCTCCTGCTGAAGGAACATCAGACAAAAGTATTCCTGCAGGTTCCATCAGGTCTTTGACCAATCCCAAATTAAGGTAACCAGAGTCTGACAGAGTGGCAACGGGGGAGAACAACACTCAATTGCAAGACAAGCCTCTATTCACTTCATTATGAAAAAGCAACAGATGTTCTAAACTCTTAGAAGGTCATGACTAACACTTTATGAAGTTAAATATCAGCTTTCATGCTTCCAATGGTCTTCTGTTTATACCAGCTTTTACTGTAATGATATAAACAAGATTGGCTGGAAGTGCCAGGCTTCAGAACACTATGTTTGGAAACACACAAAAAAGAACCACCCAAAACCCACCGTGGAGCCTCTTCTTGTTAGTTTTCCAAACATATTGTGGACAACAAACACGGTTGATTGAATTTCTACATCTGCTTCTTGACCTGTTCAGCTGAAAAGCTGCTCTAAAAAAATTGAGCCTCTTTCTTTCATTCATTCTTTCCCAATATTAACAAAGACCTATTAATTACAAATGAGCGATTTTCAGCTGAAGCACAGAATAGGAAAAGAACATATTTATTCCATGGCATGTTGCAGGTCAGATCTCCAGGGCAAGCTAAATTTCTCCAAAGTCCTCCACTTCCCAAGCCAGATTTCTGTATTTGCAAAGGTTTTTTATTCCTTTAGCCAGAACTAGCAAAGTGAAGCAGTGAGCCAGGTCTGCAGGCACACACATCCGCAGCATGCATGTCCAAAGGTGTTCATAAATATGTTTGAAGGAAAAAAATCAGGCAGAATCAGGAAAACACAAAGTGCGATTTTCAGGCATTTGTTCAACCCAGAGGTCAAGTGTATGGCAGACCACCTAAAGATGTGAGAACTGCGTAAGGAATGAGCACATAATTAATTTCCTTGACTAATTTGACATGATAACACATCTCCCATTGCCAACACAGTATGTGGAGTGTATATGACAGTGTGAGCCGTCATGCCACCCACGAAGGTAACTGGCCTCTGGAAGAGAGTTTTTTGACTCATACAAACCCACTTAGAAAGAAGCAGCATCAAGCTAAAAATCTGGTTAAAAGAACAGATTGACCTGGAGGAACTGATTCAGAAAAGGGTGTGAATTCCAGCAAATATCAATGGAAGAGCAATATTCCTGTACCTCCCAGCTGCAGGAGGCAAAAGCCAAGCTCTGTCTATTCCAGATCATCTGTCTCAACACTTCTGAGAAACCAGTTACCCATAAAGTTAGGCAGGACACTCAGACACTCAATTCCATCCTGAAAAACAAACAATAAGGAGAAGGAATTTCTTGCCATGCCTTTCCTGAAATCTAAATCGCTGTTAAGAGGCCTCGTTGAACAAAAAACCTGCGGTCACACCACACGTGGTATCTCTGGCTTCAGCAGAAGGAAGAAGGAATCCTGTGATTTCTGTCTCCAGAGAGGTGCCCGCGTCTGACATTCTCATCAGCTGCAGGATACGCCATAATTCATGTTCGCTACCACAGTCCTTTTAGGAGCAAAGGAAGATGTTTCTCCAAGACTTCTGTCTTCCAGGAATGAAAACATGAGATCACATTTATTCACAAGTTTCTTCTAGGGATGGCAAAAAGAAGGAGAGTTGGAAAGGAGCAAGCATTCCCAGTAGGTGAGGTCCCTTCTGAAAGGTCCAGCATAACACATGTCAGTATTATCCTAGTAGCATAGCTTGCATTGAATATTTCCTTTTTAGCAATGAAAATGATGGCTGAAATCTGAGCTCTTACGTCCCTGCTAGCTTGAATGCCAGAATAAAAGCTCAGCCCTATACATACTTCTCATTTTTTCAGATATGAATATAAAATATTCATATTCGAAACTGCAACCAAAATGCTGACCTTGCTCTTGTAGGTGGCCTTTCCTTTTTCAGGTGTAGAAAAAAAAAATAGTCTGCCTAAAAACCTTCCATTGTCTTAACTATGCTTGAAGATTATTCTGGAATTTCATCTTACGTGGCTGTTGAGCACATCCTAAGGCATGTCTGAGGGTTGTTCTGCTCCAGCTGATGTGGGGGATGGCTTGAGCTGGTCCCACTGCAGTTGGATGCCTTGCAGTCTCCTCCTTGGTTAGCCCATGTCCTCTGGTTGGCAGTCTCCACCTCGCGACATGGAATGGAGTTACCCGGGGGGCCAGGGCATTTCCTTACCAGGAACAACCACTTGGTAGAGGTGCTCCTTTGGGTGAAGGAGCTTTTCAGAGTGCAGGTTGCCTCTTCTTACTGTACTATGGACAAAGGGAGCCCCAGGTCTCTACAATCTCCTAGCCACCTCAGGCAAGCAGCACAGTCCATCCTTCATGTTATTTAACCTCCTCCATGGGATGGCAGGAGACAGGAACAAGAGAACCACAGTGGGTCGGCAGGAAGAACGAAGTGACCTACAGCTCCTCTAAGACGGGTGTTTATTACCTTCCCAGCATGATAAAGCTGAGTTCAGTCCCTTTCGTGCCAGCACTACTGAACTATCATTGTTTCCTGCGTGTGGAGGTGGAAATGTCATACTTTAGCCCTGATTTGCTTTTTTTTCTTATTTTGTGGTTTCCATGTGCTAAAACTGACTAAGAGGAGTAATGTGTCCTCTGTAATGGTGAGAAGCAGCTGCTTTCATGTGATCTCACAGCCCATTAAGCAATGCCAGTCCTGAAGGTGTTATTGGAGGAAGCATTTTTATTGCCAGGATTTCTCGTGTCTCTGGGGTTGAGGCACCACAGCAGACTCACCATTGCTCAGAGCAACAGCAAAAAACTTCTCGCAGCTATTTAGGCCAAAACTGGCAGAGTTTCATGTCAAAATGGATTTGTGTGCATTTATGACCTGCATGGGATTTTATCACAGCATGCAAGTCTTGGTTTTCTGCCTTGGTGGAGAGACTTCAAACCCAAACACACATCTCTTTCTGTCTACTTCATTTTTCTGGAGCCAATGTTGGCATAAACAACTCTCTTCCAGTACTTTCCTTACCAGACCAGCAACTTAAACCCTTCTTTTTGAAACCAACTGGCGTTGGTTTTCATTACAGTAATTGCTGATTAACCTGGCACTGACTGCTCTTCGCTTCCTAAGGGCATGAGGCCAGCAATGACATACAAGAATAGTGAGACTCACCAAAGAAGTCCCGTGCAGAAACCAGCCACCCAAGGTAAGGTTTCAAACCTCAGCTGCTCTCCTGTAACACATGGGAGTAGTCTAATGTATCTAAGAAATACCACGTGAGGGAGTGCTGGAAGACAAAGGTCCTGATCCAGTAAAAAAAAAAAGTAAAAATCAGTAAGTGTGGCATTATAATGACATTACCAGTTACTACATGAGTATATTACACTAAGAATTTTACTTAGGGACATGATTTCCACTTCTTTGACAGGTGCAAAGGACTGACTTCAATTGATCTGCTTTCAGTTACAAACTTCTGTAAAATGGCAAGACGTTCAAGGATGCGATAGATCTCCTATTTACACATACAATTTGCCTAGAGAATGATCCAGATCTGTACCTTCACATAAGAAATTACAGAGTTTCTGGCCAGCCAAGTATCAGCTAGCCTGTTACCAGCACACCTTTGCTCTTGGTAAATCCCCTCTGAGCCTAAGAGTGCTGTGGAAAGAATGAATTGGCTCAAATCATTTCGCTTTTTCTTACCCAAGTCCATGTTTAACAGAACAATTGTCATAAAGACTTCAGATTTCCTAAAACTGAACCAACTCAATGAACTACTGGATAGAGAAAAGATTAAAAAAAAAAAAAAAAGATGAGCCTGGCATTATGATTTCTTTAGGACGCCAGTTAAATTTGCAGTGGGAATGAGCCTGCGCAGCAGCAACAGGGCAAAAGCCAAGGGCTCCACCATGCAGCTGCTGCTCTCCTGACACAATGTGAAATCAGCTGATGGAGCAGGAAGACAGCTCTTCTTGACAAAAAAAAACCCTAGGAAGTAGTAAACTCTCAGCAGAAATTACCAGACTTTCAATGTTGTATCACGTAATTTAAAACATCTGTTCGGATACTGAGTGGAGGAAAACCTTCCATAAGAGAGAGATCAGGATCTTCTTTTTATTCCCTGCTTTTTAAGCTCTCCAAGAAAGGGATTTTCTTATTAGTCTTCATTTTTAAAGTATGATATCTTCATCAAAAGCTAGATTATTTTATCAAGAAGCTTATTTTTCTCCAAATAATTATTAAAAAAAAAAATCACTAAAGAAAGAATTTTATATACCTTTTATCTGGCTTCTTTGGTCTTCCTGGAATGATATTGCAGAGTGGTTTACATGTCCTTTAGCATTTTCTTCTAGAAATACCAGAAGACAAATAAAGAATCTGTCTTCCAAAGGTTTTTTTAATACCAAAACAGAAATAACTCCACTTTGCCCTCTACTTTTGCCAAAGTACTTCAGAAACATAAGGCTTCCTACAAACTGAGATGAGGTGTTAACAGCAGAAATAAATAGAAGCGTGTTTATTACATTGTAAACAGGAATCACGTAACAACTCCGTAGTTTCCAAGGTGTTTTAGTGATGGGCAAATCTCACGACAGCAGCAGCAGCATCCGGCTGACGTACAGCACTCAGCAGGGCATGCATGGCATGACGTGAGGGCCTGAGGTTGTGAGCAGCGTGGTGTTGCGTGGTGTGGCCTTGAGCTGTGGCGTGAGCATTTTGAAGGACACCCAGGCAGCCCTTGAAGGATGCCTCAAAAGGTCTCGGTGCAACGGATGCATCCCCCATCCCTTCTCAACTGGGCCTTCTGCCAGCACATAGCTGAAGTCTAACCATTTAAACCACAAGGAATTTCTCTTGGTCCAGTCAGGAGAACTCAGATTTTCCTTTTTTTAAAATTTATTTTTGGTCTGGAGTTGCTCAAGAAAAAAAACCTTTGCTATGACAGAATGTCTATGGGAAAAAAAGTTGGGCCTGTCCCCACCAGGACCAAGGGAGACCTGAGCAGCCACCACAGCTGGGAGGGCTTCTGTGTCTTCTCTCTCCTGTGACTGTACATCCCCACTGGGGTCCCCCCCTGCCACATGGGACACACATCCAATTCCTTTTCCCCCGGGCTGGAATTGCCTGTGGCAACAGGCCATCGCTTTCCAGAACTAGCTGGTTTAAAGGTGTACGGATGCCATTTTTTCAGAAGCCAGAGGTCAGGGATACAAAACCTAAGATCACTTTTAATCAAAGGAGTTTTAAATGAAAATCTCATTTCTGCCACTAGAAAAATTAGAAGTTCTTGGAGAACAGGAGAAAGCATGGTCCCTTCTGGAAGCCGGGCTAGAGACACTGTGGCTGTTTGCTGAGGCACAGCCTCTTCCCATCCTCTGCAGTTTCCCTGAAATAACTCCAATCAAGCAGTAATTCATGGCTCTTGACTAAGCTATAGAAAATCTCATGGGAATCTAGGAGATAAATGGCCTTTGTTTTTTTTCATAAATAGGAGCAATGGAAACAGAGCATTTATGTTGCCTCAGACACTGACAGAAGGGTTTGCAGCTTCTCTGTAAAGCTGTAGGATTGTATTGCTCTGTGCCTAAAAACATATTTACACAGGGAACAACAGGCTGTATGGAAACGGCATCTTTTTATACTGACAAACCACTGGAAAATTAAGCTACAGTCTTCGATAGACTTTTGATCCACACTGAAAAACAGAATTTAGGAAAACATGAAGAAACATGAAATGAGTAACCGTGAAAATCTGTGGCTTTGTTAGCAAGTGTCTTTCAAAAGCAGCTCCTCATCGCATCCTCCCTCCTGCAGCCCATCGTGTCAGTCTCCTCTGTCCCCTGTAGAAATCTGGTGCTGAAAGGACAGATATCAGATATGGCCCACCTCCCCCCTGGGCATTTTTGTCTTTCTAGGTAATACTCAGACTCTTCCAGCTAGGTAGACTGTGGAAGCAAGGTTAAGTCTATGAAATACAGCTGCCCCTGTAGTTACTTACAAGGTGGGATTGTTACTGTGTGAGCAACACCTCATCCCTGTTGCTGCAGCCTCATGCTTCCTTCTAACTCCACTGTTTGGATTAGAGATATGAAGGGTGGGTTTCCTTGAGTTGCAACACAATTTCGGCGTGCAGAGCAAGCATTGGGGGGTGATTAGCATTCGGTTTTGTAGACTGTGGGAAGGTCAGTTTGTGCAACACTGACAGTAGCAATACTGAATATTTTGATTTGGTGCTCATGATGTGTCACAGTCCAACCTTGCTAGATGAGCAAATGCTGCATTGGACTGAAAACTGACTTCAGGTGACATCTGCTACGTCTTCCAGTGGTGAACTGTAAAGGAGAACCCAGTGCAGGCAGCAGCAGACCGATGGTGCCATCTCCCCGACCCTTTCTCAGCAGTTGCAATAATGCAAAGGATACAAGAGGCAGCAACCCCAGTCCTTCCAGTCCAGAAGCTAAAATACAGAGCTCTAGGAGTAAAAGGGAAAATGCTGCAGTTTGTTGATCCTCAGCACTGATTCATGCATTCAGCCTGGATGTATATCAACTCCGCCACCAAAAAAAAGCTGTATTATTCATTGTTTCCAGAAAAATAAATCTTGCAGCAGACGCCACAACATACCTCTTTCCTTCTGCAGTTACTCATGCAATCATTACTTACAGTCTGCATTGGCTGATTAGAAAAATTAAAACATGAGATGAATTATATGGGTCATTAATTACCTTGATCCCAGACAAAACTCCCATATACAACGCAAAAGCTGCAGAATCTTGTCTGACATGACTGAGTCTATTGTTTCTTTATGGGGTTGCAGAGCTCTCCCCAGGGAAGGGGGTCGATCTTCCTCCAGGAAAAAAAAAACCAACCAAACTTGGCATGAGTGCAGGAAACACTCTGGGTTTTCTTTCTATGTCACATCCCTCTCTCTGAGAACATTTCCCCTCTTCCAAGGGCCAGGCTGACAGTGTTTTGCTTCCAGGTTTCAGCTGTAATCCCTCTTTGAACAAGCTGCCATTGCCCTGCACCAGGACTGTTCTTCCTGACACTGGTAACATTTATTTGTCATGGCTGAGGAAAAGAAGTGAACTGGATCACACGTATATCCATTTCTAAGAAAGGCTTTCAAAACTCGCCAAGATGCTTTCTTCTGAGTGTTCCTATGTATCATCCAAACAGCTGCCAGACCACCAGCCATGAGGCACTATCAAGTGTAACAACTCTTTGTTATTTTATATGTTCCTCCAGTTGGAAATAATCAAATACTGCTTAGCGTTCTGTGGAAAAGCAGCCTTGAAACACTAATGACGTTTTAAGAAAGATTTAGGACTTTCATCACATAATAATAGGCAAGATCATCTTTGCATCCGTCATTTCTGCCACTTTTCCTGGAACACCACTGAAATGAAACAAATTCAAATGTGTCTTAACTGGAGCAGGTATCAGCATCACCTTTGCTTCTATTGCTGCTGGACTTAAGTAATGCTTTTTCTGTAAGTACAGCTAACAGAAAAGAAGAAAATTGTAAAGATTTTTCACAAATTCTAAATGTTTTGGATCATGGGAGCTCTCGGACATGGATGAAAGTGCACAGAGCTACTGTTACCATGACAAAAGCATGACCAAAACTCCCTCTCCACAGGGAAGGACACACTGAAAACACCATTATTTTATAAATACCTGCCTATTTCTGTAACTCTTGATTTGCTTGCGCTTGCACACATTCTGCACACATATTTTACGATTCTCTCTGCATACCCCAGGGGCTCCAGTCATAACAGCTCTTCCTAGAGCATCTGCTTTTGGATAATAAGCTGTGACAGACTCAGTGAAATTGGTAGGAAAAGGGGTAAGTCTGCTAGGAAGACCTTACCAGTGTCCAGTGCAGGTTACTGCTGATTCAACACTGCATTTGCATTTTCAACTCGGGTGCTCTGGAAAGACTTCTGGGATGAAGGACAGACCACAGGAGTCTCAATACTTTCAGGCTTTTAGTTGGCTCTAGCCAGGTGGGAGAGATGACCATTATTTATTGCAAAGGAATAATGCCAAAAGAACATCTGACAGTGATGGGCAGCTGCGTAGCAGAGGGCTGAGGAACACCGGATTCTTTTGTCCTTAACCCACCCTCCTCTTTAAAACACAAAATATTAAAAGCCACAATTTCTCTAAAAGTGTATTTGCACTGAGTGGACAGTACCTCCTGCTGCTCTCATTCTTGGTGATCTAACCCAGAATAAGTCAACAAGAACAAAGCAAGACTGCCAAAATGTAGCCCTCCTCTTCACCCTGAAGAATTTACAGCTTAAACTAAATAAGGCAAAAAAATACAAAAAAAATTAGGAAGATGTGATAAGATATAAAACACTTCCTGGGGAGAACATGAGAAGGAAGATTTCTAGAGGTGGTATTAAGAGAGAATTAGAAGGAAAGGAGAACATACAAGGTGTAACAGCTGTTAGGGAAATGAACTGAAAACATTTCTTCCTGCTGTGGAAAAGGTTGGACCTTTGCTGAAAAACACAGAAATGAAAACAAAGAACCTTTTGTTTTCAAGCTGTGTCAAAAGCACTTTCACTGGTTTTGACAACCTTGGAGGAAAAGGTTTTGACAAATCCCATGCTCAGCCTTATGAAGAGAGATGAGTGGGCAGAGAAGAGCAGAGGAGCCGTGGTCCAGCAAAGCCATTGCTGGGGGGCAACACAAGGAACCGCAGAGAGACACCACCAGGAGGAAGGAGGTCAATGATATTTGTGCCCTGCAGGCTGGTTTTCCCCCAGATTTTTTCTCTTTGGAGTTCAGAAATCATCTTAAACCCCCTCTTTTTTGCGTTTTAATAGGTGAGTGGTAGCAGGGTTCCCACAGCAACTTTTCCAGCTACTCCAGCACCCTACAGAGCAAATAAACCCTTTGGTACAACAGCTTAAACTCACACACACAGAGATGCAACATGCCACAAGAAAACAAAAAGCAGAAAGGGAACAGCCAACTGCTTGGTTCTTTGTGACACAGAGACATGAAAGTCTAAAACCCAGCCCTGGGGGAAGCTGACCAGGCTTCTCCTTGCCACTGAAAGCCACATCACCAAAGCAGCATGAGCATTGCAGGAGGCAACAGCTGGTCCTAATTGCAGCGATTCTCCCGAGTTCGATGCAAAATAGTGAGGGGATAGACAGGCAGCGTTTTGGCTGCTATAAAGAACACTTTGGAGAGGCCAGGTTTAAAGAAGTAAAACCCAGAAGACAGACTGTTTCTCAGGGTGGAGGGTGGGTGCGAGATAAATCAGTGCTGCCTAAAGAAAATCCGTAAGCTGCTCTGCAGGATGCTTCTCAGGTTGTAAAAAGAAATAGGCTGCACATGAGGCATTGGTTCTTAGCTCCACTTCACGAACAGGCAGGCAACGGCCTTAAAGTCAGTGTCATTTTGATAGAAAATATTTTTAACAAGTTGTTCTACCCTTGAACAGGGGCTGTTCCCTGCCTGTGTCCCTGGGCACCTGATCCTCAAAGCCAAACCGAAGTGTGTGGGGCTGGAAACAAGCAGCCGAATGCCTGCCGCCTCCCTGCAGCACGCCAGCTGCGAACAGGAGCTGCTGCAACAGCCCTTCTTCTTGTCAAACACAGCGAAAATCTCTGCTCCTGAACCAGCTTCCTGAAAACCGGCCGTTCCTGCCCCTGCTCGCCAGGCTGGGCAGCGAGGGGAGCAGGGAGCATCACTGCCATGGACCAGGGCTGCTGGCTTCGGGGCACTGGGCATTTGATGCACCTGCCCACACATTTACAATGTCCCTCCACTGCTGCTACCTCCAAGCATGCTCTCAGCTTGGAAAACAAGAGCAGCTCCCGGGGGAAAGAAGGAGCTTTCCCATGCCGGGAACATTTTTTGCCTCAGTGGGCACATCAGGTAAAATTTTGCTGGATACTAGGCAGTCTCCCTCCAGCCAGCAGTTTCTGAAGGGCTGAGACCCACCAGGGGATTAATTATCCAGCAGGTCTCAGCAACATGCCAGTCTCTCCCCTTGCACGAAGGACAGGAGATGGATTATTCTGCTAGCAGGCTGTACCACATCCCCACTGGATGGGCTGCCTGGCTGATCAAGGCATCATCCCTTCCTCCCCCGGCTCCAGCCACTCATTTCCTTGTGCTGTGGGTACAGCCACCCTTGCAACACCCCACAGAGCTGCTTATTCCCCTTTAGGGATTAATAGCCTAAATTTCCACACTCAAGGACAAGCCGGCAAGAAAGCCACATCCTGTGTGACTCGGGTGCAATAACCCATGTGAAATGTGCGGTGGCCTTGTGCTTACATCAAGCTGTGGTGTGATGTCCCGTGCAGTCTCCCTGCTTCCACATGTCCCGTGCTTACAAATACGCCAAAGGGTAACCCTGCCCTAGCAGCCTTAGCCAGACCTCGTAAGCTCTTGAGGGTTTTGGAAATGAATCTGAATGCACTCATGTTTATTCAGAAATAAATATAAAAACCCCAAGGTGTTCTGCTTACTGTTCCTGGCTTTGACACGTGTAAGAATTTTGAGTGGCACAGCGTGATGCAAGGATGGTGATGGGACCATCCTATGGGACGCACCAAGGGCAAAGCATCAGCCAGAACATTAGGGCAAAAGCTGTACTTGTCTCCAAGCCACAGCATTTATTCAAAGCCCAATGTAAAGGTATTTTTCTTTCCAACAGCTCATGATTTGTACTGGGTTATTGTTGGCTACTCTGTATTTGCAGATATTTTCACATCTGTTAGCCTGTAAAAAGTGACATTGTTCTCTCCTCTCTCTGTTTCTGTAGGTGAGATTGTTTTGGAAAGGACACCTTGTAGTTTTAGATCAGTTTCATCTTGCCCTTTAATCATGTCAAAACTCAGGTGGTCAACACAACATATATATAGAAGACCGACCCAGTTTCGGTTTTGGAAATTGGGTCTTTCTTTTATATTTGAGGGATACCAGCCCTTGTTTATGGCTGTCCATCTGTAGAGTCAAACTATGCTTGTCTATTTTCACCAAATTCTCTGGGATGACCAAGAGCAGTTCAAAATAACAAGAGCAAATGCACTTTGACTGCAGTATGGTCTAATTTTTTCAGGAAAAATAAAAGAAGAACTTGTTGACATGAAGCATGTGTAAGGGCTCTAAATCTGCCTAGAAACAAGGTATGAAATGCAACATAAAAAGTGTATAATCAAAACTATAAGATCAGTTTAAAATTTATGGTAGGTAACTTATAAAGAGCATTACATGTCTGAACTGTAAATCAAATGCACTTCAGCTGTATATTTCTGCAAGCTTTTGTATAAAACTCCTCTTTCTTATTTCCCTTTACTTCGAAAAAAAAGTGTAAACATTAAAAAAAACGTACTGTTTTCTATAAATTCAGCAGTGAAAACTAAGTAATCTGAAAGACAACACAAACCTGCTACAGAAAGTGAGTTACAGTAGAAAGCATCGCTGGTTCAAACTTGGAGAAAAATGCTTTTCAATAATGTAAAAGAGAAATCACCCTCTCCTGCAAAGATTTCATTGACTCAACTAATGCATCTCTCCATTTTACTTATTACTTTAAGATGTTCTTCTGACCTCCGTACCCCCGCTATAATTATCTTGTTGGTGTTAGTTTCTCTCTCTTCCTCTCCCAAAAGACTAGTATGTCTTTGGACAGATGAAAACCAGATGGGGTGGACAGGGAGGAGATACCAAGATTAGGGTTACCTGCCTGAATTTGGCTGTGCCGGGTGAGTATTGGTAAGCATTATCAAAATTAAACCACTATAGTACTCTCTAAACCCCAATAGAAATCTTTCTGTTGTTGCTTTTAATGTAGTGCCAAGGGAGTGGGAGTCAGGATCCTTTTAAATTCCATGGGGCCAAAGCTTTATCTCCTCGAAATTTCTCTGCACAACAAACCAGCCAGTGGCCCAGCACAAACCTACAGGAGCTCTGTTAGCCTGCAGTGAATCATCGAGAAAAGGCTGCAGCCACCAATGCAGGAAAGATTCTCCTACACACAGAAGAAACACAAAAAAGAGCAATTCCTGAAACAAACCAAAGGCTTGTCTTTTTCTGCTGACATCTCTTGTAGCTGGACTTCTTGATATTTGTCTGGTAATTCTTGAAAGATGAAGTGAACCGCAGTCCTTACACCTGGTACATGGTGAGGTTCATGGCAGGTACATATACGCAGTTATGAAACGGTTTCATCTAAATGCTAGTTGTAATCTCTCTCGGATGCTTTTTGCCTGTTCCCTGTTGTTTGGCGTACTGGGACAGCATTGTGCAATCTTTCATGCGCAGTTACAGTTCTGCCAGTTATAGTGGAAAAGTTTTAGTAAGGAAAAGTTCCTTGGCTGGACACCAAACACACTTAAAAATTAATTTCAGGGTTTTGCTAAGGCTCAGCATTCGCAGCTAGAAAGGGCTGATGTGCCCTAGATTTCAGGGCACTAAAGCAGATTGCTGACACCTTCACCTGTTCCTCCTGGGAACGTCTCACCGTGTGTTCCTGTGCAGGGGTTACCCTCTGCTTGCCTCTGCTCCCCAGAAGACTACGAGTGAAGTCTCGTTTTGGTTGAGTATGAGTATTTCCTTACTTCGACAGCTAATTTGTAGCTTGCAACCTGATGGCATCCTAGCAGTAAGTTTATGGTCCCATTGCCACCATATGGTAGCATCTTCCAAGCAAACAGAAACACTTACTGTCATCTGATCATCGTGCCAAAGTCAGGGTTGCAAGCCAAAGAGTAACACAGAAGCCTCCACCAGACAGCATGACAACTTTGCTAGCAACCTAATTCCGTGGCCGAAAATAAATACCCATATTTGAGTCAGACAACCAACAAGCTGCTAAAGCCTGGCCTGTTATGAACATGTGACACATGAAATAAATTCTGCTGAGTATCACCACATTAAGCCAGACACTGGGCAGTCCAGATGACATTTAGGATTAATGAGCGATCCAGTAAGTAGAGCAGAAATTTGGAATTTATAGATGGGTAGTAAGCTGTCTGCAACCCCCGAGTAAGCAGGTAGTGTGCAGTTGTGGTGGCACAGGAACTGTGTGACCCCAGGACCCACGGGCTGGTGCCCAGGGTCTCTCCTGGACAAGGGGAAGAGGAAACTTCATCCCCTGCTCAGCTGCACTGATGGGCTTCTCAGTCTGGATACAGAGGCAAAGACTTCCCAGGCTTCATCCACCTCCAGCTACACATGGGAGAAAGCAAAACAGTTTCCCAGTGACCTTTCTTCCTATGGCAGTGGGAAAACCTGGGCAGAGGAGAGACAAACATCCCTGTGATCCCTTGCTTGGTACAAAAGGTTACCTTCAGCCAGGCCCTAGGAAGAAGATGGCATGGTCACCCAGAGGATAACAAGTTTTGCTTGCAAGGCCCAAGAAATACTAGAATAAAGTGAGGTTGAAACATGGAAGAAAAACACAGCAACACAGACAGAAGGCAGATTCCAGGGGAAAATATCCAGCTACCAAATAGCCAAGTGTATGGTCTATATATCTTCTTTTACAGACTTCTTACACTGTCCCCTGCTATCTGCATGTCACACCCTATCACTCACTCTCCACAGATTTACACAGCGGATTTTCTCCCCCTTGGTGACACAGCGCTTTGGCATTTGAACCATCAGGGCAACAAATACTGACCTCTTTGGAGCACTCCTGATTCCAGCACATAATGTCCCGCGCTGCAGTCCAAGGCTCCGGCTGTCTCTCCTGCTCCACTTTATCACTGATGTCTTGGCTGCGTCTTCTGTCTTTTTTTTTTTTTTTTTTTTTGTACTTTTGCCTATTTCTTTTTTTTTTTTTTTTCCCCCATCAAGCTTTCCTCTAGAAATCTGTGGAAACTAATAACCGCCCTGCTGTATCGTCAGCTGGAACAGCATTGAACATGGAGCTGAGATTTATACGAGGTGAATGCTCAGACAGTTGCTCAGGATGGAAACTATTCACCTTCAGAGCCTGACAGTTGATTTTAAACAAACCTCTCCAGCCAATCTATTTATATGACCCTTCTCACTGCAGCACCTTTGCAGGTACATCTTGTAGATGTGCTCACCAACAGATGCAGCACCAGGAGCTGCAGACACTAGCAGCTAGGGGCTTGAGCCCTGCGCTCTGCTGGCACCACAGCCCATACCCTGCCACTGCCTCAGTTTCCCTACAAGGCCCCTGAATGCGCTCGAGCTGGGTTTTGCTGGGTTCAGGACTGTCCATCACTTCTACAAGCATTTGATCTGCTCAGGAGGAAACCTAGCTAAAAGGTGTGCAGTGCTTAAGCACTTTACATCCGGATTTTGAAATGGCTTGAGATCCAAAATATTCTTCCAGTGCCTCAATGAGATTAAAATCTTTTTAGTCCAGCACATCCCTACCCTTCACAGTCATGTAAACCCAGTGGCTGTGGCACCGGGACTGCCCCCGGGCTTGTCATCTGCTGCAAAGGCACGGGAGCAAACCTGCTGGAGAAAACAGGGGAACAAGAGGCTCCCACCGGCATCACTCCTCATGGCCTTTCCACACACCCTGGCACCCGTGGGCACAACAGTGTAGCCCCATGTTCCGATGTTCTGGAAAAAAAATTAGCTGACACTTGTAGTTTTGATTTTGGGGTTGGTTTTTTTTTCTTTACAAAAGATCTTCCCTGCCTTTAAAAGAAAAGCATGAAAGCAGGGAAACTAATAGTTCCCCAGGGAGAAGACACTATCTAGTAAGAGCACAAAAGTTATTAGATTTTAAAAACGTGTTTCTTTTTAAACGATTCATTTGGGGGCTGGTACTGCTCTTGTTACCCTTAAAGGCAGGAACAGCAGGATCAGAAAATTTAGAGGGAGAACGATTCATGGCTTCAGCTCTTTTCTCTCAAAGGGGTATTGCAAGCCTTCATTACCTTTTCCCTCCTTCGTTCTCAACCCAAAGCACCTGAGGTCACTTCGGCAAGTGTGAGTCAGGTCAGATAGCAGGATGTTTGCAGGGGAAGAGCCCTGCACTGCTCACAGGGGAGCAAAGCTGAAGGGAACAGAATTATTGCTTTGCTGGGAATGAACGGGGCTGCCCTGACGAGTCCTAGGGTCTGGAGGGGCTGGCGCTTCTCTGCTCCCACTCCGCAGCAGGCAGGTCCTACGGCGTGCTGCAGAGCACCGGGAGCAGGAGGCACCCCGAGCTGGGTCAGGACTGCAGGGCTCGGAAGGAAAGCCTCATGTTTGTGATTCCCTGTGCATGAAATAAAAGGCATCGAGACTGACTCTGGCCTGAGCTTGGCTCTTTGCCTATGGAAAACATAAGAGTATGTAATGTTCCTCATGCCAGTGGATAGCCCAATAACTATTCTAATTACTGTTTATGGTAACTGAATTGCAATAGAAAATTCAATAGCACATATGAGACATATGACTCATAGTCAATATATTCCTCCTCCATACCCTAGGTAGGCTGCTCTATTCAGGACTATATTGGTTCAGAGGCATGTAAAACAGTTACGTCACGTCCAAGGGCAGTCATGACACACTTGCCCAGTCCGAAGCAAAATCTACCCAAGATTTCCCTGAACAATTTTGGCTAGTTTGAAGGCCTGATGGGACCAGAAGTACCTTGCAACTCCGAGTTTTTTCAAAGAGCCCACAAAAAGCAGGCGCAACATTCTAACAACTGATTGAAGGTCAGCAGAAAAATCATTTCACAAGGACCACGGAAAGCATGAGAGCTTTACAAAACTAAGGCGGTTCTGTGAAGCTTTGGTGGGGCTGGTGAAAAGGAGCTGGGGCAGAACTGCTGCAATCAGCTGTCAGAGCCTGCACAGACATGCCGTGACTGACAGGTTGGTGACCAGCAACAGCGGCAAACAGAGGACTCGGCATTAACCACCCCTCTGTTCCTACCACTCATCCTTCTAACTGGATTCACTCTTTCTGGTTTTAATGTTTTCACCCCTTCATTTTAATTAATTGGAGCCAGCTACAGTGCAAACCATCCACTTGTTCCCATCAACCTGCAGTGAAAGGCCATTAATAACCAAAACACGGGACACATGGATGCTTTCCAGCAATGAAACAAAAGCCTAGGAAATACCTTGATACCGTTGTCCCAGGGAACACCGACTTTCGTTTCTGTTCATTTCTTTAACATCTGGTACGAGTTGCCGGGGAATGATGCTCCATTCAGCCTTGGACTCCTTCCACCCTGCGGATTCAGTAACAAAGTCAAGACACCTGTACCTAAAGGCAAAGCCATCCAAGTCCGATCGGATATGCTGCCTCAGAGATATTATTCTTTTCAGATGAGAGGTAACCATTAGGCCCTGGCTATACTGGAAAGACAAAACCGTATTTCTTGCAAGAACTGGGATATTAATTTCTTGGCACGATTCAGAGTCAGGACATTTTTGCTCTTCTAAAATTCTCCCACCCTGAGTTTAACAATTGGTGGTATTAATCTTTATTCCGCCACCAAAAAACACAAACTCAACTCCTGTTGCCTTGCCAGTATCGTCTGGCTGTACAGCCCCGACCCAGAGTTACAATGGCGAAGGAATGTGCTGCAATGCCGTGTCTTGCCAAGCCTGAGGCAGGATTATCCTGGCCTCTCCAGGCCTCTAAAAACGGCCATACTTTGCTACCTACCCTGCTTTCCTGATGAAGACAGCTCTGCAGCAGGCAGGAGGCCACAAGCCCCCACAGATGTGTTGCCAAGCAGGGGATATGTGCTGGACCTGGGCTGTCAGGGCGGTAGCACTCATGTCCGGAGAAAGCAGGATGGCACCGACGGATCAATCTGTGATTTGGTACAGCTAGAACAACACACATACTTCTGCAGTCACCGTTCTGGGAGCCACCCTGGGCTGTCTGCTCACTGTAGCCCCAGTGGCGGCTGTTGCTCTGATGCGAAGACTAAAGAGGAGACAGCAGTGACAGCTCAGGTCACGGAGCATCTGTGATGGAGGAGCTTTAGCCACAGTCCTAGACAGGTGGGATCACGATCTGATACTGCTAAAGCGGTATATTTTACTGATGCAATATTATTACAGCAGAAATAATGGTGCAAAGAGAACACAGTCTGATTTATAACAGTCAAAAGCGACACTCTAAATCTCAAGCTGTCTCCAAATAAAACCTCTCGATGCCATTGCTAAGATATGCGCTTTCCACCGCAGGCTTTGTCAAATGAGCAAGAGGGCAGACTCAAATAAATACCACTTACGCCAAGCTCACAAAGCATGTCTTTCCAGTCCGGGGGTTGGACCACCTGCGCCAAAAGGCAAAAATCCTCTCAGGTAGATCCGAGTGCCTACAGGCATTGAGCAAACAGCTTTGCAAGAGCCGAGTGCAGTAGACGGAGCTATTTATCATAGGCAGAGACCAGAAACAAATGAAGTGACCTGTAAAACCAAACACTTCTGTGGCTCTGATTGAAAGCGCGCAGGATATTCCTGTTCCAGATCCGACACAATGGCTGTGTCTAGCCGGACATGCCTTTAAGTGATTGAACTCAAGCTCTGTCTGGGCAAGGCGTCAAACTCCACAAATCTCTATCCAAGCCTCACACCTGATGGCACTTTGAGTTAGTCCAGAGAATAATCTGGAGTTTAAGTCCTACTTCTTCAGCCCCCTCCATCCCCACTGCCAGCTGCCAGCCAGCCTGCCTTCACTCAGAGGGAGCAGGGCAGATCAAATACAAGCGGAGCATTTCAAAAAGCAAAGAAACCCTGTGAAAAAATCAGACTTTCTGGCATCGGTGCAGACCTTAGACTGAGGAGATGTGAAAACATGCAGCCAGCAGGCACCTCCAGGCACTGGCTGCAAGAAATACAGCATCACAGAGGATCACAGAGCAATGTGGGATCAAAGGAGCCTCTGGTAGGACCAACTCCCTGCTGAAAACATGGTTAATTCTAAATTACAGCAGGTTGCTCATGGCTTTGTCCAGCCAAGCTCTGAAAATCTCCAAAAATGGTGATTTTGCAGCCTCTCTAAGACTTTGTTCCAGCATTTGAGCACACTTGTTGAGTGGCCACCTCTCACTGCTGACTCAGCAGATGTAGTATCATCAGAACCTGCTGATTCTTGTCACCACCAGCCAGTATGTTTACATAGAAGCATCAGCACTGGGCACTACTCCTAGTGGGACAGAGCTAACTAAAATTTCAAATGAGGCTTTTATTGATGGACTCAAACTATTCAGAAGTCAAGAATATGGTGGATTTGTCATGGTAACTCTTTTGGGGGTTCCTTTTCCAACATTACTGAAGTGTCAGGATTGCCATTGCCTTGGCAATAATCCATAAAGTCTGCAAATCAGCTGAACCGTCAACGCATTTGACTCAGATACAGGACTTCAAGATGAAAGGAGGAAAATACAATTTCCCTCTTGTCCCATTCACCTCAGAAATGTAAAAGAATAACTGAAATCCTGATCCAGAAAAAAAAAAATTACAATCAACACTTAAGTTGCTTCTGAGCAACCTGCTCTTGTTTCTCAAGCAACCCTTGCTCTGAGCAGAGATTCCCTCCAACCTCAAATATTCTGTGTGATTTTAGTGGAACTTAAAATAATCTCTCACACTGATTTGAATTTAACTGTATTTAAACATGCATTTATGTGCATTCCTGAAACGCAGGATTAGTGGGTAACTTGTTGATAAAGCCGTGGACTAAAACCAAGAAATTTTTTAGAGTCAGATTTTATATAACTCCCAAGCCTGGTCTGGAAATGAATTTAGTTCCTTCAGCATTTTTCTCCCTGAGCTCCCCCGCTCTAACACTGGCCTGTGTGGCTGTATGGATTTCATGGCAGCAACGATTGTTTACACTCTTCAAGGCACTGACCCCACTTCGTTATGCCCGTACTCTTGTTGTCTCCCTATGAAAGACACACACCTTCTTTACTTAATTTATGGCACCAGCCTCTGAAAATGTATAACTTCTCTGGATTCTTTCCAAAGCCTTCAGACAGATCACATTCAACAGAGAAACAAAAAGGCCAAAGAAAAGAAAAAACACCCTTCTCACAGAGGAAGAATAGCCTGCGATCTCATAGATGTGGCTTCCAATTTTTGGCAATGGCAGACCCCTAATTTGCATGTTCTAATGTGCACCATTTTGATAGTAATTACACTGCCTGAGGTGCACTTTGAATGAGCCGCCCTTGGTCTCCTGACACAGTGAGTTTCCAGAGGAAAATATAACCCGTTTTATCATTAGCAACAATTTCCCTATTGTCCCTGTTCCCCTCCGAGATATAAAAGAAAACCTGAAATCCTGATTCAGAAAAAAACTATTAAATAAAACCAACACTTAAAGGTCTTTAAAATGCATAAAATGTTAAGTCTAGAAATTAAGTGCTGGGAAGGGATGGAGGCTGAGGTAAGGGTAAGATGGACATGGATATGGATTTAAAAAGGGAGAGAGGACCCGTGGGTGGGAAGCTGGGTGTAAATGCACATGCTGTACAGGCAGCGTTACTGCACCGGGGGACATCGGCTGCCCCACCTTCTGCTTCGCATGTCCCATCAGTCCCACATTTCAGTAAATTGCAGACAGAAAATGTGAATATTTCCAAAACACGAACCCTTCTGCAGCTCAGCTGATGCTGGAGAATGATTTGGTTAGAGGAGAGATGGGAAGGAGATGGCTCGCAACCTGAAGGTCTTCTCAGTCTTCTGAAAACTGTCAGCAGGACCACAAGGCAACAGCCTGTCCCTGAAGATAATCAAGTCCTATGACAAAACACTGGGAATAACGCTGGCAACAGAACAGACAGTCTCTTTCTTGGGGACAAAAGCCAGAACATGCTAATTTATGGCAAGAGGAGAAAGGGGGTTTTATTATTTTTTTTTAACCAAGCCAATCGGAATCACTGTAGAGGCAAGAACTTAAAAATAAAGACCTGATCCCATGTCCTTTCTCGGTTTACTTGCAGGCACTTTAACAGGATTTTGCTAGAACAAAGATGTTTGATATTATGTCTACTCTGAAAAGAAAAATATGTTTTCATTTCAGCTTGGCCAGCCCCAGTGAGCTAGCCTGGGTTAAAATAGAGGTGGAAAGACAAGAACACAAGAACATATGGACTGGTTCAGATCCTTATATGCTCAGGGAGGAACATACAAGCATGGGAAGAAGTGACTAATCCCATGCTATATTCAGCCCTTAGAAACCCACAGCTTTAGAAATGCCTGAAGTCAGAGGTCCCAACCGATGGACATATTTAAGAGCCTCTCATGGGCCTATCTTTGTATGACAGCTCAGCCTCCACAATATCCCACAGAAATGAGCTCCTCGGTCAGATCATGAATTGCAGGACAAAGTACTGCTGCTCAGTTGGTTGAAACCTGCTGTGTGGGCACCCCAGCTTCTGCAGCCACGAGCCGTGGCCAAGGGGAGGGGGTCAAATCGCCGAACTGAATGAGAGCCTATGCTATTTTTTCCTTCTTTTTCTTCTTTCTTATTTTCCTTACTGTTAATTAATATGAATTGGTTAACTGGCATTAAAAACATCTTTCTGTTTCTGTGTGTGTATAAACATAGCTGAAGATAAACACACCTTAAGCTAAACCAGAATCAGGATGTAGGCATGAGCCCAGCCAAGGATCCAAGCACCATCTAGGTTTCAGGAAAGCCCAGGCTCCAATCTAACGTTTGTGCTTGAAATCAAGACAAAATATATTTCAGATTGGTGAGAACAGTTTATTAGTCTGCAGAATTAGCACTCTACAGATAAGTCTACCTGGGTTTTATTTTAGCTGAGCCTACCTGACTGCAGCAAGGATGAATGACTAGTTTTTTCTTCCTAAGGCTTCAATCCTCATAGCATACAGTCCTTCATTTTTCTTTCTTTTTTTCTTTTTCTTAAGTATTTTTGGCAAATAATTTCCTTCTCTGGCTTCTTACACCAGATTTTGTATAGGAAGGCTAAGGACATGCCTGCCTACACAGAGGGGTCACCGTCCAGGTTACAGATTAGGAAATAGTACAGTTTGTCAACATTTGGCCCTAACAAACTTTTAAAATATAAATACAGATGGTTTTATTTATAAGAGGAAAAATCCAAATTCTAAGGTTGAAGCTAGTTTTCCTTCCAATTTTGGTGTTTTTTTTTTCCTCCTGAATGTTTGGTACATTGTGTTCAATTGTTATCAAGCCTAATCACATTTATGTAATAAAATGAAATTAGGAAATGGAAATAGAAATTGAGAGTCCTTTGGTTTTGTGGTTTATTCAAGAAATTCCTAGACCAAACTGACCAAAATTCATATGTCAAATATTTCTGGGAGTATATTCCCAGGTTAGGGGGGAATAAAAGCCTGAGTAAAGCAGAATAAACTCATCTAATTGCTACATCTGTGGACCGATTAATCCCTTCACTCAGTTTGACTCTGAACTGCTGTGGTTGAATTGCTCCTTGCGTGAACTCTGATCCTGTGTAAGTTGCACAGTACCTCCAATGCAGTTCACCTTTTAGCAGTTCTTGCTTAGGTGGACATTTCTACCCCAGAAAATCTAAACTGAAGCTTTTCTGAAGCTTTTACAGTCCAGCCCTGTAACACATCTCTGCATCAAAGCTCACAGGCTGACAGTAGGGTCTTGAATTACCAAAGAAAATTGCACAATAAATTTTGCATAACAAGAACAAACTCTCCACCAAATGCCTATAATTCAGGCCAACTTAATTCGTGTTGATAGCCTAACACATGGCATTCAATAAACCATGTGATCCAGCACCTGAACTTCAAGAATTCAGTCAATGTGTATCTCAGGCCTGACACTTTCAGTGACCTTTGGATGCTACTATTTTAAAAATACCATATCATGCAAAATTCATGCCCCAGGGCTAATAATCAAACAAACTCACATTGCTTCCTGCTTTGCTGTAGCTTTTCATCTCTCTCTCCCCTAACAAAAGCAAAGGGATTCATTCGCTATGTGAAGCACAGAATAGACAACAGCCCTGCACTGAATAAAGTAAAAAAAAGTGCTATTGCTTGAAAAAGGGACACACTGAAGTACAGAATCAACATTGCAAAGAAAAGGTCTGGGTTAGGAAAGACCATTGTTTTTATCAAGAGAGGTGAAAAAATATAGCATTCCTTAGCTAAAAGCTAGATCGTGTTCATAGCAGGACACCAGCGAGCACGTAACAGAAACAAAGTTTTGGAGATTTATTTCGCTGCGAATCTTACTGTGCCTCTGCATGACATTTAGGTAAGCTAATATGGGTAAATATGGTGGAGACAAAACCCCTTTAGCATGACTGTGAAACTAATTAAAACATCCTGTTCAATTTCTTCTGGTCTTTGGGGCAGACCCATGAGTCTGTTCTAGGTAGTATTTGTGCTCAGGGCTTGGATAAAGAAACAAAGAGTGAACATGCAAAGGCTGAGATTGTAGCACAGTAGGAAGGTTTGCAAGAGATTTACTAGCCAAGATTAAATTCCAAATATTCTTGGAAAACTGGTGAAATGGGCTGAAACGAAAATTGTCAGATTGCACAAAGAAGAGCGAAGGATTGTGCTTAGCAAAGAGAAAACAAGCAGGAACAGGGAACTGGTGGCAGGGGCTGCACTTGGGTGTGAAGAACCCAGGAGCAGGATGGAGCCGCAGACTGAACAAGTCAGCGGGACAAAGTTGCTTGAGATAAAGCCAACCTCATGCAGTGTTGCAGTAATGTGAGTACTCCAGGGTTACTCCATCCTGCTTGGTGCTTCTGGCTCTCAAACTCAACTATTGCCTTCATTCAGGGATGGGAAAGGTGATGAGAATAAACTTGACATAAGAGAGCAGCTGGGGGAAAAAAAAGTTTGAAAAACACAGTGTACGAACAAGAATTTAATTTGTTTAAACTAGAAAAGCAGCAACAGGAGATGGGAAATGTGTGTTCACAGCTAAGCACATAAAGATCATTATCAAGGAAATAGTAATGAGCCGCTCTCCGAGACTGCTGTGAGGAGCACATGAAGCAATTGGCTTTATTTTCCACAAACACCCTGAACACATCTTGGGGCTTAAGCACTGTGTGTAATAAATACTTTGTTAGGATTTTTTTCTCTCCTTTGCATCAAACATCCTGAAGGCAGCAGTGAACATATAGATATATATCAATAACATGCTAGTTTAGCCATCCACCCCATAGAAATGCTGCAAAAACTTCAGTTTGGCACAGATGCAAAGACATCCCAGCCTCAAGAAGAACGTGGTCCATTTTGCCATGAGGAGACTGGTTTCAATATCATTTTTATACTGAGCCCATAATAACTATGATAGCTGTCCCCTGGACCCAGTAGCTGAAGGAACAATGAGTTACATGTTGGGTTTTCTGTCATCCACACGCAAAGCTCGTTTATGTTATGCAGAAAGCATGGTCCGAATGCATCAAGCAGCACAAAGCATGAATGATGCTTCATGGTCAGATTTTTATTAAAATACAGTTTTGACTCTCCTTTTGGTTTTTGAGACATTCAATTTTAAGAAAATGAAAAGAGAAGTGGGAGGAGACAGCACTTACTATCCTGCCACTTGGAGCTGGAATGTCAAAAGCAAAACTGTGTGTTTGTGTTTCCTGCTAAGGCATGAAGAAACGTCAGCGTTTGTGATTCAGCTGTGGTTGTGCCACCCAGTCTGGAAAGAGTCATTTATTTTAAGAAAGGTGTATGGAAGTAGCAGCCACATTTGCTGCAAGGAACACTAAAGGGCAGCGTGAAGCCCTGCGGTGCCCAGTGGGGAGCGTGTGAGCAGCCGGGTCACTGTCCCACCCAGCGGTGGGCACTGCCTTTCCCACGCACCAGCATGCTTTCCCGTTCCCTGCAGCCACCCTGCTAATGCGCTTGAAGAGCACAGTGACATTAGGGTGACGTTTGCACCCTTGCTAACTGAATGGAGATGAAATATATCATTGAGGGAAGAGCTGAAACTCCCCTGAAGCTGCACCAGTGACCCCAACAACCTCCAAAGCATCCTTCGCACAGGCTACAAAACTCACCCCAAAACGCTGATGTTTGCCCCCTGCTGTGCCTGTGCTTTGCAGAAGACAAAATTCTTGCAGCACCTGTGCTCCTGCAGCACCATGCAAACCTCAGGGGACGTGCTGGTCTCCCAGCATGGGACAAGCTCCACTATCCTGAACAGGAGTCGAGGTTTGGCTATATGATGTATAACCGTGTTGGGCAACGTTTCCTGAAGCAATCTATCCCCTGACCCAGATGGGAGGTGCTCTAAAAGCTGACAGGGGCTGCAGCTAGCAAATTATACCGGAGATTTAGGAGATCGTAGAAAATATTCCTGAAGCTTTCAACTCCATTGTGCAGCTGCACACAGAAGGCAAACAGGATGCCAGTGGCACCGATAGAGGAATGTAATATGATTGAAAAGATTTGGTTATTATTGCATGAGGAAATGATAAGATCTTGTGCAGAGTGTGGTTTGGTCAAGAAATGATATGGGAAATAAATTATATCAGTTCTCCAGGGTTAAGACAAGAGAAACATTCAGGACAATGGGCTTATTCTCACTTCTAACAGCCTCTGGTAGATGTACCAGTTGTAACGTTCAAGAGAACGATGCTTTGTGTCTGTTTGCTTTGTCCAGCTGCCAAATGTGAAAAACACTTTCAAGCAAACTCTCAAAAGTTTCCCATTCTCTGTCAGCAAGGCTCTGCAGCCACACACCCAGCCTCACCAGTGCTGCCAGAGCCGGCTCCAGCACCCGGCGCTGCAAAGCACCTTTGGTCTGGGAAGACTTCAAAAAAATGCCACCAGAAACAGTCCTCAAAAACATAAATAAAAGGAAGAAGCTGTCTCCTAGCACCAGGTAACACTCAGGGTCACCTCTGGTGATGTGGCCTCAGACAGCTCTGGTTTTCATTTGCAGCTGTCATGCAAGGGACTGTGCTCCCAAGATCCCTGAAGCAGCAAACCATTGCCAGCTTGGGCTTCACCCTGAGCAACATTTCACGCTTTGCCACATGTAACCCAAATATTTTGCAAACATTGATTCAACAACTCACCAATGAAAAGAGAGAAAAAGAACAAAACAAAACCGTTACTAAATCAAGCAAGTGACGTAAGGCTGATTAATGAAAGAGATGACTGGTACGCTGCTGTTGGCCTTCTGCGAGGTCAAACCCAGAATGCAGTTGTTGGTATACCTTCAAAAATAGATGCAGCAGCAAGAACAGATGTACTGACATTCATGAAAACACATTTCTGGCCAGATGTTAGCTTTGCTGGGTCAGCCACACATGATGATGTGTCAACCACGGCTCTGAAAAATGTTCATAAAGATCCATATTTAAACTTATACATCTATAATAAAGACAGGACAGCTACAAGATCTGGTTACTGAGAGAGCAGCAATGGTGACACCTGGAGATACCAAATCCCACTTTTCAGATGGGATGAGAGGACCTGGAGTGACTTATGAGATCCCTACAAACCCTTTATCTCCCTTGGTGCTTCTTACACAGCCAAGTCCAAAAACATAACCATTGGTGGCTGCCCTTAACACCAGTTCCAACTGGCTCAGCCTCTCCCAAAACACAGACTTTTCTTACCTCAATTCAGAGCTGACTTCTTCAGGACAATCTTCAAGTGGCTTGTGAAAAATGAGAGATCCCTTCTAAGCTGTGCTTCTTCTCCGGTCTCTCAGCCATCCGTAGAAGACCCTTGGGGTCCCCAGGGATGTCTGTCTGTCTCCAGGGATGCAGAGGCAGCCCAGATGCTCAGCATAGACCACTTGACTCTCATGAGGTGTTGGAAGGTATGAACGATGTCACGGATTCCATCCAGGCCACCAAGCCATCGCAAGCTCAGTTCCAACTCTGTCCTGGACTCTTTGGTGGTAAATGCTTCTGCTGTGGCGTTTGCTTCAGGAAGGAGAGTCTGTCACCCAGCCATGCCCTTCTCACTGTTAGTGGGCACCGGTTAAAAAGGTGTGGTGGTTCAGTGATTTCCCTGCACTTCCAGCAGTTGTCTAAAACTCTGTGTCTACCAAGCTTGAATGAGTGACAGCTGCCACATTTTAGATCCCTTATTTCACCAGGGGACACCTGACAATAATCCATGGAAACCAGTGGAAATTTCCTAGGTGTTGGTTGTCTAGTGCTTAGTGGTGTCGTAATCTGCTCAAGCACAAGAGCAAGCTTCATCCCTCTCCATTTGAGCTAAACACACCTACCTCTTTTTCGTTCTCCTCTGTATTTCGGTACCTGTTTAGATGATAAAAATGGGAAGAAAAAAACAAGATCAAAACCAAACTCTAGAGGTATATGTAGAGGCACAGGCTTTTCTCAAAACCTCAGTAGTGTTTTTTTTTCTTACTTTTACTTGTTCTGAGTTTTACAGATCAGCTCTGGTTCTTCTGGAGTATACTTGGATTCCTTTGTACATTTTCACAGTATCAGAGATTTCACACAAACAGCTTGTGTTTTCTAATATCTTCAAGAAAAGAACAAAGAGAAAAATGATGTCTGTGATTTTTGAAAGCATCCCTTTTGCTCTAGTTTGCAAAAGACCAGGCCAGGTTTCTGTCGGAGAAAAATTCACCAAATGGGAGCAATTTGAAGGGAACCTGAAAGTGGTAAAACAGAGAAGGAAAATAAATCAAGGAGATTTATTTTAGTCTATTTTTTTCATCTCTTAAGTCTTATAATTGAGCATTATCTGAATATAGACATAGACACAAGTCATTTACTAAAGCCTTTAGCTGTTTATCTTTTCTGCTCTGTACGCCATGATATTTCTGGCCAGAAAAAGGCTGTATATCAAATTCATACCTTTCTACTAATTTCTTAATAAAAATCAGCTAATTGCATCATCTTTTCTCCCTGCCAAATGGAGACTGTCGTTTTATTTGGCCTACTCCAACTTGTTTTCTGTAGAAGTCATGATATTTCTGGATGTTTCTTTCTCATTTGAGAAAATAAACTTTGCAAAACGGCATAAAACTTCCCCAGACACAAGCTGATTTGGACCTGAAAAATTCTGCGTTCAGACCAGGACATTCCTACTAAGGCCAGCAGAATTATTACTCTGTGTTTGCCAGTGATACCTTCAAAAAAAAGCACAGTTAAATTCTGTCTAAATGTCTTCAACTTGTATTACATCAGGCTTCAGTGCAGTGTTTCGATACTTCAATGAAGGGGTTAAGTAAATGGAAATGTTTGCTGACTTGGTAGATCTTATCTTTCAGCCCTACCAAAAGAACCATACCCTAGAACAGGGCACCCACGTTGCCTAAATGGCTTCTTGGATTAAACAGTTTGTTTACCTCTTCTGCACAAAGAACACATGGAATAATTTGCGTTATCACTTTTACCCTCCCAACTAGCAGAAAGCTATGTTCCTTTCTGCATCTCAAGGCTTTTGGAGAAGCATCCATTAGAAGACAAAGTAGCCTTAAAGGATGGGGTTGGCCTCCTACTGCCTTATGAAGGACAGCTCAGCTACCCCTGAAACGCTGCTGCTCGAGGGAACACAAAGCACTGCTGAAAGGCAAGGTCTTGCCTCGACGTCCAGAAGCACAGACGTCACCTGCATGTGCAGATTCTCCTCCTGGCTCCGCAGTCCCTGAAATCACTACCAGAAACACAGTCGTCGCAACCCAGTGATACAGCTCCCTCTGTGCAGCCATCAACGCTGGCAGACACACCTTCAGCTTGTTGTGCTTGATCATGTTGGTTTTTTTCCTTCTAATAACTGTCTCTAATGCTGGCACCTGCCTCACATGAAACATGACAGAGATGGGGACTCAAAAGCCTTTAAAAAAACCTCTGAGCAGGTAAATGAAGTCAGGTTTGTGGGGAAAAATCAAGCTTCATTAGACCAAGTACTTTGGTTGGAGAAGTAAACAAGTGGCAAACCCCATGCGAGTACAGTGCTTGAGACAGAGCTACACAGGAATACTCCGCCTTCCTTACACCCCTTCTTCTGGCAGCTTCTCAGAGAAGGAGGGGTCTCCTGCAGCGTGTATGTACAGTATCTCCAGCCCCCTTTGTGATTAGAGCATTGGTGGCCAATATGTAGTGACACAGTTAATGAAATGCAATTATTTCTCACCAGACTTTCAAGTGCTATTGCACATTTGTATTTCATGAGTATTTATTCTGGGAGGCCTTTTCATGACTGAAGTCTTCTGCAACTTCTATGTGAAATGACAGGACATGAAATGGTGGCCATACCTCCCCTGCAAGGCACCAAGCTTCTTTATTCAATTACACACAACTCCTTTGAATAATGTGATGCTGCTTTTCCTTCGGGAAAGTCTGGTCTGCCCATATCCAAGCAGCGGCCTTTTGATGCTCATGGGCTGCAACGGCTCTGAGGCTGCCAAAGCCAACTGTTGAAGTGCAAACAAGAACAGACCCATCCGTCCCACCGCAGACGTTGCCCTCAAAGACCCTTCCTTTGGGCTATGCTCTTCTCTCGGCTGTGCCGCCTGGAAAAGAAGTCGGGTTACTCACACAGGGGCCGGGCAGTGGAGGAAGGCACCATCTCTCTCTCCTGCTACAGGGCCGATGGCAGCCTTATATGAGCCTCACTATAATTAAACGGGGTAAAGATGACAGGCCATACGTCAGTGAATTCTGCCTGGTAGTTTCTCTTATCACCTTCCATTATATTAACTGCCTCTCTGCACTTGCGTCCCACTGAAGAGGGGCAGGATAAGCAAATCCTCAGCACAAGCTGAGCGGGCGGGCGTTAGGCTGCCTTTTCCTCCAGTACTGCCCTTGGGACCTCCACACAGCCACGGATGGCTCCTACCAGGCATGGAGCTGTAGTCCCCGCTGATGCATCCTCTCCATGTCTACCCCTTTGGTTCCGAGCCCTCTCAGCTGCCTCCTGCATCCTCACGAGCAAACTAGAGGACACTTCATCAACACTTCAGCAGTAGGATCCAAGCGTCTGAGCGCTGCTCCCTGGACAGGCTTCCTCCTGCAGAGAGATAAGAACGAATAGCAAGAATGTAAACACCACATCGTCAGTGATGCTGGAAGTATCCACTTGGGGGATAAAGCCTTTCCTTTCTAACTCAGGCACTGAGAGGCTGAAAACAATCTGCTGCTGGGAGTTTAGCCTGGTTTTCTAAGGAAACAACAAATCAAATACTGCAAAAGCAGTGAAGGTTGGCACTGGTGCTGTGTGGGTGTTTGGCTGCTTCTGTATTCCCCCACCTCCCTCCAACTCCAATTTCAGCTAATTCCAAAAATGCAACCCAGACTATGTGCCCTGGTTGCTCTTATAAATTACATTCTACTTGCAGATATTACTAAATTCGACTCTTATTGACTGGTAGTGTCCAAAAGCTGAGTCAGAGGAGCCAAACACCCCAATTCACCTCCACGGGCACTTCCAACACTTCCAGCCAGTGGCGAGTCCCAGCACCAGCCTTAACGTTACAACCTCTTTGTGCTCCGTGCTAGCGAGAGGATTTGGCCCCAAATTTTAAAGTCAAGCAAAGCTCTGTGCAGATGCCCAGAGTCAGGAAAAGCACAAATCGTTTGCATTGGCCTGCTGAAATGTTGGCCGTGTTGTTTAATTGTACCTTTGCATACCAGTTTCCAAGAAGGACAAAAAAAAAGCAACTATGTGCATTTTATTGCACATAGGTCAGGTTCCTGTCTTCCCAGTCCTGTTTCTCATCCTCTAATCAAGCCATTACTCTTAATATTACCAGTTCCTAAGAGCCTGTTTTGCCATAAAGTGCTTTAGCCTCAGAATCTTATTTACGATGACCTTAATTGAACTGTTTATTCAGGCTTAATCTATAAACTGTTTTGTGTAATCAGCCGACAACTCAAGATCAGCAGCAGATCTCCAGCCCAGAAATAAGCTGTACCAAACCCAGCAACTCTCAAGGTGACCTTAAACTGGTTAAATAACACTCTTTGGAAGCGCAGACCAATACAGTGGAGTACAGCACGTTTGGAGGAAACCATCCCAGCTACAGCAACATCAAAAAGCCTTTCACGAGGATGTAAGACTAGCCTAAAATAAGCTCAGTCTAAGCCACCTCACCTTCGGACCTAAATTTTCAAGTTCTCTTATGGCGAAGCCAAGAAAAATCTCACCTCTGTGCCCCACTTGGGAAAAGGGACCAGGCATCAGGCATGCACTCAGAAAATCTCCAAGGGAAAAAGCATGAGCTGGTAAATAAGAAATGTCTGTGATCACTTCATCCTGCTGGAAGCAACGTAGGAGGGACACAGAAATGCCGTGGTCTCATCGTTAATTTCCAAGAAATGATCATCACAAGAATACCTTACTCCAGGCCACTGATGTGTCTGAAGGTACCATTCTTCCGTATACATCTTCAGCTATTGGTTTGTTATGCAAGATGCTTTCTCCTGAATTTTGTAAGAAAGAAACCAAGAGAAGTCTCTCATGCTTTATGAGGTTGCTGTGTATTTTTACAGATCACACATTGGTTCCCATACTGGAAGATATTCTGCTCAGCATGAAGCATTCAGCATCATGAACAGTCATGTCTTTATAGTCACAGCTTGAACTCTGCATGGGTTTTTTTCCAAAAAAAAAAAAAAAAAAAGTGTGCCCAAACCATGTTTTCTGGAAACATTTCGATTTTCAAACTATTTGGGGATCCTAAAACAAGAAAAATACTTGACAAAAAAGGGCTGCTTGTTGAAAGCATTACTTGTTTCGTATTTCAAAGAAAAAATTGAAAACACTTATGAAGGGTGTAGCTATTTACCAGTCAAGAGTGTTCTTATAAACAAAATAATATAAAACATATCCTCTTTGCTGTTTTGTTGTTTAATATCTTCCAGTGTATCACCATGTAGAGAGCAGAGCAGAGGAGAAAATAGAGTGCATTTCCAAGAAGCCTTGCAATAGATAAAAAGGGTAAAGGGCAATAGTGTGACAGCAATGTGTTTTAGCTTTATATGAACAGGAATTGTGAGACATGAGACAGATACCAATTTTCCATCAGAAAAGCTGAAGAGAGTCTCTCATGGCATCTACCTGCAATTCCAGTTGGGTACATCAGGAAAAGTGATGAAACCTGAAGGCCAAGAGGTGCTGAGTTCAGCTTATGGAAAAACACACGTAGGAAATTCTTGAACTTCTTTGACAACCTCTTTGCAGAAATTCAGCTTGAGAAAATAGATTAGTAACAACAAAGTCAAGTTCACCATTAAATTGTTCTTGTTAAACGCTGTCTCCCATTTTATTTACAACTGTTAGGCTCATCGTAATTACTTTACTCGCTCTATTTTACCCACAAAAAACCCTGAGACTATGAAAAGTATATTCATGTACAAAGCCTGAAACACATCTCTTGCAGATGGGTTTCCAGCAGGGAAAGCATGGGAAGGATATTTGTTCTTTCTGCTAGGGTGGAGAGGCTGTGACAGGGCTTAAGAGACTGCATGCTGGAGAAGTGAAGGAGCTGGTTTGTTTTAAAATGAGACAGAACCAAATGGCTTTCCATCATTTCACATCTGTAGAACAGCTGAATTTACCCTGTGCTTCATCCAGCTGTTTTATCACATTTCTGTTCTTTGTAAACCAAGCAAGGGTCTAGAAATAAGAGTATAGTAAGCGAAGAGTGATGCATTTGCTGATGCTGCTCTCTTGATACACCATTTACCTCAGAGAAGCAAGCAGTCAGTTCGAAGTAATGCCATGGGACGTTTATTTCTGTTTCCAGGCCCATGTGATTCCCTGGGAGAGGGCAGCTCTGCCCAAATCCATGCAGCTTTTCCAACCGTAACAGGAAACCACCGTCAGCAACAGCATAATACATGGCTAAAACTTGCAAGCCCCACCAAGTCATACTCTGAACATCAGACAGGGATGAGATTGCTTTTAGCCTAACTTCCCCTGAGTACGGGGCTGGGTTTAGCACGCATGACTTTAGGCGTCTTACTCTGTTAGCAGCAACAGTGCGTGGGTTTTTAGGCTGTAAACACCTGCAGCCAAACTGTGAAGCAGGTCCGTCACCTGCAGTGAGGTTGTGCCAATTTACACCACCTCAGATACTGATGATGGTGGTTTACTGTGCCTTGAAAACCTGAGTGTCCCATTCAGGCACTAAATAAGTCATTTACAGCTTCAATCTCATGGATAACTTGTGGGCAAGAACACAGTCTGAGCCATGTATTCAGGTGCTGCAAACCCAAATATCATTTTTCTTTCATTAGGGAAAAAGAAATTTCTGAGATAAAGCTTCCTTTTAAGATTTTCATTCATTTGGTTAAGAAGTTGAAGTAGGACTACAAACTGTATTTCCCAGATACCTGGGACCAAGAAATCAAAACATTTATCACAAGGCAGAGAAATTGTGTCCATGAGGACATGCTTCTTTGAAACTCAAAAGTACCCTATTATAGCAATATTCAGAGCATAATGCAAGACCGACCTCTCTGGCTGTCCAAATCCATACTGTGCAACATCAGCAGTGTGGGTAGCACACCTACAGGACAGCCTGGAGGGGTTTCTCTAAAGCAAACGAGCAACACACAGTAACTGCACACCAGCTTCTCAGAGCACGGAAGAAGCGTTTCAAGAAATATTTTACTTTCTTTAGTATTTAGATTGGGCATGCTCTCATCTTCCCATGAGAGAAATAAAATTTTCCAGAGAAAAAGTCAACTCCTTACTTAAAATGCCACAAAATTCAGATGTCCAAAGTTGAACTTTCCCAACAAAAAAAGTTTTGATCAGAAAATGGCCACGCCTTAGACCAACGCTGCTAAAGCAGGAACAAAAACTCTCCAAATGACTTGTACATCTCTGTTCCGTATTATATAAAGTTACTGCATGCTCTGATGTCCATTGACAAAAACCCTGTTGCTTTCTTGGGGCAAATATTTCATACAGGAATGTGCAGAGTTCTGTTTATCTGCTTTATGATCAAAAGAATGTCCTGAGTTAACGTGTTTTTTGGAGACGTACCAGGCAATCTTATCTTCATTCCAAAAATAAACCTGAGATGGATACTGGTGGACGTTGTGGCAAAGAGGACAAGATAGGGGTAAAGAAGAGTACAGGAGTGGTGGGGTGAAATGTGCAATATGGAACTGTTTGTTTGTATCCTTTGATGACTGCTGATGGGAAGTTTTAGTTGGAAATCATCCCCACAAGGAACTTGAGAGTCCCACGGAGTGCTTTGGGTGTATTGCAAGCTGTTGGCTTTCTGAGCAGGCAATGCCTCTTTTTCTCTTTCCCGAAGC
Organism: Falco peregrinus; assembly: GCF_023634155.1. Lineage (NCBI taxonomy): Eukaryota > Metazoa > Chordata > Aves > Falconiformes > Falconidae > Falco > Falco peregrinus. Next base: position 6,242,552 of record NC_073734.1, read on the forward strand.
CATGAGTCAGGCTGTGTACAGGGATCCAACATGAGTAAAAGCACAATGAAGGAAAATCTAGTAAGCTTCAAAATGTGGGTGCTTTTTCTATCTTTTAAGATGTGGCCCTAGTTTTTTTGGCTCAAAAAGCTCCTGGTTAAGACTGGTTCCTCTGCACGAACGAGGATGTGAGCAGCTCTTGCTGTTATTGTGATGAAGCATAAACACTGCAAATCCTGAATCAGCCAAATGAAGCTACAATGTAATAACATCTTTGACGTTATTGGAAAGATGTTTCACATCTGCCTTCCCTACTTTTGGAAGGGAATAATTGACTTCATTAATAAGTAGACAAGCAACCTTTCTTCCTCCCAGCCCTCCTGTCTAGAATCAACATCCCACTGACCCGGAGTGGTCCAGGCTCCGGCTGACAGGCTGTACTTGGCAGATCCTTTCACCTCCTGACCCGTTTCCCATGGCACATCATGGAGACCTCTATATCTGTTCTTGAGAGTGTCAAAAACTGCAACAGCTATGTCATGCTCTCTCGACACTTTCTTGCTTTTCTTATATATATTGGATCAAAACATAGTCTCTCTTCATAAAAGGTCATTTTATTCCCTCCTGTCTTGTTATTACAGCTACCCAGTACAAAGTAAACTACACCCACGGCCCTAGAGCATGAACTCTAAGCTTGCTACAATGCCAGGTTTGTGGACAACTGTCCCAGCGGTGTGAGGCAGAAGAGTGACTGAGCACCTAAGAGGATGCAACCAAGTGTCAGACCCATCACAGTCATATCCTGTTCCCTGAAGTCAAAACTACTCGGAAATGGCCTTCTCACTTCTGCTGTGCCTCACAGGTCGTCTCCCACAACGCCTTCATTCCGGATTTGGAATCGTAAACGCCTTTCCTGCCCTGCCATAAAACAAGTTAAGAGACCAAAAGCTCATGTTGCACTGATGCCATCTCATCATCCGCTGAGTCACTTGTGTGGCGGTTGGCGTCCCAGCCACCGCGCTGCCAGCAGACTAATGGGGCTTAATGGGGGATTATGTTCAGGAAGAGGTACTACCATGCCCAGAGGGAACCGTCTGTGCAAGACACTCCATTCAAATACCAAATGACACAACGCCCAGACATTGCTCCACATCAGCCCACCAACACTCTGCAGTTATTTTAACAATGAGCTGAAAGCAGGCCTCAATAAAACAAATGAGGAAATGAGCATCGAGATAGTTGCAATTTAGTAAGCGGCTGTTACCAAACAGTGCATCACGTTTACGTAAATCACAGCGGGGCAGTTTGCAGGGTAGGACTTACGCAGCTGCAGTTCAGGTCTGCAGGCTTCCTATGGCACCTGATTGCCTCTTTTTTTGCCATGCAATATTCTCCAACAACTTGTGAGGACCATTTGTGACCCTTTAATTAGAAAGTTCACTGGTGTGCCTCTGTTACAGACCCCCTCCCGCAGCTATGTGGATACCCACAACACACGTTGCCCATACCTTTTGCTTAATGCCAGCTGTAACGGCAGGACCATCAGCAACCAGAGGCGTGGTTTGATGCCATCTCCTGTCCTGCTTCTTCCATGGTGGAAATCATTTCTCTTGTAAAAACATCCTCATCAAGATGCCATCCCTCCAGAAAACCTGCATTTTCCTGCCTGGCTGGTTTAGAGCCTCTAATTTGCGACAAAACCGGAGATCATGTGGAAACCTTAAGCAGACAAATTTAGGGCAGAAGTGTAATGACCAGCTCAGGCCCTGGCTTAATGGTTCCATAAATGAAAACCTGACAGCATTTTGTGAGCCTTTCTTTCAGAAAGGGGGTCTGTGCACCCGCTGCAATACTGGGTTCCTGTCTCAGCCAAAACAAATGTTGAAAGCTACAGTAATTTTCAGTACACTCATTAAAAATGAACCAGTGGTTCATTTTTGCTTCCTCTTCTCACAGTTTTCTTGCCACCCTGCTCTGCCAGGAAAAACTTCCCCCACTGTTAACGTGACAGTGTACCCTGAGCACAGCCTGTGCCTCACGTCACTGCTACCGCTGCCCTCCGTGCTCAGCGCAGCCCTGCCTGCCCCTCTCTGCCACTGGGGAAGGGAGAGGGGATGCAAACGGGGTGGCAGTGGGGAAGTCCCAGGGGCCTCCAGATTGCTTTTAATTAAAGGTAGAGATCACAGAAAACTAGACTGGTCGGCAGGTGATAATGAGAAGGGGCTGGGAGAGCTCAGCACAAAGCGGAGCTTTGATGAGAGATTCACATCTGCCAAAATGACTGTGCCCAGAGGGCTGGTAGTTAAAAGGTGTTGGTGGGAACAGGATTTCCCTCTGCTTTGCATGCCCCCAGCTGTGGGAATGACTCCTCTACCTGCCCACCAAAACTGAGATGCTCTCACGGATGGGATGCAGCTTATCAAGACACAAAGCCTCGCTGCACCCCAGCAAGGGAGCGCATTGGTGCGCCCCAACACATGGGTGTTTCAGCTGGGTCTACAAGCAGAGCAGTTACAAGGGACCATCCATTTGTCAGTGATCACGTAAAAATTAATGATACCTGTAGTTAGTGTAATGGCATAAGCTGGACTTCTGTCCAGGCTTGTAATCCTTGGCAGGTTCAGGGCTGTGTGTGCTATCTGACCAGCTGAGTTAGCTGTTTCACTTCATTTTCTCTGAGGCAGGCCCTCAGGGAAGCCATCGATATGAAGAGGTAGAAATGACAGCCATGCTGTCTTGCCCACTCCTGAGCTGGAAAGATGCCCATTAATTTCCAGAAAGCCCAAACGTTAGCTCAGGAAAAGCTAGGCTGCTCGTGGCTGTCCTTTCCTAGTGAGAAATTTCCTTTACATTGCATTTAGCTAGCAGAGTACCACAATCTGGTATCTCACAGAAGATGGTTTTCATGGAAGAAGGCAGAGACCATAATGGTACTCTTCCATGTGTTTCAGGGGAAGGGTGAAATGTGTCTTCAACATTTTTAGACAATTTCAGCACCGTGTGAGATCTTTCAGTAGAAACTGTCCAAGGCAGGTTTGCAAGACACAGAATTACCTGCTACACCCCTGAGACCCTCAGGTTAAGAGGAAGAGAAAGCTGGCTCCATCTGTACTGGCATCTCCGTGCCAATACAGCTCTCAGCTCAGTAAGAAATATTTCCCCTGGAGCCACAGCGTGCCTTTTCTCTTTGCATTGGATCAAATCCAAGGTCAAAAAGCAAAATGTGAAGAGGAACATCCATTCCCCATTCCCGGAAAGGGACCTCCACCTGCACTGCTGTGCAGGACCAAAAAGCTACCCTCGAGAGGTACAGACCTTCAAGCTAATGTTTGTGCTAATTAATGAATCAAGTGCTCAGAGCAAAAAGCTCTCACGGAGTCCTTGTAAAGCTGGGGTTTAGCTTAAAGTTGCTGAGGAACAAGAAGCCAGAGGTAATTTGGGACCACCTAAGTGGCAGCAGGATCCCCACCACTGTGCTGGACCAGCCTTGGCAGGCTGCAGAGCCAGGGCACAGCGTTGTGGAAATAGGCACTGGTGATGAAACCAAGTCTTTCATAACTGGCAAAATAAAACACTTTTCTTTTAGGGAGGAAGGGGAAAATGCGTTTGTGGGGGTTCAAAGCATCAGGATCACCTCACATCCTGACTTCCACTCACCCCTCTGGTTTTTGGGAACTGGCATTTGTTCAATGTCCAAGGCAAAACTACCCTTAGATTTGACAAAATAAGGTGTCAGACTCCAGTCTGTGTCTTTGTCACAGCCCCTTGCTCTTCACTTCTTTTGCTCCATTCCTCCGAGAAATGCCTTTCTCCTTTGTAGTTCTGCCTGGAAGCTCTTTTTTTCTTTTCTTCTCCCCCCACCCCCCACCCCAATTGACACTCCTTTTCCATTTCAATGACAACACCTCAGTCTCCACCACGTGCCTGGTTATACACCGTGGGAAGCTAAAGAAAGAAAAAAAATTCCATTAATGCTTTCCAGTGCCAACAAACTCTTAAGAAGCCATGCTTTCAAACATGAAAAGAAATGACTGAAATAACTGCAATTTCACTTTTTAAAACTCTGAATTTTTTTTTTTTCCAACAAAACCACTTTTCACTTAAAACGGCCTCGCTAGAAAAATGAGGGGTGGCTCTCACTCCATTTTGCTCCTTAATGTGACAAAAGCGCTTTGGGGGATTGGGTGGTTGCATAAACTTTGCACAAATGCGGTTGGTTTGGGGTTGATTTTTTATTTTTTTTTCCCCAGAGGTCAGTCTGGTAATGAAAAAAAAACCCTCATTTATCTGCAGTTTGCAAGTATGGAGTCGAACCCCCTGGTTCCCCAGGAGCGCCCCACTACTGACCCCCGGCCGAGGAGCGCTGCTCAGCACCCTGCCTGCATGGATCCCTCCCAGGCGAGCTGCTCCTCGCGTGGGGCTTCGACACCAGCCAGCTCTGCTGACCCCAAGCTCGGAGCAGCTCCAGGCTGCACCTCAGACGTGAAGGGCTGGCACACGCAAGGCAAGAAAAAAAGACAGGAACACATACCCAATTCTGTAATATTACACATTAAAAAGACCTGCCTTACAGATCCTGCTAATATTTCTGTTCCCAATGTATGAATTATTAATATTTAGTATCTGTGACTCAGTAATATTTACTTTAGGAAGTATTTTTATAAAGTTTGACTGGTTTTTTCGTTGTAGGAGCTAATGGAAGCTCCTGGTGTTAACAGCCAGGGAGCCCACCCTGAACAAACTTTTCTGGTCACTGTTTAAACTGGGCTGCTGGGCTCTTTTATGGCCCTGAACCTCTAACGCTGAGCGCTGAGGCTGGCAGGGATCGCTGCCGATGGCTCTGCTGAGGCGCAGCTAATTTTAAATCTGGATCTCAAGGCAAAGGAAAAACCTCTCTTTTACTGGCAAAACTGTCACAGTCGAACGCTGTGTTCACATTACGGGAAGAAGCTGCGAGAGAGCATACACAATCCCTTTTTTGGGTACTTGGCATTGATTTTATCTGAAGTCATGGATTATAGAAGAGAAGAGCACAGACCTCACACAAGCGTCTCCTGCGTCAGCACGGGGGGCCTGGGGGGCCGGGGACCCCCTCTGCAGCGTGCCATTGCCTTCGCACCGTGCTGTGCACATGGCCGAGGGGCCAGGGCTTGACCACTTTTCCAGTAACTTGCCTCAAAAAAGGTTCACGAGCATTTTCTGGATCTGCATCCTGAGCTGTCCACAACATCAGCTAGAGTTGGCTTTCAAGATCCTTTCCTTGGTCTGGACTGGAGAGTTTTGAGCTCATCAAAACTCCAGGGTTTTCATAATTTTATTGCTCTTGTTAAAATGGCTGTGTCCAAACAAATTCCAAGTTAGCGCTTTGGATTTACAACAAAAAATAATCATTGTTTTCTGATAAAGATGCTGTCCCCCAGAAAAGCACTGATTGAGCAGCAGGCTGCTTAGCTCTGTGCCTCTGTTTTGCTGTACAGGTTTAAGGCAGCCTGACTTCACTCCTGTGTTTGGAAAGGTGAGCACAGCCTGCTGAGCAGCCCGGCTGCCCTCAGATGCCTGAGCTTATTTCATGACTCTGCAGATGTGAAAATTTCCATGATCTCTGTCTTCCCACCAAAAACCTGTCCTCAGCTGGTGCTACGTGCCTGGCACTGGGATGAGATGCGTTCCAGCAGTCCGTGCTGCTCTCTGACAGCCAGCCCTTGGTCTGTGTTGCTCTGCTCAGTGACAACCCTACAGGGATGCCCTAAGTCACCCCTTGCTGGCATCTCACATCAGCATTTTTCTAGGGTTGTCCCCAGTGCCTTACCTCAGTCGTGGCAGGAGGCCCACAGATCCATCTGCAAACCAAGCTCAGGGTCCCACAGGACTCATTTGTCTGCCAGAAGACCTACAGGAAAGAAAAAAACCTGAGCAACAAACAGTTAGCAGAACAATGACTAGTTTTTGTCATCTCAGTCCATACCAGCATGATGCTGCTCACCTTCACCTAAGGCATTTCTACTGGAAGGTGTCTATCTGTATCACCCACGGAACACCACCAGTCCATGGCCGCGCGCAATCCCGATCCGGGTATCTATCCAAATAGGTGATAAACCTTCCCATGTGATTTCATGTTTACTTTAACCTTAAAAATTATAGAAATTACAGTTGGGACAGCCATCAAGACATTTTCTAGTCCGTTCTCCACTCGAAGCAGGACCTCATTTGTAGGAGATGCCATCTAGCATTTCCTTAAAAACTTTGAATAATGACCTGAAAAGACCACACAGAATATCTGTTCCTGTTGGAGCCTGTCCTAACGGCCAGTCTCAATGTTCCCCACTACACTTCAAACCCATTATTACATCTTAGTGGGGCCCCTTTGGGCATGAAGAACAAATGCCTCCCTCCCTTCACGGTACCTTCACACACTTCAGGAGTCCTCTCAATCTCCTCTGTTATCCTCAGCGAGCTTCTTCCCTTCATGGAGGTCGTTTTAGCTCTTGGGCCGCTCTCTTTTCTTCCTCCTGGGCTGCCCACGGTCGGCTGCACGCTGTCGGGGCAGCGGGGGTACCAGCCCAGGCACCGTGCTGCACCGCAGAGCTTAACAGCACCGTGCAGAGCTCCGAGGTTTCTCACGTGCCTTGCAGATCGTGTCCCTCTTTGCGCATCCGATAGGACATTTATCTCATTGGCAATAGTGGGATGCTTTTGACTCTTCTTTATCTCAGCTGGGCTGAGTTACTGCCTTACTGGTTGGTCTCCATCTTCTATTATTCCTTGTAGTCTCGCCTTCCAAGTGCTGGCTTATTTTTGCAGGCTGGTTCTCCAACTTCCAGCAGAGTCACTATGCAGTTTTGGAGCGCCCTGCGTTCATCTAAACCAAATTTTGATTACAAGCACGTCAAGTGAGACTGTATCAAAAACCCTCCCCCAGTCCATCTGTATCGGGTTTTACTCTTTTCTCCCCAACTCGCAAAGCCTGTTAAGCTGGTAGAGAAGGAAATCAGGCTGCTTTTAAGATTTGTTTCTGACAGACTTGTCCTCTGGCCCCTTGGCATAGTTCATAGATGCTCGTTCCTTAGCTTCCACAAGTGCAAAAGACAGATGTGCAGAAACAAGCCTCGGAGCAGCTACTGAAATAAAAGCTTGAGGATATCGGTGTCAAGCACTTCTCAGGATGGTGTGCCTGTTGGCAGGTCCTTTCTCAGGGTCATGGCCACCCTGAGCCAGAGGAGCCCTAAACCTGAGGGAAGCGACACTTGTAAGGCATTCTGAAGCACTGAATTTCTTTTGCAAACCTGTGCTCCCTTTTCCTTTCAGCTATAATATTCCATCTGAGCCTCTTGACTTTTTGCCTGCTATCAATAACCTTCTATTCGGTTTGACACTTAATAGCACTACGATGTGCTCAGCTGTGCCAGGCGATGATGAAGGACACTGCGTATAGCCCTTGCTCGCCCGCGTGGGCCGAAGGGTGAGGAGCAAGCGCTGCAGAAAAGACCGCTGCATAAGGGAGACCTTGTCTGTTGATTTAAGTCCATAACCCTTTTTTAACCACTGTCAACAAGATATAAGGGCGGTTTCTGTTTACACTGAGGCTTCTTTACACTGCTCTGTCCACACCCTAAAGTGGCATAAATGTCTTCTAAGTGCCTTAAAGTAGGTCCTTAGTATAAATGAGAACCAACCCCATCGTTTGCAAAATGGCTTTGAAAACATTGCCTGGGTGCATCCTATAAATGAATGTGGGTTTTTTTTAAGAACACCCATCCCAAGGTATGCCCATGCTATACATAGCCTCTGATGAGCTCAGCACCGGGTGAGGAGCAGGCAGCAGAAGGCAGAGTAACAGGCAAGATGACATTTCTCCTGAAACAGCAAGCCGGGAGAGCCCTGCAACTTGCTGATCCCAGAGGATTACCAGCAACATGGGAAAACAGGGTTGCCAGATCAGCTCAGCTCCTTTTGTAGACTGCCAGCCTCACTCAGGTCCACATGGGTTTCTCTTTCCTTTCCCCTCTATCTTCATTCAACCTCCCAGTTTTGTGCCATCTCCACTAAAGCATGAATCTGAATCCCACCTCCAACTGGGGGGGGGGGTGTATATTAAATTTTGCTCTTACCTTTTTTGTTTTGCTCTCCTTCCTCACTTACCTGAGTGCATACCTGCTGTACAGAAGAAGGAAGACACAGCTTTGCCTGCAGTGTTGCTCTTACACAGCCCCCGTGATAACACCATTTCCTTGGTAAAGAACACGGGATAAAGCACATGGCTCAAGCAGGAGACGACAGCAGGTAACAAAACCAGAACCAGCGTCAAAGGGTCAGAAGCTGACAGGAAGGACGGGAATATCAGCCTTAAATTTCGGGTGTTACACTGTTTTCCTCTTTAGGCCAACCAGGACCTAATTTTTGCCATGGCGTTTCGCAGCGCTACCAAATAGGAAATCAAATAACTGTTGCAATTAATAGGACAGTGTGAGCAGCCTCAGCATGACCCTGAGCATTAGTCTGAATACCCTTCTCCGCTTACCTTTAAGCTCTGCTCCTGAAAATCTTCCCCAACATTTTCAGCAAGGGAAATGTTTTTGCAGCTGTAAGACTGGGAGAAAGCAAGCATAAATTGGGCATTAGCAAGGTAAAACGGGCAGTTTGTAATTGCAGGGCATGCACTAGCCAAGAAACTTCGCAGAAATAGCTGGCAGCGCAATAATGCTGTTATCTTGTCAGTCAGGTAAATACTGTTCAACCATAATGATATCAGGCCAGCTTCAGAGTAATGCAAACATCTCCATATTTTATGTTGACCTGGTTGTATATGTAATGGAAAACATAAAATATCATGGCCTTCTTGTCAGTCAGGACTCCCTCCCGTGGCTCAGTCCACATTTTTGGACAAAAGCCATGCAGTGCTCGTTGCCTGGAGGCTGAGCTGTAAACCTTGTCCTGTCACTCCTTTAACCGAGATGGTGTTGAGTTACCATCGAACAACCCGGTTTGATTTGTGGTGCTGTCAGCACATAGGAGCTTGGAGAAAATTCAAATGGAATTAAAAAAAATAATAAATATTTATACATTTATCTTAAAAAAAAAAAAGGGGGGGGGTGGGGGGGGGGTGTACATTTAACAACAGCCTGGTCAGGCGGGGAGCAGTTTCTCTCAGTTGTATTTTGCAGCACTACTTCATTAAACACTTTTTCCAACCCCTTAATCTACTTCAGCCCTTATATTGTGGGGACTTAAAGACAGAGAGTGATTTTCCCTTGCTCTCAGGATGGTTCAGGAAAGCATACATCTTATTCTTGATGGGGTAAAAGTTGACTTTTAATCCCTGGGTACGGGGCAGTTTTATTTATTTGTTTGTGGAACAGACTCCGCACATCTCAATCTCGCTCGGGCTCTACAGGGAATACTCCAGTCCCCAGGAGTAATCCCAAATAGCTTTTCTAAATACACCCCCGGCTCTGGCTGAACATTAAAGACAAGGGAAGCATTCATTCTGGGAAGGTTTTATTTCACAAATAATTCAGAAATCAAAAGAAAATGGAGGGGGAAAAAAGATATTTTACAATTCTGCATTTAGAAAAAAAATTATAGTTTATAAACAAAACACACGGCCCCTCAAAAAACATGCAAAGGCACACAAAAATTTACAAGAAACTTTTACACATAGGAAGTAAAATACATCATTTTTCATAGAAAAAAAAAAAAAAGCAAATTATGAACTGGCCCTAAATATTTTGACTGCACAACCAACCAACTGGAGACTCCTCAATCAGCCGTTGGCTGAACATCTTAAAATAAAGATACTCATGGAGCCAATGGACCTGACAGCACAGCGGCACCTGGGGAAGTGCCGTGCTTTGGTTGTCACACTGGTTGTGTTTTCTGGACATTTGGCTATGCTGGGCCAGATGCTCTGCAATGGCAGTGTCTGCGCTGGCAGTCTTGGTTTGAAAAATAAATTTATCGGAGAAGAACCACCAGGCAGCATCGGCTTTGCCAGGGTTTTAACCAGATGCTTCAGTAAGACTACACCTGGGTGCTTCAAGCCAGCACGTGCTTACTAATCTGCTGAGCTGGGGTCTAAGGACGAACGGATCTGGTGATATTAAGATGTGCTGCGTCTTTAAGCTGCATTGAAATATATTAGGCTGAGAAATGTTTCGGTATCAGAAATAAAATCAGTAAATATTTGGCTAAAAACTGGTACTGTCCCACCTATAATATGAATAGCTAGCACCCATGATTGCAAGTAATTGATACATCATGACTGCCTTGGAGGACCTGTTCACCCCTAATTCTGGTGGAGGTATGTTTAAATTAATAGCACCCAGGACCTCAAATAATATTTGTGTAGTAAAGTCACAATTTCTCTTTTGTACAACAAATATAAAAATAAACAGATACAGACTTAAATTAATATCGGTTTCCCAAAATCCAAACCAGTTGGCTGAAGATAAAAATACACAATTGTAACTTGAATGAAGCATTTTAGGATATTTCTGTTGGAATAATAATTCTTCCCTTGCCCCCCTTTCGTCAGGTAGATACACCCCAATCTGTTTGGATTTTTATGTGCCCACAATAATCCCCTGGACTTTTCTGCAAAAGTCCTTACATTTTTTTCCATCGTTTTGCAGCATACGCAATTATCACAGACAGCACGTCAGAGGTGGGATCCTATTAGCATGAAGGCATTGTATGTGCTCCTGCAGTCCCCGTGAAGAATACCTGACTGCATCTCTTACTCCTTCCAATTCAATAAACTGCACTGTGACTACCATCTGGCCCGTGATGGTCCTAGCCTCACGCTGCAGTATTTAATGGGCTTGAACCAGGCCACGTATAGCATAATTATTCACCGTGGGCAGACACAGGGAAGCCTTATCTCACTGCCAAGATCTCAAACGCTTCCAACCAGCAGCTTTTCTAAGATATGTTCCAGCTGTTTTGAACACCAATTTACCTAGTAAGTAAAAAAACAGTTCAGATTTCCTATCTAAAGCAAATATTGTACACCTTGGAAGATGATACTATAGAAACAAAGACGATGCGTAGAGTCATTTCTCTCTGTCCCCCCCAAAGGCAGGCTTTCTGTGCAGCGCTTTCGGAGATGATGCAAAGCAGCTCCAATTTCATATTTTACAAAAGGTCTCTTTCCGAATTCAGATTTCACAGAATAACAAACTCCAACAGGGAGACAAACTGAATGAGAAATGTAATTTCCTTGCCGATTTCATGGTGTTTACAGAATTAAAGAAATGCTTAATCATATAGACAATTTTGGTTTGTGTTTTGAAACAGCTTGAACGTTTTTATATCTGTCTAAATTAAACCAAACATAGCCTGAGCGTAAGAGCAGCTATGAGACATCTGCCAAATAGAGGGAAATATTTTCCCGTTTGTAACACAATATTACAACCAAGTTACTGAGCAGGAGGACTATGCATTTACAAGAACCGAAGAACTTAAAAGTTTGCGTTGCCTTCTTATAACTAATGAAGTGACTGGTGTCTGTGCATCAAAAGACAGACAGATTAATGTTTAGACCAAATCTAAAAATTCATTTCCAACATAAAGCAGAGAATAATTTCCAACATAAAGCGGAGAACACTCTCCCACCTTAAAGGAGGAGGTCAGGCTAGGCTCTCCTCTTGGCTCTGAAATGCATTTGGGTGCATGTGGAGGCATAAATAACAAAATAGGAAATACCATCATTACAACACCGACGGGTTTTGCAAAACACACCATTCCTGGATATCAGATGCTGACGGGCACCGCAATTACACGGAAAGTGGGGATCTCTTGGTTTCACAAATCAAAGGGGAAAAATTCATCTCGCCCAGTTTATGCCATCACTTTAAAGTCTCACAACTGCACCCACCGCAAAGAGCTGCACAAAGGTGAGGCGAACACGCTTCCTATGGGTGCAACCATTCCTAGCAGAAACAAGATTAACTTTACCACTACTGAACTACTACAGAGAAAACAACCAGCACTGCTGTATAAAACAATACACTGCATTTAACTGAAATTTTATTTGAAATGGCGTATAGTATAGGATGAGATATGCCAGCACAGGAGCCCCGGTTCACTGACTTCTCATAGGTTGCCAGACCAGCAAAATACCTGTGAATGTTTGACCAGCAAACACTGAACCTGCTGTTTGGATTATCTGGTGGCCTCATTTTCTGCAGTGAGGATCTCTGCCACCGTTTCACACCCTACTCCAGTCCCCAAAACACCTTGATGTCCAGCCAACAAGAACGTCCTCTCCCCAAACACGACACCATCATTGTACAACGTAGCCTGGTGTGATGCCCCAGCAGCCTCACACAGGAGTGCTGGGGCATGCCAACTCGTTGGGAAAACCACCACATTTTCCCTTCTTTTGCACAGAAAACATCAAACATACACAAAAACACTCTATCAAAGCCCAGCGTCTCCCCAGAAGATGCAACTTTTAAAACAGTTTCTCATTTCAAAAGGGTCCAGTGCCTGGACAGTTGCTCACTTCTGATTCTGCTTAGCAGTGCACGTCCTCATGCCCATCGCAGCAGAAGCTTCACACCCTAAAACGCCACCAAGGGCCAGGCCGAGATCCCTACGTCTGCTGTATATTGAGCCACCGCCGTTCTGTGTAGCACACCTCTTGCAAATTGAAAAGTTAGAACAGTTTATCACTGCTGAATGCCCCGAGAGAAACAAAAACACGAAACAGAAAGATACAACGCTGAATGGGTGCGATGAGATGCAAACAGCTGAGTCAGAACCTGGTGGGTTGGGTTTTTTTTCCTTTTTTTTTTCCCTTTTTTTTTTCTTTTTTTTTTTTTTTTTCCTATTTTAATTCCCTGAAAGAGATTGGCAAGGAGGGTACGGTCAGAGCTGATGCCATCAGAGGAGCTTTCCTGTCTCTAGAGATCAACAGAGTGCTCTCCCAAAGAAACTTGCACCTTCCCTGGGAATTTACTGCTTCACAGCAAAAATTCGGAAAGCGTTTCCATTTGAAGGATTCTTCAAGCTGCAGAAAAAGAAAAAAAAAAAAATTCATGAACCAAATGTTGGTGCCACAGGGCCCAAAGTTCAGCTACAGGCAACTTCAAATTTCTTTTGGGTGCACTGCTGTAGCACACTGCCTCTGGGCTGGTGTCGCCTTATCAGGAGCAGGAGAAAGGGACAGGATGAAAAAGAAGAGGCACAAATTCACAAGTTCACCTTTGTTCTATGTTTCCAGTCCAAATCTACAGTGCTAATGCCAACAAAAGGAGTTGGGAAGCAACAGCCTCTCTTACAGTGTAGCTTTTATCCAAGGAACACTGTGCTCCCTTATGCAGAGATTCAGGCGTAAAGAGGAACATGTTTTCCTAAAAAACAGTTGTCAAATAGGTTGGCAGGTTCCCAGGGCCTGTCTGGCCCGTCTCCTGCTGCTGGCAATGGGAGCAGCCAGATCAGCTCGCATTAAATGACAATAAATACAAATATTAATTTTCAACCTGCAGAGCTGTCCCCACCAGCTCCAGTTCTGAGCTGCTGGGGCTGGCTGTGTCCATGGGGGCAAAAGGGGCTGTTTCTGTTACCAGCCCCTATTTCTTCAGCCCTGCTGGGCTGCAGAACCCCAGGAAAGGGGCAAAATGTCATATTCCTGCAAAATAAACATTCCAGAAGGGGTAAAGGCTCAGTAAATTTTAAAGGCAGCCTTTTCCCATACCTGTTTGGGTATGTCTCTTTACCAAAGGTTATTTCCAGTGTCCTCAAGGGTAAGGTTTTCACCTTGATCTTTGAAAAGCTATTTCACTCTCTGGTGAATCTCACAGTATGAAGGTGCTCCTTATTGCTGAGTGTAAATAACACTTTGTAAATCTTCATGCTCATCCCCACTGCGAGAACGTCTTTGGTTTCCCTCACCTCCCAGATCAGCACCAGGCGCTCATATTGCATGTCACTGCTAGCAGTGGGGTTTATTCTTAGCGAGGGCAAAGTTTGCCCGCTGAGTAAGAAGTTGTCTGTTAGTGTAAAAGGTAAGGGAAAGCAAGACAGAGATAGAAGAAAACTCATACGGATAGGAGGTTTGACACTTAAATCCAATCTATCGAATTGCAAATCACAGAACTGCAAAACGCTGGCCCTGGTAGATCTCTACTAAAGCAGCCCTTATTTAATGCCTATAGATTTCCTGTTGTGGTCTTATTTTTGTTTTGTGAGATGCTCTACAGCATCCTGGATTATCCAGTATTAGAATAAAAACAGCAAACTTTTTTGGATTTCTTGTGGTAATCATAAAAGAGGAACTACATAGAGCAGACAGAGTTATTAGTTAGTAGTTAGCAGTGACCAAACTCCCCATAACAGTGGGGAATGCTACATTTGCAAAGATAGCCCTGAGAAATTAGTACCATCACACTGGTATCTGAAAAAATACATCGTGGACTGAAACAGAAGTTTCAAATTAGAAAGGACTGAATGAGTTATGACTTGATCATTGCCATCATCCAGAGGTGTGGGATTTTGGAAGCACTGATCTACAACTATTCACTGAAAACAGCAAGGTTGGCCCAAGAGAAACTACAAAAAATTTACAAGGGTGACAAATCGACCTTCAAAAACTGTTTGATCGTCTCTCAAGAGGTTCATTTACTTATGCTTCTGTCCTGGTTTCAGCTGGAAGAGTTAATATTCTTAACAGCTTCTTTTGAAGAGAATAGAGGCAATTTGTTAACAAATACAAGTGCATCCCACACCCCAGAACTGAATGGAAATCGCAATTATAATCCTCAAAATATGACCCGGCTGAAAGCTGCAAAAATACCCATGCTTATCTTTTAATGTGTTAGACACACACGACAAGATGTATTAATATGGACTCGTACTGTAATAAACCAAGACAAGGCTCAACCATCTTTCCTACCTTTCACACCGATCTGAAAGCAGCTCCTCAGCCGTGGCAGATAAGGGCAGGACAACACGCTCTATTTATTTGGGTCTCAAAATTCACAGTGACGCTGTTAGGTCACATATTTCCAATTCACCAGCCTTTCTAGCTGATGTCTGCGGACTTTGACGCACATCTGAACACACAGCTGAGAATAAGAGGAAACTACAAAGGAAAAACATCCCACCTCTCAGACTGGACGCCATTCTTTAAGGAGCCAACATAATTTTTCTTCTTTTCCACAGGCATCACATCCACAAAACCACCTCTTTCATCTGGAATGACTCCTGCGTGCACTGCAGTTCTGCAGATACTGGAGCTCTGAAAAAATAGTTAATTATTTTTACTTATAAACTAGAAGTCTATGTTTTACATCTGGAGATTTCCTATCTCTGTAAGCACCAAGAAAAACCAAGGATTTTTTTTTTTTTTAAATTAAAAACATCCTGAAACAATTTTGTCCCTCTTACGGACAGACTAGGGATAAAAGATGTTGTGGACCAGATCTTGCAGGTATGCCATAAGCCCTGGCTATAAGACGATCCACCACCACCACAGAGGAGAAGCAGCCCTTCCACCATTCCCATCTGTGATGGAGCTGTACCTGGGAGATTTCCCAGGGCCAAAGCTGAGTGGAGGAAAACCTTCCAGCCAGCGCCTCTTGGGTCTGCACCACAGAAACCGCTGCAGTGAAACTCTTTGCTAGTGACCAGCCACCTCAGCAAAGTTTGTTCACTCCGTTGCTTGAAAAGGAGACACTTTTCCTGAAGGAAGGTGAATGATCTCCTATTATTCAGGACAGTTCACATCCTTCTTTCTAGGAAAAGCAGAAAGACTGCACCCGTTGAGCTGATGTAGCTTTTGGACAGGCATTATCCCGTAAGGCAACACCAAGCACGCAGGGAGATTAACATTTCTGAAAAGACTAAAGATTCTCAATTGCACATCGTGCCGTTACCCTGCTCTCCGAGATGTGCAGAGTCAGAGCTGCTGGAGGAACACAAAACACCAACAACTGATGACTAAGCTCCCAAAGCATCCAGAAAAGACAGCAAAAGCAGAGAAGGCTTAGGCATAGTATAAATTTGGCCATCGAGTGGATTCTAGGGAATTTACATACAGCAAGGTGGAATAACAAAAAGCAAAAACCAGCTTTGCACAGGGACTGGCAGCAGGTGAAAAGCCCAACCCCATAAACTCCCTGATCACTAAAAACTGGAGTACCCCAAAACCAGCGACAAGGGCAAACGTTCCCACTGCGTACGTACGATAGGGATGGTGCCGTTTCATTCTAGCAGCCATATATGGCAGGTTTGCCTTGCCCCCTATATATTTATCACTTTGGATGGCCTATCTCTTGGCAGCCCTCTGGGTTTGGAGTGCCAGTTTGGTATTTTGCTTCTATATATGGCCAAGGGAGCCAGCGAACACTGCGCTTGGAAGATATGCTGTGAATTCACCCTAGCATGCGGTGGGAAATCTGTAAATCTAAAATAGGCTCATAAAATTAAACTGTCCTGAATCCATTTGCAACACTCTCCACTGGGAGACATCCTCAGCTGTTCTTTTCAAGGCATTCCTGGGTTTTTCCAGGACTTGCTGTTCTGCTGCTTACTAAAAGCTTTGATCAACAGGCTTTTTTACTGCCTCACCCCCACCCTCCTCTAAGCACTCTGTTGGATTACAGCCCTCTTCTGTCCCAGGCCAGGCTTTGCTTTGATGAACTGATTGAAGAGCCTTTAGAAGATGAGAAGATGAGAATAAGGCCTTCCCCTCAAATTCAGAAGTACGACAGCTGCACAGACAACGCAACGGCTTTCCATGGCACAGCCCCTCGGGATGCTCTGGGAACGTTTCCTGATGGACTGGGAGGCACACACCATAACACGACAGTACTACAGTGGGGGCCATTAGCAACAGTCGGTGGCTATGAGTTTAATCACTCGTATTTTCCTCATTAGTATGACTAGTTTAATCATTAAATTTGTATCTCCTGAGAGCTGAGCCATCCGACTTGATTTGCTCTGGTGATAAACACCTGCCTCTTTTTGCAGGTGATTTATCCTCCTCCAACCAATTGCCCCACAAGTGTGGATGAAAGACCTTATCTCAAGCGCAGAGAGTTGTTTCTCTCCTAGCTCTGTAGGGCTTCGAGCAGGGATGGGGATGGGTTTCCCTTGCAGTCTTATGTCACACTAGGAGCCAGTCAGAGTGACAAATGACAAAAGTGTCTCATTAAACTTAAAAGCTCTTTTACAGCCTCGATGAAGACCCTCAGGTGTTCACACAGCTCCAGCATCACCCCAGAAATGGTCCTGTCCTCATTAGTAAGAGGTGAGGGTTTATTTCCTAGACACAATTACGTGCTCAAAGACCTTATTCTTTATTTATTTTCCTCCTCATTTACATGGCAGCGTAAAGAATTTCACTGCAATGTGCTACGAGGGAAAAGGGGCAACAAATTTTCTGTTCCCCAGCCAGTTGCTTCGAGGATGCTGGAGATGCTCTCCCTGTGCTGCTTCCATCTGCAAGCCCTGCATGATGGCAGCAAGTCTGTTCTCACCAAAAAGTAATGCCATTCAGTGGAAAGACCTGGGATTTGGTCATCAGCTTTTCCTGTAGCATATTTTCTTGCATTTTGTTCATTTACCCCAAAATTTAATGCTCCTTTATGTCCCTGTTCCATCATCTTACTAATTTCATTACAAACAATTCCCTGCACTGCTTTTTAAAGCAAAGCTTGCCAATATCTCTTTGTGCTTTAAGCCAAGAGAAGTACACAGGAGATAATCTTATAAATACACAATCCAAGATAATTTTATAACGATGAGTAAAAAAAAAAAACCCCAAAAAACAATCAGAATGCATTTAAAGTGGGTAAAAACCCATTAACAAGAAATGGAGATAATGGCTCCTATGCCCCCTGAATAAAAATCAGAATTATCCCACAAAAACTGCCAATTCTTCACATTTCTTTGTTCTTCATGGCAAAACAAACTTCCACATGCCTGGCTGGGATGGTGTAAATGTGAATGCTACCTTGGGCCAGAAGCACAGTGAGTCACATCACTACACGGACTAGCCAAGTATTTTGCCATCACAGCTTGGACCATCGGCTCCTCACCTGCAAAAGCATTTAGCAAATCGACCTTTTGGAGAAGGTGCTAAAAAGCCAGAGGGCACCTTGCAGGGAGTGCAAACTGGACACGGGCAAAATGCTTCATTTCCTTTTAGATAACGTATTTAAGATGACACAGTTGAAGCAGAAGTCGCCCCAGGGCCATGAAGGTGCCCCCCTAGACATGAAGCCAAAGAGCCCTCCCAGAAGACCAGCACTGGTCTCATGCAGCTGATTGCTCACTTTAATTAATCCTCAGCTGTGGGCTCGGGTTAATTCACAGCATCCCCTCCTGGAGAGCATCCTGCACAGCCCATGCTCCCTGGGAGAAGCCTTTTCCCAAATTCTCCTTGCATGGCATGCGTGTTTCACTTGTCAGCTTTCCAGCCTGAGCATTTCTCAGCATCGGTCCCTCTTTGTACTGATCCACATTTGTATTAATCCAAAAATCCCCTTTGCAGCATGTTTCACAGACACCTCAAACTTTTTTTTCCCCAGCTGGTTTTACCTGCTTTGCTACCAATCTCGCACTCTCGTAAAAAACTAAATGCTTTCCTTATTACACTCGCATCACCCTATTAGTACAGTCGTCCAGAAAAAGGTTAACCAAACCCTCTAGGAAGTGGCCAAATATTTTTATTTTTTTCTATTTTATTTTCCTCCCAAATGGCAGTACATGCCCTGGTTTATGAAACAATACCCAGGGGGTACAGGAGGAAATGGATTCATTGCAGGACACTAATCCTTTTGCGTCAGTACAAATCAGGAAACAACACCAGCCCGGGATGCTGGTCCTCACCTAATTCCCTTGTAATTGCAGGCCCCGTTCGGGGGTAACCCGAAGAAAATTTGTGCTCAGTAAAAGAGAGAAAACTATTTCCCATTTCCTGAGGGTCGGAGCACGCACGGAGGCAGGTACCGCGGGGCGGCAGCTGCCCGATGAATTTGCAGGTCTAGGCTAACCTGTTTGTGCAACTCTACGTTTAGAAAACATTAGTCTCAAGTGAAATAAAAAATAGGGTGGTGGTGGGTTTTTTTTAAATTGCTTTCAAAATTACTCGTCCCAAATGATTGTACCATTTCTGCAGGATGTTTTTTCTCAGGAGTCTGCAAAGCTCCACGGTGAGCTCAAGCTGGGGGCCCTACAGTTTGCCGGCTGCTTCCCCCAGGCCTCCAAAAAGCACGTTCCTACAGGCTACTCGCCCGCCAGAGAGCTGGCATTTCTAAACTCAACCTCTGATGGAAAAAAAAAATATGAAAAAAGTGAGGGGAAAAAAAAAAAAGAAAAAAAGAGAAGGGAAAATAAAAAAGCACCCGCAAATGGAAAAACATTGAAACCCAGTTTTTAGAGGCCTAATATTAAGAGATTTCAAAAAAATGACTCTTTGCCTAGTTTTAGCATCAAGTCTCTGCTCATCCCCATGAGCAGGGTTTAGAAAAACAAACCAATAAACCCAGCTCGCATGCTTTCTTTCCACTGCTCTGCACTCTGTCCTGCCCGCTCAGAAACGCTGTTCAGCTCCCAGAAAGAGGAGGGCAGGGGAGGGGGGAGAAGGTCTATTTTTGCCAACTGTATAGTGTGACAGTGTGTAATGAAAGCCCTTGGTGCTCATCTGTAGATCCCAAAACACTTTGCTGAGGTGGCCGAGCGCTACCGCGGTTTCACAGGCATCGCCCGTGTGGCACGGAGCGGTTGAGTGACCCGACCAAGTCCCCACGAGTAAGTCGGTGCCGGAGGGTGGAAGGGCTCCCCAAGCCCATTGGCCCCAGCCTGGTGTGGTAACTGCTGGTGCTGCTTCTTCCTTCATCTCCATCTACCCACCCCCACGTGGCAGTGACCACGGAGAGTCTGATTCTCTTCCCTCAACGGCGGTGTATGACCCCCGCCCTGTGACACAGATGTCACGACACGCAGGGTCACCGGGGGAAGGAGCGTACTCACATCTGCATAAACGTTTGTGCCAAACACCGGGGCCCAGTACGACGGCTCATCTTTACAGTGGGCTGGACAATAAATCCTAGAAAACAATTTATTCATATTTATTCTCTATATCAAGGCTCAACAGGAAAGCAAGCTGCATTCTTGGGAGATTTCAAGTGCCTGCATCTGGTCTGCAGGTGGCAACAGCGAATTTAATTATTTGTTCCCCTCAGATGACTTTTGGTAGTTACTGCAGAACTGTAAATAGAGGCGTTCAGACCAGGAAAAGAGGGATTGGTCTTTTATGACATTTTCAAACGGGAGGACCTGTATTTCTGCACAACGCTGTGCACATAAGTATTTGCACATGGTTGTGGCCCCCTGCCCTGCCACGACTTACACCTGCACAACAAACTTCTTCCATGTTTTAAGGTGGAAAGGAAAACCACATCCAAAACCCAGCAAGTGCAGCAGAACAAATTCAGAGTGCAAAGTCGCACGCTCATATATATAGGGGTGTGCTGAAATGGGATTGCGTAGCCTGATATGTCACTGAAGCAGTCTGAGAACATAACATGAATTTTCTCTCACGATGCCAAGAAAAGCACGGTGGCTAGAGGAAACATGCCATTCCCAACCCCCTCCTCCAGTTCATCTGGTAAAATCAGCTCCGTCCCTGCTAGCCCTCAGGTGTGGGGACCTCAGCATCCTCTGTTAAGCTGGCCCTCCTCGGAGCTGAGCAGGTTTAAGGTGAACATAGAATCACTTAGGCTGGAAAAGACCTTTAAGATCATCAAGTCCAACCGTTGACCCAGCGCTGCCAAGCCCACCACTAACCCATGGCCCTGAGCGCCACATCTACACGTTTTTTAAACACTTCCATGGATGGTGACTCTACCACCTCCCTGGGCAGCCTGTTCCAGTGCTTGACCACCCTTTCAATGAAGAAATATTTCCCAATGCCCCATCTAAACCTCCCCTGGTGCAACTTGAGGCCGTTTCCTCTTGTCCTGTCGCTTGTTACTTGGGAGAAGAGGCCGACCCCCTGCCCACAGCCCCTGCCGGGTGGCTGCGGAGACACCAGGTCTCTGAGCCTCCTCTCCAGGCTGACCCCCCCAGCTCCCCCAGCCGCTCCCCGCAGCACTCCTGGAGCGAGGGGACCCAAAACATACATAAATGGGCTTGTGGTACCTTGGGCAATGGGTCGCCGGCTTTTTGAACTGGCACAGCTCAGCTACTGTAGCATAGCAATCCAGCGTCTGCGCTGCAGAGATAAACATGGAGAGGGACATTACTAGACCTACAGCTCAGGCAGCTGTGGAGAACACAAACCACAGTCACGCAACACATCTGGAGAGACCCATGTCCAGCTGAGGGCACAAGGAGGAAAGCTGCTCGCTCCTCTACCCATGGCATGCACCCAGGAGAGGGCTGACCAGCTCTCCGGCAGAAATCCTGCTCCCACACTACAATGTGGCCTTGAAAATGTTACAGCTTGCAGAAGAAAAGTAGCTGATCCCTAAGACGATGGTTTTTTTCAACAGCTCCAGAAGTGGCACCCAAATACCTGACACCTATAGTTTTCCCTGAAAGTAGGTCAAGTGGATCTAATCAAAATGATGATTGTATGTATGAGGAGGAGGAATTATTCAAAGATATTCAGAAAGTGGAAACTGTTGAAAAAGCAGAACTCCACTGTATTTATTTACATGCTCACCATAAATATGATGGCTCGCTGCTAGAAACTGATCTCGTATGCATTACGTGTTTCATTATACTATCACACTATTATCTTAGCCACTATTTTTTTCAGGTTTTATACAGTGTTCACTCTAGACTGAGGCTTTCATACAAGGATGCCTCAGCTTCCATCACTTTGCTATCAGCAGCCTGTGACACTGCAGCTGATGCCTGGACCCGGCCATGATCCACCACCAGGAGATGCTGCTGGAAATGGCCCATTATCACCTTTTTCTGAACCTTCCTCTTAGATCCCCACAGAAAAATGAGGTGGCTGGCGGTGGAATTGCCCGTAGCAGGTGATGGATCACCACTCTAGGGCTTAGCTGTGGTACTAAACCATTTGATATGACCCCTTGAAATGAAAGAGCGCTGCAAGGAACGATGCTTTTCAAGTACCCCATTAGCAGCCAGGGTTTCTTCTCAACTTTTAAAACTTACTTGTGACTTTGGAAACCATGAATGCATTTGAAGGCTTATTTTTCCTGCAAAATAAGCAAACAAAAACATCTATTAAAAAAATAAGCTTACTTGAATCACTATGTCTACATATGAGTAACAAAGATGACCAAACATCTACTTATATTTAAAGCAAATACTTTTCATGAAGGTAGTACCTAAAAGACTCCACACCGTTCCTGGTAGACTTCACAAAAGCTGGTGTCCTCCCCTTCCTTGTGATATCAACCAGTCCTCCTTTATTGTCCAGGATGCCGTAATGAATTGCAGCTCGACATATGCTTGATGACTGACAAGAGCATAAATGCAAATAGTATGTGAAATAAATCTCATTCACAGAGCCACGCTGACCGACCGCTGTGCGAAAAATGAAGAAGAAATGAAACCACCACCGAAGTGCCAAATGGAAAAGAAGCTGAGTACACTCCTTTGGAATCTGGTTGTTAAATCTTACTCTTCCAACACAGCCTTAATCTTTTTTTATTATCATTATTATTGTTGTTTTAAGCGCTGCCTCACTGAATGGCAAGCTTTTTTTAAAATAACAAAACCATACATTTAGATACAATTTAGAAGAAAAGCAGCATTGGAAATTAATGACCGGTATGAAATATTTCCAGTTCTCAACAAAATATTCAAACCCAAAATATTTCTGCTGAAACCACTTGGAGGAGGTGGCTGTCTGCAGTCACAGAAGTTGCAGGGCAAAGATGTACCATGGGCGATGCAGTCACGCACCAACAGTGAGAACGGGGAGGGCAAACATGCTTTTCAATAAAAACCCTTTTATTTTCAACTTTTCTTCACCCCAGAAGTAGTTTGATGGGAAAACAGTGTCATGCTTTATTTATAAACGATCTTGCTAATTCAAGATCCAGCAAATCAGCCCGAAATATGATTTGGTTACAACATTTAGCGGTGTTTTTCATCTCAAGTTTCTGTTCAGCACGACAGCTGCCCACACTACAGAAGAGATCTTTGTGAGAGCTGGCTGGTGATCCCCATCCCTCACTTGCCATGGGTTTCATTGCATATTAAGGGCAGTCATGAGCAAGTCATGTCTGGAATCACTTTGCCTTTCCAGACTTCTTCCTTTTATCACCAAGATGAGGAAAATAGAGATCATCTTTATTAGTGCTATTTTACACACCACAACTGGGGAATCTGAAAAGCCAAATTACACTAGAATTGCTGGCATTTCCCATTTCTGTTATTACTGCTAACTCCCCACAAATTACATCTATGAGCTATTAAAAGGTACTTACACTTTCATAATAAAATGTTCCAAAGATCTTTGCCTTACTGTACAAGCAGCCAGCTGGGCACAAATACCTAGTAAAGATATATATCTTTGAGGGTGGCAAAAAAACAATTCAAGAAAAACAGACTTTGACTCTATTTCATTTAATAGTCATTCCATCCATTTCACGTAACTCTTCCATTTAAAAACAAGATTGCAAAATAGCTACTTTCTGAAACAGTTTCTCCACCCCTCCTTAAAAGCCTGACCAATATTTAGATTCTGTGGATTTGGGTTTTCTCCAAGTGATAAACTGTCCCATTCTTTGCAGAAACCTTAACCAGAAGTTCTTGACTGGCTGGGAGGGGACAAGCCATGAATTATTGGTCTGGCTTGGCCAGTGGCGGAGTGCTTAAAAAGGGCTCAAAAATTACTCTGCCAAAATGTATTAAATTATTTTGGACCCCTGAAACTGTGGGTCATCATGGCTGAATGAAATAAACTGAGTCACCTTATTTCTAGGCTTGGCTGAAGACTTTGTATTAAGAGAAATTAAGGCTGGTTTTTTTGTTGTTTTTTTTTTTTTTAAAAAAAAAAAAAAAAAACACAAACAAAAAAGAGAGACCTGTCTAGGTAGTCACAAAAAATGCAAATATGAGAGAGGCTATACTATGTAAGTAGTGCATCATTTTTAGGCCACTTTTTCCTGCAGAGCTCCAAGAAGTATCAGTAAAATGCTACCTGTTGCATGTTGAGCCTCTGCATTTGTCTCTCATCTTGGTTTCACAGGTAATGACTTGTGCTGGGGAGAAAACAATAAAATAAATCAATAGTTGTAAAAGGAAAGAGACTGCCACAGTCTGCTTTCGGGCTATGGAGATGTGCAACCACCATGCATCTTTCCTGGAGGTCTTTGGTGCAGCAAGATTAAAATTTTATCAGAGCCCAGCCCAGCCCAGCCTGGAGCAGTTTGTGCCTCTTTAGCCCTTCACCTGCGACAGGTGTCTTTGGAAATATTAGCAAGGAAGAAAGATCTGACAGCTGAAGGCTTTGATTTACAGCCTGAGGTCTGCAGCCAGAGCTCTCATTCTCCATTTAATTACAGACTCTCAAGATGCTGGTAGATAAAGTTGAAAAGGATGCGTTGGCTTGCCTCGCCTTGTTGTCACAGTAAGTCTCTTTTAATTAGCAGCAGTTAGAAAACGGAGGAAGTACTTCCAGCTCCACAAATAACTTCAGAAATCTTCCCAAGCATGAAATAAAAAGGAAATGAACTAAAACCCCCACAAAAGCTGCCAAGAGGGTAACTGTTGAGGGCTGAGTATTTTAAATGGGAAATACATTGATTGCTGATGGGGGACCTTTGATTCATTGATACTTCTTTGAGATGGTTTAAAAGGTCAAATAACTATTGCAGTCTGACGTGCAGAAGGCAGAAGTGGCTTTTGAAAGCTTCGCTCCCTGCTTCTGCTATAATTAAGTGAATTTTTGCCCAGATGACCTCCCCCTCCCCTCAAACGTCCCCCCAGTTACTTTTTTCCTGAGCCTCCTCAGCGCTTTCCACACCTTTTCCCATGGATGTACTTTAAAACTTATAGGACCTGAGAAAGAAAGGAGCTGTCTTACTCATGTAGGAGTCTAGGATGGTTTTCACAGCTTTGCTGGGCTTGCTTTCTGGAGGGTAGAACTGCACCGGTTTTTGCTCCGCGACCTGTGAAAT
Source organism: Falco peregrinus (assembly GCF_023634155.1). Classification (NCBI taxonomy): domain Eukaryota; kingdom Metazoa; phylum Chordata; class Aves; order Falconiformes; family Falconidae; genus Falco; species Falco peregrinus. The sequence goes on from NC_073734.1 coordinate 6,267,646, forward strand.
CTCCACTTCATTGGTCTCATCCGTCTCAGTGATGATGGGATCTTCATAACGGTAACCTTGTTAGAAGTGGGGATTAAAAATAATTACAGTGTGTTCGCACTGACGGGGAACTTGGAGTGGTTCATATTTTGAGAGAGGTGATTTAGTTTGACAAGGATTTGCTTTTAAATAGTTGGAAGCTCAAAAATGGCCATTAAATGTAGCACAGGGCTATCGCCAGGGCAGGTGCTGGGAGGGGAGACTGCCCCTCTCCCGCTCCCCTGCACACAAAGTGGCACGTATAGCATCGTACACCAAAGGTTTGAAATGATCCCCACTGATGAGTGCAAGGAAGCGTTGATATTTTTTCTTGTTTCCCATACAGGTCTTTCTGGAGGAAAACACAGATCTGCTGGAGGGCACGCAGAGAGGACTCCAGTATTTGTGAAGGTGGCTGAAACCTTTTCTCCTCCCGCCCGGGTTTGCTTCCCCAACCCACCCCACGAGCAGGGCTTCGGCCAAGCCTGCACCGAAGCTCAGGTCCCGCTACAGCCCGATCCTGGCTTCACCACCGGCGGTGGGATTACCCCCGGCTTTACCTCCGCCGGAGAACAAGCTGCCGCCTGCTCTTGCAGCTGAGCAAAGGGATTTGGGAAACGGTGCTGGCAAAACTCATTCCGCTTGTCCAGCCCTACCCAAAACCCCTGCACCGCTCTCATCCTCGGCCACAAGGAACGATGCAAGCAAAGGGGTGATGGATGGTGGCTCCAAGAGGGCTTTCTCCCTCTTGCTGTGCCACCGGGGCATCCCTTCCCCTCTCCCCGCCGCAGCCCACAGGCGCCCTGGGGTCCTCCCCCCAGACCCCGCAGGCTAAAAATGATAAAAGCAATTCTGCGGCAAAGCAAGCCTCTGCTTTGGGCAAGTCTCCAGGGAACCTGCCTGCTTCTGAGAACCCAGCTCTCCGTGAAGCAGAACACATGGGAGAAGGAAAACACCTTCAGTGCATGACCCCAGAAAACGCTGCGCGCCGGGGGGATAGCGCTGCTTCACCGGCCCTTTCAGCATTCACCAGATTTTTCACTCCATTGACCTCTATTCTGAGAAAACTCCACAGGTCAGGAAAAACCGTCCATGATCCCCTCCTGTCCTCCAAGAGACACAAATTGCTGTGTTCATTTCGCAGCCATGAAAACCAAGGTGGGGAGAGAGGGAAACGCTCCATCCCTGGCCCCCGAAGGAGCGGGGCAGGCGGCCAAGCTCTGCCCACCCACGTCGCCGCTGGTAAGCGCCGGAGAACATTCCCTTCCCAAACAAACCCCTCGAGGACGGGATCGCTCCTGCCTGCAGCCTGCCAGCACTCAAAATCCCGCCGGAGCTCCCGAGCCAAACCCACGTAAGCTCGGAGCAGCTTCCCCCATCCGAGCCCTCGCTCTCATTTTCACTGCAGAAAACGCACCCAATCCAAGCTCCGCGTTTTAAGCAGTTCAGCGCCTTTCGGATCCAGCAGCGGCCACCGATTTACCGCGTGTCACGATGTCGAAATATTAAGGAACGCTGATTAAAAGGTGCATAAAGCTGCGGCTGCTTCTAATCAAAAGTTTCCAGGCATAAGTTTGCTCCAGCCTTTTCCCCAGCCCCGGAGGGTGCCCCCTGAGCCCCCCAGCACGCACCTTTATAGCAGAGGTTGTTCTGGCAGCCTCCTCCGTAGCTCGGCGGGCACTCGGAGCAGGGGCGGCCGGTCTTGTACGGGGCTTCTCCGATCCAGTTGCCCCTGCAAGCACAGGAGCCAGGCGCACCCGTCACACACCCACACACCCATCCAAGCCCCCGGCACCGCCCGGCACTAAAGCAACGGGGAGAACGGGTGTCTCTGCTGCGCTCGCCCTGGGCTGTAGATGGGGAAAGGCAGCCTGTCCCGGCTCTTTCCATCCCCGACCCCAGCAGTAGCTCAGCGCCAGCTTCCCGCTTGCCTTCACCTCTCAGAGCCACCAGGCTCCCACCATCTTGTGCAACACCCCCCGGCAGCTGCATTGGGACAGGCTGCAGCGCAGCTTTTACCATTTAAAAGCAGCCTCGTTTTCCATCTGGAACCTTTTCCAAACAGGAAAACCACCAGAAATACATGGACCCTCGTGCCAGATCATCTGGGAACCAGAGCAGCACCCCGCATTCCCTCCTCACCCAGCCTGGCCACCCTCGCGTCCCCAGTTTTGCCTCCGAGGCTGCAGAAACATCACCCTGGCCCAGAGCAACCAAGCAAAGACTGAACAACCAGCCCAGGAGAGCCTTGTAAGAGAAAAGTTCCTCCCTGTTTTGCCTCCAAGATGAGATTTTTTAGGGGTTTACCTAAATGAACAGCATGCAACAATCACTTTTACATTAGACTCCAATAGATATACTGCGATCTTAGGTAAACAGGAGTAAACCAATGGATTGCTGCATTTTCCTCAAGAAACTACCCAGAAAAACAGCCCCTTCTGGCACTCCGTGCTGCTTGAGGGGCTGCGAAGGCTGGAGGAGCCGGAGCTCAGCCCGTGGCCCAAACCCTGGGGGTGTTGCTCTGTCAGCTGTCTCCACCTACAAGGCCAGCTGAGGACAGTGCGCGCTGACGCCAGCGAGAAAAGATTAAGCAGAAACTGCAGGAATAGACTATTTTTCCATCCAGCAGCCTGAATGGACGACATGCAAGCAGCCCAGCCGGCTGCAGGAGCTCCACGGGAGATGGTGATTCCTTCCGAGGAGCAGGTTGTTAAATACCACCAAACCACAAGCAGAATGTGCTCGGTGTCCAGCATGGGGAGAGGGGCTTAGGCAGCCCCCCCCAGCGCTCTGCCGGGGTGGCACTGCCAGCTCTACACCCGCACGGCTGCTTTCCCCTGCATCATTCTGCCCGGGGATCTCCAGCAGTCAGATGCTCTCCAGGCCACTCACATACAGTGCTTTCCCTGTTTTGTTTTGGTTTTACATTTTAAATTGCCAAGGACTTGGAGCAGGAATGTTTCCCCTATTAGCCATTAAAGCAAAAATATTAATTGTCCATTGTCAGGTAGAAAGCTCCTCCTAGATGTAGTAGCCAAGAAAGATGGATTTTCCTTTTGAAATTTAATCAAACCATTGAGCCAGCTAAATCTTGACCGATGCAGTAATTTCACTTGTCTTTTTTAAGCCACAGGGAGCTCATCAGGTCTGGGATTTATCTCCTCGCAGCTCCTTGGCTCTCTCCCACCAGCGGCTGCCGCAGGGCTGGCTTTGCACGAAGCAGCAGTGTGCTTAAACCAGCAGCTTTTGCAGGGAGGGGACCGCAAATGCATCACGGCACGGCAGCTTACCTGGCCGGTGGAGAGGCTGCTGCTGCTGCCGGAGCGTTATTCACCCCCATCCACCCCCTCCCACCCTCGCCAGCAGCCCAGCCAGCTCCATCCTGGCCATCTCCCGCTCCTCCTTCCCATGGCAGGAACATCAAAGCTCCAGCCTGGCCCCAGCCCCTCGTTCGGTTTTCCAGGCAATGCTCAGAAGTCTTGAACCAGCTCTGTGCTGCCGTCTAAAGCGAAAATTTCAAGCCACAACCACCAGTCTAGACTGCCTGAAATCACTTCCCCAGATCCCGGGCTAGCGGAGCAACCTGCCAGTTGCAGGAAAGCTGGAGCGAGCCCAGCTTATCTGCCTTACTTTGGCGAGTAGTTGCAGACCAGGTAGACGGCGTTCTCCCAGATCTCTCCCCAGACGTTCATCTGCTTGCAGACGTTCACGGCGCAGCCGATCTTGTTCGTCGTGGCCCAGACTATCTGCAAGTGCGACGCAGTTATTAAAATCGGCAAAGTACTGCGCTGCGGGCACGCACTGCAGTGACAGCGGGGACACGGGGGGTGCGGGGGGTGCAGGTACAAGGGCCTTTCGTCTCCCTTACCTGGGTGTAATGCGTGCACATAGAGCCAGTACATTTGTCTGGGCACCAGGGGTTGCACTCGTGAGGATATGGGTATGTGTAATCTTTAACCTCATCATACCAAGACTGGACATGGAAAGCTGGAGACCGATACCTGAAGGAGCAAAGAAAGTTTAAAATCACAAAGCTCTGGTAGAAGTTTGCAAACAGTATCTGTAGCCTCCTGCCATTGTTGTAAGCTCAGATTTTTTTAACGCAAGTTTTGCTAATTTTTATGTAACAGTTTCTTAAGGCAAGTTCCATTCATTGAGAAGGCGTTGCTTAAAGACCCCAGTAACATGGTCTAATGGGCAGCAAAGAAATCTCATTGAAAATATTAAAGATGATTGTTTTTCCCTAAGATTCACAGCCCGCTCTGACTCGGTATTATTTATAGGTTTGACATGTTCTTCAAGTGCCGCTGACCTGAAATGTCCTCTTGACTTTTTCCACAGAACTACAAAAAACTTCTAGTTGGGCAGAAAGTTGTATTTTGGAAGTAAACAGAAGTTAAGGTTTGCCAAACACCTTAAACCGAAAGCCATCGTGCACCTATTTCACCACCGGGCAATTAGCTAAATCTGGAAGTCCGCTAGCAGTTCATACTGTAAGACCGTTGAAAGCGAGTGGGCTTTTGCACCCCCACATCACGCCTGGAGCTGGTGCACACGCACCCCACCTTCCATTGCAGCAGTGCCCCCCCGCAGCGAGCCCCCGCGCAGGCTGCGGGCGCTTGGTGCAAGCTCTGCACCAGCTGCTGCAGCCCGCGGCAGCACTGACGCCACTCGGGCCGTCTGCAGGAGCACCAGTGACGCTAAAACTACCGATAGAAACTCGTACGCATTTTGCGTGCTACGTACACAGCCAGCAAAGGGAGTAATCTGCAAAGTGTGTGTCAAAGCAGAGCAGCGCTTCGAGCCCACTGCTTTTTATTGCTTTCAACAGCTCACACGAAGCAAGCGGCCAGAAACACGGGTGATATCATTACCAACTGGAGTTTGTTCTTTCAGCCAGCTCTTCATTAAAAATCATTCATTAGAAGTATTTTAAAAACATTAATCTCATGATGTCATTAAGTGAATACTTTCCGAATCCTATTTTACAGGAGAGGAAATTGAGGCAATCAAGTTATGGCCCGTTCCTGAAAAAGCTGAGATATATCTGCTTTCTTTTTCCCTTCAGCGACTGCAAAGGGAGCAAGATTGGATCTACCTCCATCAGTAATCCACGGCCATCTCGAACGTTTGTAGGAGAGCCAAGAACAGCATGATCTTTTGACTTTGTTTCCAATGTATTAACCACCGTACTTTCCAATCATTATTTAATTCTGCCAACAAAAACAGGCCCAATTTTTATATTGGGCTAATTTCACACCAGCAAATTTCCATCGCTTTCGACCAAGTCCTACCTGATTTACAGCAAACATAACTGCATTTCCACCCATTAGGGCTCCTGAGCACGTACAAAATGTTTGCTGCGTAAAGCAGACTTAACCTGTAACAGGCTCAAGGATAGGGGCTTAACAAATTTCACCATGAGACAGAGAGGCAAATCCATCTGGAAGTCTTAACAACAGCTTTCCTAGCTGGGTTCACAAATCTAGGGTAAAACCCTTCCCCAGGAAGTCAAAAAAAAAGAAAATATAAATCTGCAGTGTTTTCAGTAAAGGGAAATTAGGAGCTGGATAAGTATTTATGGGAAATTCAGCAAGAGATATTTAAGTTCCGAACCAGCAGCTGAATCCAAACATTGTTTCTGAGAAACTTCAGCTTTCAGCCAGCTCTCAGCATGGTGCCAGAACTCCCCCTTGAAACAGCAGATTTAGGAGCAAGGGTGATGACTTCTGTAGCTGTTCTTTAAGAGTAAGAGTGACCTTAAGCACATCACAGCTGCGTTACTCAAGGATACAGATAAATGGAGTTACGCACACCAGCGTGGCTTTGCTGGGAACGGGGAGCTGAAGGTGGCTGCAGACGTTGCTGCTCTAACCGTTTCACCAAAGCAACGGCAATTAATGAGCCTCAGCTTTTCTCCCGTCTCCCCAGTGCTCTGCTAAGTATCAACAAAGCACAACCTTGCAACTGGCTCTCCAGAAGCATCCATAAATTGCTTTTTGCAGTGAGCTTGTAGCACCCCGACTCTTACCTGCCCCAGTGAACCGCCAAGTTCTGTCCAATTGACCTGATGAGGACACTAGGCCCATGGTCCCAGATACACTGCTGAGCCCAAGCTTGGGCTGATCTCTCCAGCTCATCATCCCAGGTCTTCAGGGTGCGGGGAGAGAAAAGAACAGGTCAATTTGTCATCTCAGGCATATTACATCAAGAGACCCAACCAACAGCAGCTAGTGGAGAAAGACTAAATTACAACTCACCCTGGCCTGTCATTGTGGAAGCCAGGACATTTCAATAAGGTGCCCTAACCTAAGAGCAAGTTTCTCGAGACAACCCCCTGCCATGGAAATGCAGGGCACTAAAGGGTCTGTTATTTCTCCTGCTTCATGCCATGCTTATTAGGAGGTGCTTTGCATAGGTCAGCAGAAAACACACCTGGGAAGACCTCAAGAACCTCAAGACTATCCACCCTAAAACAAAATATTCTTGGCTCGTGTTTGTCTAATCAGTTAAAAACAACAACGACAACAAAAAAATAACACCCCCAAAAAACCCCAAAACCAAAAACCAAACCCAAACCAAACCAACCAACCAACCACAAAAAAACAACACCACCCAAAACCTCCAAAACCCCAACCCGCTAAAACATCAGGGATGGAGATCTTAGCAGTTCCTCTTGATCACCTATTCCTGAGCTCTGCAAGAATTCTAACATGCAGACAGTGCTCTGATGTAGTTCAGCATGATTGTCCATCTGTTGTCCATACTATCAGGACATTTCCAGGCTTTCCCATCAACCGGAATTCCAACACTGGATGTGTTCCTGCATTCCACCACCAACGCAGCTGAAGATCTTTTGGCCCAACCACTTAACCAAGAGGTGTGTGGGTATGTCTCCTTGTCCCATCTCCCCTTCTCCTTCCAGAATAACTGCCGAGTCCCCCAGTGGATCCAGTCAAGTTTAACAGAGGTGGCAAAGCCCCAGAGCTGTCAAGTTAACGCCACTCTTGCTGAAACAGGCATCAGGTTAGAAGTGACAGCTCCTGTTGAGGTTCCCCCCGAGGGAAGGGTGGTGGTGTGAGAACACTCCTCACTGAGCACCGCCAAACGAGAGCTCAAGCAGGGTACGTAGACTAACAGGAAAGCAGGCTTCGCTGGCTCCACTGCCCAGGAGCGTATTTGGTTTGAAGGCCAGACTTGCTGGACCCAGTAGACAGTGCCCCGAATTCCTTGTGTAATTACTGACGGCTGGCCTGTTCAGAAAGTCCTTAGAGGCTAATTTGTTGGGATTAAAATATTACTGCACATTCCTACAAACAAAACCAAAGAGAACAGAGGTCTTGCAATGTGTCTCCAGCCCATTCACGTGCCAGCACAAGATTACGGTCTTTTTCAACATTTACCATCACAACCAGCTGGTCTTTCCAAGTCCCGTCTTCTCCAGAAGGAAAGCAACTTCTGAGCTCAAACATCGGACCTGTCAGAACCTGTCTGGAGGACTGGAGGGCATTTAGGCTCTCAAACACATTTAGAAAACAGCAAGTGCTCATTCTGAGTAAGTATCTGAACACAGTCTCGGGCAGTTATAACCGGGATGGGGATGGACCGCATGTCCCTGGCTAAGGCAACAGGAAAACACAGCGTCTCCTGGAACTTGGTGTGTCTACACTATCTTTGTAAGGCAAACATGAGCTCATCTAACTGAGCTAAGAGCCCAGATCTCTGAGAACAGCTTATCATTAAGCATGCTCAGCAACCCAGCTTCCAACAACATCCCAGCGCTGCTCTGAACTCATCAGCTTGGCTCTGAACTGAGCAGCGGCCAAGCAAACCCATGTCAGCCTGCAAAACCCCGTGCGGACACAGCTCCGACAGAGGGAATAAACCATTTTCCATCTCAGCCCTCCAGCTCCTTGAAGGTGTATGGGATCTGTCCCACCGCACACATGTTTCCAAACCTCTGCTCAGGCAGCTGTATGTCTAGGCACAATCGCAATAGTCTTTTTGTGGTCTCCCACTTGCTGCACTAGGCAATGAGCAGCCACAATCTGCCTTCCCATCCAACACATAAGCCGCAGAAACTCTCCCAAGCACTGCTAGTACTTCAGACTTCCTAGCAGAGCATTATTCCCTGCAGCCTCAGAGGCGGAGATGTTCCAAATCTCCTAATTTAATGCAGAGACATTATAAGCAATAGGCCATTAAATGGAAATCGATGCGAATGTATGCGTTACATCTTCCTTTGATGCCTATGGATAAAAGAAATGAACTCTGACAAGAGATGCTCAACAGGTAATTGGGAACAAGCTACATCTTTGCATGGCTTTGTGCTTGGGGAGTAGAGCAGCTCGTTTCTGCAGGCGGCAGATTACAAAGCCATCCCATTTAAATTACAGCAGTTATTCACCTCTTGCTTCTCAGACGTGAATGCGGTCAGGAGGCTGGAATTATTTCAGAGCAATAAACATATTAAAAAAAATTATGCGATTTCAGACTTTCCCAGCTATGCTTGCAGGAATCCTTTATGCCAATGTTCGTAGCAGTATCTAGGAAGGCTGCTGAAGGCAGAGGGGCCGTGTGTGCCTGTGCTCAGATCCCTTCTCAAGCAGGGATCGAGAAGCCTTTGGGTGTGAGTGATTCCAAGTGATTTAGCACAGGGACTCTTTTTTACTCCCCTGAATTTCCTTTCTGCCAAATTTCCAAACTGCCTTTCAAAGTACAATATACACTGTATGTAAAACACACGCATGGCAAACATACACTATACTACAGTTTGTAGGTTGATATTTAGTAAGAATATATACCACAACGAGTCTGCTTTCTCAGCCTAACTAGTTTGTAAACCTAACCCCAGACACCTGAATTGCAGTGATCAGGTTTCTCACACATTTTTCTCCCCAGCTCAGGCTTTTTGCAATACTGGCAATTGCTTTTAGCAGTGGCAGGACAGTCCAGGACTGACAAGTCCTGGCAGAAACTTGGATACACTTTGCTAACCCACACAGAAATACCGTCCCACCCTGACGAGGAAAGTCACTACGCTACAGTTTAGAGGAAGGATGCATACCTTATACATGAAAACAAACTATTTTCCTTCCAGCAATCTGTACCAAGAACAATTTTGCCTTATCCAGCTGTCCTTGAGGCCTCCGCAAGAGGAAAGATTTCTGCCTTTCATCACTGCTGAAAGCCATCTGGCTAAGCTGTCTTAAAAGGTCAAGATGTCCTAGGAACTATTACGTCCTTTTTACTCTAGGCTTATTAACGAGGACTTTGGTTTGGTCTTGGTGCCCATGCATTGCCTGCTGTTAAAGAGCCCAAACCCGCTGTGGAAGTGTTGATCAGAAAGCTGTCAGAGGGGCTGAGGGAATTCTGGATGCGACCAGCTTCATCAGGAAGATGTACACTGCTCACTCATTTCCCATTAACACTGAATACCTGTCCTAGCTTTCATTTATACAAACCCCATAGCAAAACTGTTTCTTTCCTCATTTACTCACTCCACATTACCTTTATTCCATATGTGAATAATTCTTTTGATCTCAAGATAAGTCATGGGACCCACTGTGTTATTGCTTGCTTATTAACAGCCTCCACTAACTAAAGTTCACACTGTAACAGAAAGATACATCCCTTTCCTGAAATACATTAGGTCCCTTTGCCACTTTAGATCTCTTAAATACGTCAGATATGGAGCTGGGAGAAGGGACTTTCACGAGGCAGCGTTTGGAAGCTGATGGGCAAGAACAAGTTTACCTACTGATCCCTGGACCAGCACTGCACATCGCCTGTGATGCCCCACAGCAGCACCAAAGGAAAAGAGAGAAGTTTATCTACGTACTAAAGACAGACCATCCTCTTAACAGAGTCCAAATGAGAAGCGTCCTATGCAGAACAAAGGATTAAAGTCAAATTCACGTTCAGCGCATACACAGCATTTCCAAGTAGTATTGGGTAAACACGAATACATGAAAGGCTGATTATAGCCCTTCCAAGTAGCACCATCTTATACTCAGCTTCTTTCTTCACGGCATATAAGGCTTTCATTTACCCTCAATTGCCCATAAAAACCACTAGAAAAGGGCGCTGAGCAAAGGCAAATAGAACAGTGTAACCACGCTGCAAGCGTCAACAGCAGCCGGCCAGCGGGCAGCCCGCCGCGGCAGCCCTCTCCGATCCTCAAAGCCAACCAACACACATTTGGCTTTCCCGTGCTTTGTGTTTACTGTCTGGCGATGAACCAGGTCACCTCTCCTCCGGCAGTGCCTTGCCCGCAGGGTGACACAGGAGCCCGCTGCGAGGGACAGAAAGCACGGGTCCTTAGAAAGGCACGCAGTGTCTGGCAGAGGTGGGATAAAAGACCAGTGGTGGGAACACTCACGGGGACCAGCTGATGGACAGCTGTCCCTCCTTACTGTCCTCTGCCCTCCCTTCTCTTTTCCTTTTCCCTACGGTCACAAAAGGCAGGATTTTCCATTCGTAGCTCTCGTTTCAGCACAGCCGGCAAACAATTTTGTATTACATTTAAGCATACTTTGCTTTTACCCTTTTAAACGTGGTCTTAACAAATCATTAATCGCTTGATCTGTCAGCAGGAGTGCAAGCTGAAGTCAGACCAGTTTTGGTTGTAACTATATTTGCACACTGGGGAAAGGCACACACAAAAAAATTATTTGCCTACATCATTTTGTGGCCCCGCAGTATTTTGATGGCATGTCAAAAATAGCTCAAAATGGGGTCACTGGCATCAGGTGAAAAAAACTATTCATCTGAATTGTTGATGATAAAGGCATATTTCATACGGACACTTTTAAGTTCTCCCTCTGAAGTGGGAGAATACACTGACCAAACTTTTATTTTGGTTTCCTGAACTACAAAAAGCCAATAGCACTGACCCATCCACCCATGAACTCCCAAAGTCTTTCCAGCTACTTCCAGGGACTGAAATTCTTTGCAGATGGAGCCACATTCCTCGAGCCCTGTTTCTCTAAGGTCCTGAGTGGATTCCCAGCAGCATCATGGATGCTTGGCTCACGTTAGTAATCTCTGGTGACCAGTGTATGACAAAAGGGCAGATGGTGGTAGCTGATCAGTTGGGTGGTAGCTGATGGCAACCCATGGACCATCAGAAGTTTCCCTGAGCAGACTGTGCTGTCCCAAAACACCAGTCGCAATGGTCTGAAAGCTTTCACAGGGAGAACGTGGGTTAAACACCAGGGAAAATTTTATGCTTTTATGACATTAAGGTAATGGAAGAACCTGCTGAGGCAGGCTGTGGAATTGCCATCACTGGAGATGCATCCAGGGCTGGGCCAGACGCTAGTTTATGAATAATGGAACCAGTCCTGAAACTATGCAGCGGATGGACTCGATGACCGATTAGTGGCCTTTTCCAACCAAAACAGTCCAATGATCTACAGCATCATTCGCTCCGGAATGAAACTGCTCCAGGAAACCTCTTGAGAAAAACTTAACTTTAGAGGAAATTTGCTACACCTCTTGCACCATAAGGAAAATTAAAATAAAGTTTAAAAATGTAATAATAAATGTAGGTATCAGCAGCTAGACTCACCATGTATTCCATATTAGAGGCCACTGGGTAGACTTGACCTCTCAGTTTATTGTGGAGCATCACTATCTCCTGCCTGTCTGACAATAAGATGGCTCTCTTGGATCTGGAGTGAGTTTCTCCATCCTGGTATTTACTCAGAATGCTCTCCAGGTGACTTGAGTTGGGCAAGATGAAGCATTCGGCAGCCTTTGTCAGGAGCAGCACGCATCCAAGGGGAAGGATCCAGGGCAGGGCAGGATTCATGCCGCCTCCTCGCTGGCCGGCAGCAGCAGGGATGAAGATGATGGGAGGTTTTCTTGCAGGGGCTCCTGTGGCTCAGCGCAGGTCTGGATTCTGGGGAGAAAGAGGCAGTCAGAGGAGCGCCAGAGAAGCTCTCGGAGCGTATAGCCCTCAACGATGAAGCCGCACAACCCAGGTTTTGGCTCGGAAAAGAGCAGTGCCTACAGTCTAAGCAATTACTGCCCACCCCAAGGATGGGCAGACCTGAACAGCACCGCCAGTGATGGGCACTCAGTGCACTGCACCAGGGAACGCTGCTGACGGCGCACTGGGAGCGGGCATCACCCCAGCCTGGCGGCAGATGCCTTCACCAAAGATGCCAGGGGTGCAGGTGTCACCCTGCGACATCCAGCAGCTCTCAATAACCCCAGCTCTATCCCTCCCCAGGCGGGGAGACATTTGAAGCTATTCACCCAAGAGCAGCTGTTAAAGTAGAGAATGGATATGAATAAAAGGGAAAGTAAAATTCCCAGGAAGCCAGATCGCAGAGGTCAGACATCAGCAAGAGCTATTTTGGAGGCCCCAGTCTGCCAACAGACTCCAGCGGAGCAGCTGCCAGACCCAGCGAGAGTGGCTGTTTATGTGAAATGTCACCGTAATATCGAACAACCAAACTCCCTGCTGGCCCGTGACGCACCGGGGTGTTCTCGCTGACGCATCGCTGTACGGCAGTGGGCCCGTGGCCAGCAGCATGAATTACGGCAGATGACGAGAGGAGCCAGAGCACCCGTCCTCCCCTGGCCAGAAGATGAGGTGTTCCCATGCCCACTAGGAGCCATTGGCACCAAGGGCTGAGAGACATGGTCCCGATTTGGTCATTGCCAGCCTCAAATGGCTTCATTTAATCCCCACCCCCACCCCCTTGCTCCATGGTGCTCCCGCTCCACCTGCCATTTCCAAAGTAAACTCTTCCTCCCTTCCTCTCTCCCCTGCCCCGACCTCTCCATCTAATGAGCCTTGTGCGTCCTGGCCGGTTCTATTTAGCCCACAAGCTATTCAGGGAAGGAAACCTGTGTCGCCGCGTGGCTCTGCAGCACCTACTGCTCTTTGGGCAGGATTTAAGAGCCACTAGAGCAGAATCAATCCATCGGGGCAATAAGCACCCATACTGACAGTGCAAACACAGCATCTCTCTCCTTAGGGCTAAATTTTGGAAGAAACCTTTCCCATCCCTTTCTTCAACACTAGGCGAGGATCTGGTTTTGACAGCACTGTTACAAGGCGCGCTGAAAGCATTCCTATGCAGCGTCATGAAACAAACCCCAGATCAGCAAGAATTATTCGAGAAGGTTCAGCCCAGTGACAGGGATTTGGACACTCCGAGACTGGACGAGTTGGAAGCCACTCAAGGCAGGGAGGCACCTTCCAGCTCCCAGGTGGAAAAACTACTCTCGAGCAAAGTCCCAACCCCCTGTCCCCTGGCACAACAGCACCTGCGGAGGACAGTGGCAAGCACGAGGTGCTTAGCACAGGTGGGGAGCCCCAAAAAACTCTTGAGGCCACTGAGAACCCCTGAAAACTTGTTGGCTGTCTACACAAAATGAGACAAAGTCCCCGTTTGAGGTTTCTTGCTTGTACTGTATTAAGGCAGATGAAAACCAGCTGCCCTCAGCCCCTCTCCAGGCAGCGCACGGAGCCTTTGCCTCACAGAACAATGCAGGAATGTAATTTGCTCGGTTTAGGTAACGGCTGCTTATTATTTCCTGCTCTGCAGAGCACGTCGAACACACACGCCTTGTCCCCAGCTCCAGGCACACCTGAAAGACAGGACGTTCGGTGGCAGCGGGACAAATCCTGCTCTAACCTCATCCTCTTCGCAACCTTGTTTGCTGGCATGTACTTCCCCCCCATGCCAGAGCCCAGCTTTCTAACCTGGCTGCAGAGGGGCAGGGGAGGCAAAACGAGCTGTTGCTTTTGTAGACTGTCTGACCCAAATTCAGGGAACAATTCCTACTTTGAGGCACTTCCCAACGAGTTTAAAAATAGATGCTCTGCCACAGCCGTTTACAATGTGGCCATTTAGCACCAGCAATGTTCCCTGCAGCCTGCCCTGTAGGTAGAGCAGGCGCAACAGACAGCTAATACACGCTGCAGCTGTACCCCTTCATTTGGCCCCGTGCCCTTTGCTAAATAGGAGCCGGCATCCACTACCCATTTAAGGCAAACACTGAACTTACAGAAAGGGCAGCCTGAAAAAAAAAAAAAAAAATCAGCTGTAACATCTGAAAGCCCAGAGGAGCTGCCCCACTCACGGCTGTGCAATGAAGCCAGCGCGTCTGGTTTCGCCATCCAACCAAAACCTCGCAACAGATGGTGCATTATTCCTTGGGATGCTCTCCCCTGGATCCCGTTAGTGAGCAAGAGGATACTAGCACCTCTCTTAAATTAGGTCGCTTTGGCACTATCTTCTTTTTCACTTGGGGTGTGCAGGTCCTTCTCCCTGCTTTGGCTCGCACTCAAAGGAAGAATGAAGCAATCTGAGAGGAGCAGGGAGCAGAGAGCTCCCGGGCCAGAGTAACTGCAAACAGCAGGAAGATGCTCACATTTAGAAAGTTCTTACTGATTTCAGATGTCTGTCCATTTACCTCTCCTAATAGCCTCATGCCCAGGTGTAACAAAACACGTGGGCACGTGTTAAAGCTCAAGCAGCCCAAGCGCCCTGCAGAGCCGGGGCAGCGGCTGCCGGCTGGCTGCACCCGCAGCTCCTCGTCGGGGAAGAGCGAAGTCACACTGCCTTTCAGTTCCGATCTGACATTATTCGGAGAAAATTATCAGCTGACAGTCAGCTGAGGAAGTCTCTGCTGTTGTTTTCAAAGGTTCAAGAGAAGCACTAGCACAGCCTCCCTTCAGACACATGGGGCCCTTGATACTGGTGCCAGGTAAACATCTGGGAGCATTCAGGAATGAGTGAGTCAGCAGAAACCCAGTCCTTAATATGTTGTAAAGCCTGTCCAAACTGGGGACAAAGGGGAGGCTGCCTTCTGGGGTCTGAGGAAGTTCCAAAGCAGCACCGGACTTTGGAAAAGATTATTTTTAGAAAGCTATTTCCCCAGCTAATGGATAGTGTCTGTCTTTCACAGAAAGCAGAAGAGCTGGTAGCATTTGAAGCCTGGCACGGAGCACTGCCTGCTAAAGCCACACGCAGGCTGACTTCTGTGCTCCGTTATGTCCTCGCTTCACCTTATTCCTTACAGCTATTGATCTTTAACTGCCCCCCTGGTAAAGGATACGAGTGAGGGTCTATTCCTTGGTTAAGGATGATATTCGCAGCCAAAAAATCCCGGGACCTGTGGAATTATACTGGGAACAAGCAGACAAGGCAGGAAAACGCAGAAGTTAGCTTGGGATACTGGCAAAGCATCCAGAAGAGCAGAACAGAGGGAAGTTAGCCTAGGACCAGCTTCCAGCCTGAGTTAGCCCGGGATGAGCTTCTAACCTGGGCCAAGAAACGCAGTGATAAAGCTACAACATACTTAAGGCATTAAACCCCAGGTCGTTCATTCATTTAACAGAGCTGCACACATTTCAAGCTTTGAAGAACTGGGTTGGGTTCAAAATAAAAGCGGGATGACAGGTTCCTTGACGCAGGATATAACATCATCTGCAAAGAACATGCCGCAGATTCAGCATCTTCAAGGCCACGGGCCAAAGCATCTGGATCTTCCATTACAATCCACTCCCACAGAACTGAAGTGGGTGAGTTTCTATGCAAAACCACATGGAAAACCCACTGGTAAGAGACACAACATGTGGCGACACTCTGAAATTCCTTTCACACAGGACTTTAGAGCAGAGCTGCACAAACAGGCTGCCTGGAGCAGACTAGACGTGCCCATGGGTAGTCAGCTCTTAGAGACTGCTACAGCATCCCTTAGGTATTTTCTATTTGCGTAGAAATCCACTCCTGTACTTGAAAACTCCTCCTATTCATTCAAGATTCATGTTTATTAATCTTGCATTAACTTCTGCTAAAGCATAAATAAGGGAAGCTCAGGCACATTGTGCTATTTTATACCATGCAGGCAACTTTTCAGAGCAGTTCCTAAAATTGTGACTTCTTAATAGAGCCATTTCTTGCACACCCACCCCACACCCCCCAACCACATTTCAGAAGCAAGGACCAAAGCTGACACTTACCTTACCGAGTACTTCCAAGTCTCCAGGAAATCGTAGCTCCTCCAAGCCTGCTTGTGGAAAATAAATTATATATCTGAAATATTTAAAGGAGGAGGTGGGGAAAAAGGATGAAATAAGCCTTAGGAGGTGTGAGATGTGCAAGGTCTCAGCTCAGCAGCTTGTACCAACTGCAGTCTCACAGAGCTCCCCAGTGGTATTTATGCTCTCCAGGCAAAGAGGACAACCCTGGATCATCCTGTTTGGCAACGGGCCTGTAGCAATAACGACAAGGAGGTAAAAAAAAAAAAAAAAAAGGGGGGGGGGGGAAACCCCAAACCACAAAAAGGAGGCAGGAGCAAGGAGCGGAGGGGTGCCGCTTGGGATCTCAGCAGTTTGAAGATAGTCATTGGGGTTCAGCAAATTAGGACCATCCTCCCAAAGGCTGAAATGCAACACCCGGGGAGAGGGGGAGAGGAGGAGGAGGAGGAGGAGGAGGAGGAGGAGGAGGAGGAGTGCAGCCGGATGATCATATAAAAGGGTTTTGCTTTGCTTTCCCTTGCAGTCGGCTCTCGGGCAGAGCTCACAGCCCGGCAGGTTCCCAGGGCCATGGGAGCATCCTCCTCAGAGCCGAGAGGCGACCGCCGCGACGCCTCGGTGTGGGGCTCGGGGGACTCGGGAGGGGGAATTCATGAAAGGAGTTTTTCTGCAAGGGACTGAAGCCAGCTGTCTCCTCCCGGCTGCCAGGTCAGCCATTTTCTGCTTCCCACAGGGAAATCCCACCGCAGGTCCTGCTGCTCCCGGGCTGACAGCTGGGCTGCACCCCCACAGCAAAGCGGGGTCCCAGCTCCGGCAGCAGGGCTGAGCAGAGTGCAGCCCTCGGGCACACCCCATGGCATTCCCTCCCCCTTTTTTTTTTTTTTCCCGGAGCTGGGCATTTGCTGGGAAACAGAAGATTTATCACCCTCCGCAGTTTGTTC
Source organism: Falco peregrinus (assembly GCF_023634155.1). Classification (NCBI taxonomy): domain Eukaryota; kingdom Metazoa; phylum Chordata; class Aves; order Falconiformes; family Falconidae; genus Falco; species Falco peregrinus. The sequence goes on from NC_073734.1 coordinate 6,284,608, forward strand.
CCAAAGCTCTTCCAGCACTGACATTCCCCACGTACACCCACGGTTCAGTCCTGCTGCTCCAGCGCGACAGACGGACTTACGGAGATTAAGGAAATAAATAAGTTAGCAGCACGTCCAGGCAAGGCACGGCTCACCTCTTCTGCCGCCCCAAAAACCCCAGCTTTTGCATCAACCTCTGTGCCCCCTTGTTGAAACACAGTTTTATTTGCTGTGGAAGGAAATGACTGAGCAAAAGACAAGCTGAAAGCTTGTTGGTTGTTGGTTTTGTTTTTTTTTTTTAAGTAAAAAAAAAAAACCCAGGAAAAAATAAACCAGTATCATGAGTAACAACATGAGTGTATTACAGCATCTCTGTTGCAGCAGCCACAAGCCTGCAGCAGGATGCTGCAGTGCCCGGAGCGAGCAGGTCCAGGCATCACCACCCATGGGAGTCCCCTGGGGTCCCCACCCAGCAGCACTGCAGGGTCCCCCAGCTGCTGGCACGTACCCGGGGTCACCCAGCCCGGGGCAGCCCCCTGTGGAGGGGGCACCAGCAATGGCCCAGCAGGGAGCCAGGGCAGCATCCATCCCCTGGATTTGGCACATCCAAGCAAAGCAGCTATGATTTTTCCAAACCCACCACCTAGTTCTCTCCCCAAAGGTCTGGGAAAAAAAGTCCTTCCATTCCCCTCAAGAGTCAATATTTATTTCTTTGAGCAAATCACCAAACCCTTTTATTTAATGCTTACAAGAAGGGAGCTTACAAGATACTCTGCCACTGAGAGGCTTATTTTAACCCAGCAGTGCTCAAAAAGCAGAATGACATTTACCAAATTTGTTCAACAGTGCGTGAGCAAAGCAGCAAATATTGACAGCCGAGAGAGCAACTCCACCGAGCAAAGAAAACAACCCCTCTGAAGTCAGCCCTAAGACATATCTGCCGATTTAATCTTTTACACCATTTTTTAAAATAATTCTTCAGTAAGTAGCAGATTCTCATCACTTGGGGTGCACCTTCAGCACTGTGCGCGTGCTGCCTCTTTTACCCAAGCAGAGCTGTGACATGGGGGGGACCCAGCCCTCCCCAGTCAGTCCCAGTCCCGCAGCCTGGTACAGCCACAGCCCCCCTCCCTGCTGCCCTTCCCCACTGGCCACATTCTCCCAGCTGTATTTACAAAGACTTTCTGTGCGCTTCAAAACAAACTGTGTATGTAACATATGGCCCGTCGTTTGGCCCTGCCAAGGCTGCTCGCTCCCGAGAAACCTCGGATGCTGCCCCGACACGGGCAACTCAAAGACCACACAGCCCTGGGTCAGCAGGAGGTTCTGCACCGTTTTGCCTTAAAAATCACTGTATCATCCCTTTACTTTCCTTGCTCCTCTGATTCACTCTGGATTGATGAGTTTGCTGTGTTTTCAGAAGGCTGCTTCTGTATGAAATGATGAAGTTCATCAGCTGAATGATGCTGCAGCCCCCTGTTCCCCAATGCCCCTGAATAAGGAGGGCCAGCGGCAGTGAGCCACCGTGCCCCCCCGGCTGCCAGCCTGAAACCACGCAGCTCCGCAGCCCTGACTCACAGCCCCCAGAAAGTGCTGCTCACTCCAATTACCAGAAAGCTGAATTAACTCGCTCTACATCTCACATACCGATGTACAAATGATTTCCAGATCTCAGAGAAATCCAGTATTTTGTAATCTCCCCAAATGTACCCACGGGAAATGAATTCCTTTAGGATGGTTTGGGCTGTCTGACTTCTCTATCAAGCCTGCTGTTTTACAAAGATCTATTTTTTAATTATTTTTTTTTAATACACGCCACCACGGTTTCCCTGTACAAGCTGTGCACGGTTGTACTTAGGGATAAGCCCAGCCCAGAATGAGACTTTTTACCCACCTCATTTTGCCTCGAGTCAGCAGTTTCAGGTCATACATTTGACCCAAGCCAAAACAATCAGAAGTTACTTTTAATCATTCAGCGTTATTACTGCCTTGATTATAACGTCTCCATTTCATATGTGGTAAAAGCCACATAAAGCAGGCTGCATATGTAAGTATCTATTAGGAGAGGAGGCTTTTAATGTAATAGCCAATGAAGAGGAAGAAACACAGATTTCGCAATGCCCTCCTAATTGAGCATGCAGACAGCACGTCTTCATTCTCAACGTCAACTATTTTCCCCTTTATTTACTATTCCTATAGTAGCAGCACCAAACCTGAGCAGGGGCAGCGCGAAGAGCAGGGCAAGAGACCCAAAGCCCTCGTGCTCCGTCCTGTTACCACCTGGCTTTGTCTCTGGCTCCAGAACAGAGCGAGTACAGGGGGGACGGGGGGATGGAGCAAACCCAGTGGCAACAAGAAACGTGCAGAAACTTGGTGTAATTGTGTGCAAGAGCCCAGTGTGCCCAGTGACCCCAGCAGCCCGAGCAGCTCCCGCTGGGTGCCAGGCAGGCAGTGGCATGGCCGTGCTCCTGCTTGGGGCCACCAGCCCCTACCTCGCTGCCTACTCACATCTCCCTCCCCCGCCTGGGCTTTGTCTCTGCTGGAGGATGATGCAGGGGGGTAGAGGCAGCCAAGGAACCCTCCTGAATCCATCCTGCCCTCCCGCAGGGATGAGATGAGGATGCTCCAGTCTCCTGAGCGCACGGCACAATGCTGCCTTGGCATTACGCAGCAGATGGATTAAGAGCGCGGGGATTCTAAATCACGGGAGCGAAAGCCAGGCATTTACAGGTTTACTGCGAAGCAGAACTAACCTTTGGTACCAGGAAGGCCTCTTCGTTCTTTGCCACTGCTCTCCTGTTTTGGGGCAGCCCGGACTGTGACCACCAGGGTTCATCTGCGGCTTCTTTTCCTCCTTCCTATAATAAAAAAACATTTCCCCAAACATTTAATCTGCTGAGGATATGCAAGAAAACGACTCCCCACAAAACTTCCCCAAGCCTGTGCTGTTTCACCAGTGCCCAGGTAAGACAAGGGAATCGGTGCACAAGCAGCAGCGATTTTAGAAAATTCTGGGGCACCGCTGACCACACTGAGGACGAGTGAACGTACAAACCACGAACCTCCTGCCCACGTTGCCACAGCTCACCACGCCTCCCAGGCCCCTCCGCAGCGAGAGATGCTAGAACACACTTTTTTAATAATAAAGGAGCTGGTACATGTCTGCAGACTGAAACAGTTCAGAAATACTAACCCAGCGCTCATCTTCGGTGATTTCACCCCAAAACAGAGACGGCAAACTGCAATCACAAGCTCCGCAGCCGTTACAGCTGGTTATACGCTAATATAAATTCTTTCCAAAATCCTGCTCGGGACAAGAGAGTTTCAGAGTACATGTACGAAGAGCAAGCCCCTGTCGGCAGCCCACCTGCTTTTGGGGGATATCATGGAACCCCCCACGGTTTCGTAATTAACACCCAGAGACCTCCCCCACCCCCAAATACCCTGTGCTTTGGGTAACCTCTCGCCTGCCCCATCAAACGCTCCCCGCGCAGAGCCGGGTGATGGCCAACACTCGTCTAACGGCCTCTTGGACTTCCACATCCGAAGCTTCTAGTTTTGAAAACTTTGGGTCTGAATATGCATTTTTAAAAAACACGTTTCTTAAGACCTGGTTTAACCGTCAGTAAACACCCACACAAATTACGGTGTACTGGAGGGGGGGTCGTCTTGGGTGTTGGGGGTTTTTTATCTCTTACATAATCACTGACAGTCAAAGCAAATAATTGGCTGCAAATTCCTTGTTTTGCAATGATGGGAGGAGTTTAATATAGAAAATAAAAATTGCGGTTATGTGTTCACATCAGTGTTGCCACATACTTTTTACTCCTCCCCCCACCCTGAGTAATACACTGCAGAGGACAGATTTTAGCAACAAGTGCATTTGTAGGATCTTAGTGAAAAATCAAGAAATTAATACCATCTGAACCACTTCCATTTCATACTAAGAGAGGATTTCAACACTTGCTTTTTGAATTACTCATTGCCATTTCTTGTGAATAATTAATAACACCTGAAGCCTGTTCGTGTTAAGTGAAATCTAGAATTGAATACACAGACTCAAGAACGAATTGCATTTATACAGCAGGAGTTTCTCTATGTCACCTTCTCCGCTCCTGACAACTTTTATGAGATGTTGATACAGGTCTTTTACGAACAGGAAAGATCTCGGTTGTATAAATTCGGTTTCTATATAAATTCAGTTTCTATTCTTTAACCTCAGGGGATAATGCACAGGGGACAGGAAAAGTCCTTGAGCTCCTGCAGCTGCAGGCACCGTTCAACACCAAACCCCTCCCGAGAGCAAAACCAAATAGCACAGGACGTTCTTAGGACCAAGCCTGTATTAGGTAAAAATATATGATGCAATTCAATCGTAATTTAAATACTCCGATATTAATCCATCGCATATGCAGCAACACTAAGCAAACCTCAGCGGAAGCTAAGCACAGCTAAAGGAAATACTAGTAAAACTGCGGTCATCGTGCATCAGTTCTTTCTTTCTCATCTTGCTCCTCACTTCTTCCTCTCCCTCCTCTTCTTCTCTTTACCTTTTTAAAGCTACTTCTGCTGCGCTGGACTCCACTCTAAACCGCTCGCCACGAAGCGGCACCCGCTCCGGGTCACACACCGGCATTGCTGAAGCCGGGGAGTCGCCCATAACCGGGAAGACTCGTAGGTTACTTGCAGCAAGGCTGAAAATAACACGGCGTTTCTCTTCCTAAAGCCAGCAGAAAAGCTGAACGCCACTTCACTGCACATTCCCAAGTCCCGGGAAAGCCTTGCAGGGCTGCTTGCAAGCAGCAACCACCCCCCAAAATAAGATTTCTTAGCGCACCTGTATTACAAAGCCATCCACAACTGGTTAAGACACCTGTAAACAGTAAAAGCTTTTTGCTAGAAAATCCCTCGCCGTTCGAGAGTCCCGTTCGTGCGAGAGCAGACCAGCAACATACGGTTCAATTTGTTTCTACTAAATACAGCCGACGTCCTACCCGCAAACTGGAACCTGTAGGTTTTGAGTAACGTGGGTCAAAACTCACCGGCCAACCACCTCATCCAGTCAAGACCGAAGTTAATTGCAAGGGCCCGATACCAAGCAATATATTAATTACCGATCACCTGCAATTTTATCTGGGCTGCTCTGGTAAGCCTTTCCACAGGCTACTGGAGATACAGGTAACACCACACAGCCACGAGAAAGAAAAAACAATAAATTATTCCTGCAGCACAGAGAACAGCTTCAGCCAGGGTGCGGAAACAGGACACGAACAAACCACCGGCACAAAACAGTAATTTCAAAATCTGGTTTCTTTCTTACTGGGAACCCACCCTCACTCCCCCCAGGTTTCAAATGCGAAGCAGAACCATGTCTCACCAGCCCTGGCTCTGGGGTAATCCCCAGGCGGGTGGCCCTGCGTTGGGAAACCCTGGAAAGCCCAGCCCCGCAGCAGCCCCCGGGCACGCTGCCTCTGTAGCCCCAGCTTCGGGGCACCGTGCCCAGTGAGCAGCCAGGAGCGGAGGTTTTCCCTCTGACTAGCCAAAATCAAAACAAGATTTGGACAGGCAATAGTTTCCGAGTTGGTGTAATGTCACCAACATCAAGAACAGCGTCTCGGTCACAATTTTAAAGTCAGAATATACTACTACAATGTGTTGAGCAACGAAAAAAATAACCGTACGTTTGGATATCCAAAACAAGCGACAGAACACCATTAACATTTTCACAGCATCAGGACTGTGGTAGCAAGATAGACATGACAACGCTTAGTAATTCAAGAAAGAAACCCACCATCCACTTGAAGCTCCCCCGGCTCTAAGAGCGCCGGACCACCCACCGAGCCTCGCCACAGCCGCGGGGCCAGATGCTCCCAGTTACAGCTGGCGCCCAGCACGCCGACACCCTGGGAGAGCATCGCCAGCCGCCAGCCACTGGTAGGAAAGACCCACGTTCTCCACCATCCCACGACACTGTCCACAGGTCAGAGGGCAAGTGTTTTCATCAGCAGGTCTTACTGCTCATCCGACACCCGGCCAAGCGGCAGGAATTTTGTTTCTGCTACAGGAGCCGCACGTCCAGTGGGACTGCCCTGCCAACTGGAACCGCGCCGGCTGCCGCCACCATTTAACGTCTCCACCTCTGCCTGCCTCCAGGAAGCAGCCGGGAATGACCTTCCCCTCTCCTGCAAGGCCACCAGCGGCCGTGTGAGGTGGGCAGCAGGCACAGGGCAGCCCGGCCAAGGGGCACGTGCTGAAACCCAACGTGTTCACCCAGCTGCCGCCACCTCCTGCAAAAGCCCACAGCGCTTGGCACCAAAGCCCCCGGACAGGCAGGCCAGCCGAAGCAAAACGAAATCAGCAAGTTAACAAGATACTAACGGAATTTATTGGAACGCAGTGCCTGTAAAATTAAAGCAACTATTTTTATATCCACCGCTTTGCAGAAAATATTTTTTTTCCTAAATGTCACTTTAAAAAAAAATGAATCACATTTGGTAAGAGTATATACAGTTTAACCTTTTACTGACAATCCGTGTTTAATCACTTGCAACTGTAATGCCTCTGCAACAATGCAATAAGCACATAACACCACTAGCATCCAATTAAGGATTAAACAATTTTTTTTTTTTTTTTTTTTTGTCGCCTCAGGAGCAAGAAAGGCAACAGGAAGCTGATCAGTTTACCAAAGTTGTGAATGAAAAAGTCAACCAGCAAAAGAAGGGAGTATTTTAGTCAAAGGCAAACAAAAATCAAACACAACCTGCAGGGCTTTCCCGTGGGATCCAGCAGGGATCCAGCCCCCTGCTCTGGCTGCCCTGGCAGTACCGCGTCCCGCAGCGCTGTACCTGCCCCGAGCTGACCGATCGCCTCTCCCTGTCCCTCCCCCCTCAGAGTGCAGTTCCACCTTGGTGACAAATAGGAACATGTCTGAAGTTTCAAGAAGTTGTAAAAACAACAAACAAAAATCATCTACACTTCACCTGGGGAACGCCAGCTACCCCTCGTCAAACTGCAGCACAGCAATGTACTGCGTTTCCCAGGGTTGTTTTTTTTTACACTTGAGGAAAAACAAAACCCACAGACACACCTTAAACCAACTTTGTGACTTTTATTGATGGGCGACAACTTTATACTTCTAGATATCACTAAACTGTGTACAATTAGGAACTCAACATTATAGGAGAGCAGACAGCAAAATTAAACAAAGCAGACTTAAAGAAATATCAATCTTGATTATTTTGCCCATTTTTTTTAATTTCATGTACACAGAAGCATAAATGCAGTTTGAAATTTCTTAATAGCAATAAAGTTACAATCACCCATCTATATAGACTAACATCTTAACTCCAAATATTTGATCTGCAATGTGTACTTAAGCAGTTTCTCATCGCACAATTATTAAAATGTGTCTTCCTATCAGGAACCAGCAACTCTGCATTTTGTACGTTCGTACATTTTTTTGAAGCACATAGGACCATTTCCATCTCATACACATCGGCTCATATTTTACCACTTATCAAAAACTATTGGGGAAGCAGAGAGCGCTTTTCATTTTTTTTATTTTTTTATTTTTTTTACTTAAGTAAAGATAAAACATTTTCACAGAAATCTACAAGTTCTGTTGCTGGTGCAGGGTTTTCTTCTACTACGCAATTAGAAAGTGGGAATCAAATGCAAATCCCCTTTTCTTATCTTAGGATTCAGCATTAACTCAGATTAATATTTTTTGTGTGTATTTTTGTAATTCACGAGACTGAGTCTTTCAACCAAGTGACTTCATTCTGCAAAGTCAAAAGTCAACACAAACTATGTTGTGCACAAACCCAAGGTAGTTTCCTTTATCACTCTATCCCATAGTTGCAAGGGAAAAAAGAAAAGAAAAAAGGGGAAAAAAAAGGGGAAAAAAAAAAAAAAGAAAAAAGAATCACTCAAAAGAGCATGTACAGGAGAAAAATGTTAGTGATAGTTGGCGTTCTACAAAGCAGGTATCTTGCACACACAGCGTAAAAGGGAGAAGTTTCACAGCAGGTCAACTCGGCGGTAGTACAGGAGGTAGGCTGTGCGCTCCGCAGACGGCTTCACCACCTGGTACTGGTTTATCACTTTGACTGCCTGGTCATCGATGCGTAACCAGCCATTTAGACCAATTTGGAAGACGTCCGTAGTGTAATGGCCACCAGTTGCACTATTTCCATGATGATAGACAACTGCAAAGAGAGATTCGTGATGCACATATACACTATACATAGTTAAATCTCCACTGAAAAAGTAAAAGACGACAAACTGTCACCTATTGCTTTCTTCACGGCACACTCACGGCTCAGCCAGATGACAAGAGCTGGCTAAAGCAAGAATCTTTAAGTGCTGAGTGTTTGCTTGCTAACATTTGATGCTATGTAATACTAGAAATGCTTCTCCAGCACACCAAATCTCATGATTCTAAAAGAAGGTTTAAGTCAATTAAGAATGAAAAGCACTGAATTGGGTTTTTTTATAACTTCCTAGGGGATTTTCTGGGAAGGATTTGCCTCACAAAGGCCACGTGCAACAGTGCAACACACCCTTCCGAGCCTCCAACAGGTACTGCCAATGCTTAGCGAGATGTTCCAAACCACACGCTCGCTCTGTCTGCTGACACTGTTTTATTGAAACTATTTGTAAAAAACAAACAAAACAAGGAGGTAAAACTATGTAGTAGTCTATTAAAAAAAAATCAGGCTAGACTTTTCAAACTGCATTGATTACAATTCTAAGTCAGTTATTTCCCCTCTGACCATTTTTTTTTTCATTATTTTAACGACAATTTAATTATGAAAACAGGTTCTGTGGAAGTACCAATCTACAAGTTTCACATTTATTAGTTCCCTGTAAATACCTTAACAAAACTGAACAGCTCTGATTAACTGCTACCACTGCTGCTTCCAAGAGAGAATCTAAACTGGCTTCTTTCCTCAATTATCTCTTGTTGTTCGAAGTGTTCTGCAGAAAAGACATCTCAGCTCTCCTCGCAGAAACCAACCTCAAAGCTTAATGCTGAGCTCTCGGTGCTAGCTGTGGCCACTGCCTCCGAGCGGATGAGACCTGTTTATGTACGTAATTCTAAGGATGCATATAAGAAATTGCATTTAACTTCTTCTAGGAACATGTGAGCCCTAACCATATACTTAACAAGAATAAACAAAACCCAGAAGGAATTGCCATATTTGACACACGAGCAGAAGTATGTAACTATGAAATCGTTTACACTCTTTTCAGACAAGTCACACTTCAAGCTTACTCAGATTTTCTTCATACTTCTATGAAAACAAACATTTTACAGTAACTTGACTTAAGCAAAGCGAAAAGACAGGCTATACTACATACATGTATTTTGGGGCATTTAGGAAATAGTTTTTTTACAGTAGCTTGATTATGAATTACTGACTTTCTAAAATTTATCGTCAAAGTATTTAGGCAAATCCTGGATGATACCTGAAATTTAATTCTTCAAAATTATTTTAATAATTTTGAAAATAAAAAATAAATTTTAATAATTTAAAGTTCATCTAACAAGCTCAGTTTCTGTGGATGAGAAGTCCTAGCCTGACAGAAGACTGAAGTATTGCATTTTTCCACAGATGAAGTTAGAAAAAAATTACAGCGGTAATACACCTTCTTCAAGCCACCTTAAATACACTGTCTAAACTCATCCCATGAAAACCACTATCAATTAAAAAAAAACAAAAAACAAAAAACAAAAAACAACCACTGTCAGAAACAGTCCTGAATTTCCACAAGAGACAGGTAAGCTATTTCCCTCTGCAACCTCAGCGGTCACAACACTGGATCCAAACCACCCAGTCACATAAGGCCACCAGCACTGGCACAGATTTGGTGATGCAGAAGGCAAGACCGCCGGTTCTCCAGCTTATTATGTTCTCCTGACGCCAACACAAACAAGCAGGTGCAAATCGTAAACTGTGTAGGAGTTTTCAACTTCAAGAAATTCATTACTGCCCAGAGGCTGTTTTATTCAAGATTAAAATGCTGCTTCTGAATCCTTACATGAGCTTCCAATCTTAACTACCCATTTAGGTTATTTCATATACATCACAGATACTCTTAAAAACATTGTTTCCTCACACAAAAATCATCGTCTCCTCCAAGTTAAACTTTTCCACTACAATACGCTATTCATACCCTGCCAGCAATACTCGTCCTGAGGGTTCAAAGGGATGCAAAGCCAGCATTCAAACAGCCATCTCCAAAGACACATAAAACTGAGAATATGTGGTATATTTTAGGTCCAGTTGTATTGCAGCTGTATTTCAGCTACTGTTGATACTTTTCAGGGTGGGTCTGTTACAGAACACTGTTGTTCCACAAAGCTGGATCAGTGAGATATATAAATACAGATGTAACAATATATATGTATATGCACATACACAAAAAAACCCCACCACCAAACCCAAGAATTTGACACCCACAAGCTACCTCACTGTAATCTAAAAGCAAGTATTTTATATAATCCACGAAACTTCAGTGTTTCTAGAATTCTATATGCAGAATTTGTATTTTCAGTACAGGGGCTAGAGGCATATAGACAAAATACCTGCAAAGAGCCGGTAGGTTCTTTGGCCTTTAAAAATTTTACTTTTCACACCAGGAGATAGTAGTTCTGGAGGAGGAAAAAAAAGTCACAAAGGCAATAGTTAGCAAGTTTAAAAATTCAGTTTCAAAAGGATCAATTGTTTCTTGGAGAAACCACCACTACGATAAAGGGGAAAGTTTAATTGAAATGTATTATACAGCCTTTAAAGAATGGTGATGGTTCCAATACCTCACAACCAAGGGAATAAATTTCGAGGTTTGCCGAACACTAATATTTACGGAAGGTTTTAAAATACCACCCAAAAAAAAAATGAAAAGAAAAAAAAAAAAAAAAAAAAAAAAAGAGGGGTCAAAACATCAGACTATTTATTCTTTTCTTTTCATTCCTGATGTCAGACAGTGACAAAAATGAATTTCAGATTCCAAGTAATTTTTGTCAGTCAAGGCAAACCGAACTAGTTCTACAAATCTATATTAAGGAAATTTAAAAAATAAAATATTAAGTAAAACAAAAGGGTACTGTCTGATAAGATACGTATCTCAAGATATGAGTCATCATTACTCGATTTTTTTATTTGTGCTACTGGCTGGCTAACAGTCAATTACTCAGATCAAAACAAAACTCGTTTCCTTTGGCAAGCTTCAGATGCTGGATTATACGCCAGCTCACACCTTTCAAAAATCAGTACCTCAAGACACTTGTTAAATGAAAGAAATTTGTTGTTTAACCTCTGAACTATGGCTTGTCTACCTCCAGGCTGCATTTTCTATAAAACACCAGTTTCCTTTCATCAGCCACTGTTTATTACAACAATTTGCAAATTCTCTGAATGAAATCTGAGATAAAAATATCTAGTATTACTTGGCGACAGCCTTGTATAGGGACAGATATACTCCTCATTCAACAGGATCACTTTCGATATTTGTCCTCAGCAGTCCTACGGGCAGGAAGCCCCTATTTGACCAGCCCAATGTCCAGGTTGTCCCAAAAGTTTTAAGATCTTCTGCCATAATGTTCTTTGCAAAATGGATGCCCAATCTCATATACAGGCAGTATCAGGCTGGGCAAGACAAACCCAGAAATCCAAATATATTCATTTTATTCAGGGGGCAATGAAAGGGGAGGAAAAAAACAAAAGAAAAAAGATGCATACAAGATACTCATCCAGATTGCTGTTTCCAGCAACAATGGAGATGAAGTCTTGCGCACAAGAATGAACAAAACTGAAAAACAAACAGATACCCCCTCGGAAACACATTATCTTTTCCCTAAAAACTGGAAATTTGTGTTTATAAGTCTTTACCTTTACTAATTTCCAGATCAACAGGATACTCAATATTCTTGATAAGCTTCTGACATCCACCAGTTTTCTCATACACAAACCGCTTGAGGTGTAAAACAAGAACAGGTGGGAGTTCTTCTAGTGTCACCCTTCGACTGATCTCCACCTAACACACACAGAGAACAAAGGTGATGAAAATCTGTCATTTTTTGCTAAATGCTCAAAATTACTCCTTGAGAGGAATAAATATTTAAAATTAAATACACTACCAGAAAAAAATCACGGATTCCTTGTTATTATTATATTAATTTATGATAAACTCTGCAGTATATGACTTAAAAGCACACTGGACCTTCAACCAAAGTGCTGTCTTACAGGAGAACTCAATACTTTTAGTAGAATGTAACATGTTAGAATGCTTGTATTTCCACTCAGACGCTAAAATATAAGCCAGACCAAACCTCCAGCACCTAATTTGAACACCCATTTCTTCCACACCTCATAGCTGAACACTGGATTGTCAATAAAGAAGTTAAACCCATCTGCAGTAAAAAACAAAAAATGAATGACTAGCAAAACAAAAATCTATGTGGCAAATCACGATGAGTTTGCATTGCAAACGTTTCTTTCACATGGAAGATAACTGGAGAAATAAATGTTGCCCAACACTCCAAGTACACAACGCATACAAGTTTCAGCTATCCATCTTCAGCTTTTCAATAAAAAGGTCCATCCTTTAAGCATGTTCTCATGTGGACTATTCAGAAAACTTACAGACACAAAAATGCACATCAGAGAACATCTACACCTCAAGAGCCTCTTTCTATCCTAGCCTACTGAAAGAAATTATGAACAGTGTACCCAACATTTCCATCCAAGTAGTCCATGCACTCCAGAGATAATGCTCTTCACCGATGGGCACCGTAAGAAGCAAGGCAATACCTTAGTGTGGGAAAAAGTTTAATTTCTTACCCTGTATCAGGAGTTCTCAAACTGTAAATGTCAAAAGTTTGCTTTTCTTCCTTTGAAGTATTTTTCTATTGCAATTATTACTATTACGTATGGTATTATTTGAAAAAGACAATAAAAAAAAAATTGCAGAGATGCATGAGAATACAGAATAAAATGTCCTGGTACTTAAAAGTGACAGAGAATCACAGGGCTTGGAGATCTCAGAAGGTCTTCTTACTCCATCCCCTCTGAATCAATTATAACAATCTGTGTAAATAACTGGTGTTTCTCCAATATTCTCTTAAAGCAGTGAGGACAACTCCACAAGCACCTAGAGTAGGTCTGATTCCTACTTACTGTTTGAGTATCACTGAGACAAATCATCTCTTCCTTTTCAGGGCAGCCTTTGACATATTATACATTGGGTTCCATCTCCCTATGTTCATGTTTTTTCCTCTTGATTCTGCTCCCCCTTATTGGCTCTTTTTACATCACAACTTACACTGCCATCCATTTTGATTATTGTTTTCCAGATATTCTCTGTGAAGAACATTTTTTTGAACTGATGACCTAAAACTGAGTATAATATTACTGACAAGTTGGGGTTTTTTAGGGCTGTGTACTGCAAACCAGTCAACTACAAAGCGCCAAGGACACTGGATGGAGGTGCTACTGGCTATTGAAAGACTTCAGATTATTAAGCCAGAGAGAAAGACAGTGATCGTTACATGTTTTAGTAAGGTTCTAGATGGACTTCTATTCAGGCCTACAATCAATTAATTTTTTATTATTTTTAAGTGAAATGTGTAAATCAAAACCCATCGAAGATAGCCACACAACCATGCAAGTGTTCTGCTAACAAGAATTTTCTTCTTAAAACTAGACCATACGCTGAAGAGCTGCTCCTTTATCAAGAACATCTGGCAATCCCCAGGCATCAGTACAATAAGATCAGCTAAAAGCTATTTTACTCATAATAGTACGTGTTACTATGACAGTTCACCCCGTTAATGTAATATATACTCCAGTAAAATCTCCAACCAATTACTACAACTCAAAAAGCACCTATTTAAAGGCATGGTTTTGTGTAAGGGTTAGCTCTCTTCCTTTCAGTACATGTGTTCCATTGTAACATATTTTACCGCTGCAGGACACTTTGAAAAGGTTGGTACCTCTTTTGTTAACATAATTAACAGTGTTCAAGTAAGCATTTGTAAAGCAAGACCTGTACAAAAACCCTTTTAAAGAGTTCAGTATTTGACTGTCAAAAGGGGTCAACAGAACACACCTCTTGCTTGGTTTTTGTGGTATAACCCTGGACAGACTCTCTCGCCACCAAACTTTCCAACGCATCCTGAACTGTGCGTATCTTGTCTGACTGGATGTCCAGTTGCAGGGTGAAGAAAGGTTGCAGTGTAGCAGACTCCTTAGAACTCTGTTGGTACACAACAGATCTATGGAAACAAAAAGGTTAAAATGTAATAAAGCAGACTAATTTTCAACAATACAAAACCTTCCAGTAAGAATGAAGTCTACCTTCGTTACTCAAACTATAGTTAATCCAAAACAACACACACAAATACAAAGGTTAAACGTGTTTCAACCACCTGAATCTACTTTACTGTGATTCGATTGATTTTCACATCCACTTAGAGCCTACAGGGATTATAGCTTAATTGTTTTATACATGCAAGGATTAAAACAGTTATTGGATAAATACCAAAAGTTTAAAATACTGAAATTTTTCATAAGGCATTTAAAAAGATTCATCTCCAGACTCTTCATGTTAAAGAGTTTTGAAATTATGTTTTCTAACAGATCTTCAGAAGTACAAAATACTAGTGCTTATCTAACTGTTGTTCTACTGTAAAAACTACAACTGATTCCATGTCTTCCAATAAAAATACACCAATTTTTTTAGTCATTTCACTAAACCAATTTCACAGTGATTTTAAATTATTTGCTTAAATCTTGCCACAGGAAATATAAACTACGCTCCATTGAGGACTGGCATTTCCTTTTCCTCCCATCATTTTCTGTGTCCAGACTCTGCCCATGTACTCCTTTGTGCAGGAACTGGAGTCTTTCGGAAAACTGGCAGAAGTAACGACCTAGGGCATGAAAATATTTCCTGGGGGGTTTTTTGGTTTCTGTTTTTGTTTGAAGTGTATTCAGTTGCACCCTTTAAGTAGCCTCCCTTGGTGATCATTGTTCTGTGCAATGAGAGTACACGCTTCAGCCACAACATCACTGCACTAAGTGGACTCTTCCTGATTTTCATTTTTCTTAAGAATTTGCTGGAAACTTAAAACCATCAAACATGGCTCAAGAATTATTTTTTTTTTATTATTCTGAAAGAGGTATTAACATTAAGAAGCCTCACCTGCTATAAAAACGTGCTTTCACACAGCCAAAGAAATAATTAATTTATTATGTTGTTACACTGAGCCTTACAAAGCTTGAAAGCAGTAAGATAATTAACACAGCTCTAATCTAGTAGCCATGCTGACATTTCTCCAGGTCATGTATGAAATGTTAACATAGAGCTTTAATGCCTGTACTGCAAACTCCTATCAAAACTGCCCCTCTGGCTCAGGCAAAGCCCTGAAGCACCAACAGAAAGCCAATGCATCTTTATGTTGGCAAATATATAACCTTTAGAGGAAATAAGAGCGTATGAAAAACAGTAGCATCTTTATTTGTTTAACACTTCCTCCTTGGCTATATTTAAGGACAAAACCTTTAACACATGGAAAGCATAGTGTTTCAACAAACAAGCGCTTCACTGTGTAAGTCTTGCTGCTTTTGGATACACTTCCTAAACCCTTTTTAAGCTAACCATTTAGTGCAATAATCAACAGAAAAACGCTAACAACTTCAACTGTTTTCAAGTCCATGTGTTAGAAATTAATAATACCAATAATATTCTGAAAAGAAAATGTTGAGGAATTTTTTTTTAAGTTATTAGAAATTAAATTTAACATCTCTTCAAAACATTTTTTTTTCAAAAAGATATGCAGAAGTTGACTCAACAGCAAAACTTTTGCTGAACTATGATTTTCTGTGACAGTATCACTAGAATAATTACAAAAATCAATTGGTCATGCATAATTTTCTATGAATAATTATCCTTGGATACAGTAAGAACTGTACAGCAAGAATTGTTTAGGAAAGCAGGCACTGCCCATCGCTATCCTGCTTAAGCTACAACAATGTAATTGTTTAAAAAAAAAAACACAACAGTGCACTTCAAGGGAAAAGTTGGTACTACTTAAGAAATATTTAGCAGACTTTAACTGACTTGTGAGCTAGCTTGCATAACAAATATTTGAAATTCACACAAGCTGGAAGTCAAAAGGGACTCCTGCACACGGGCAAACCAGACCCTGATAGAACTGTGTATCTTCATACTTACACATTTAAGCCTCACAGTGCTTAAAGCAGCCCTTCTGATTTGTTGTTGTTGGGGTTTTTTTCCGTTTGTTATTTTTTAAGCAACTGTGCTTAAAGGGGCATTTAATAGACACTTAAAGCCTCAAGAGGACAGCCTAAAGCTTCCCAAGCCAAAAGATGCCAATTCAAACCATGTTTTCCTAGCTGCTTTTTCCATTTGATTTTTCCAATTTCTGATGCCTTCCTGTAGTGGAAATAGACCGGCAATTCTGTATTCAATCCTTCCTATCTCCACCCTCAGCCTCAGAAGATGAAGCTTTCCAACATCGCATGGGATACTGTTTCTGCAGTAAATTGTGTGACCTGGTTTGGAGGCACAATTATGTGATGTGGTGACAGCAGAAAACAGATGCTGGATTGCACCCTGTGGTTCTGTTGGTCAGGGCAAGCTTTTACTTTTTTTCAGTATTACCTTTGCTTTACGTCACCTTCTGTGGACCTCCACAGAAGACAAGCGTTCTCTTGGTATTCGTAATTTAAAACTTAATGGAATCAGGAGAGATCTACACAATTCTAGCTGTGACAGATATGCTAAGGGTATTAACAATACCTGGGGTTCATGAACATATCAACAATGTGGAATTCCATCAATACATACAAACATCTGTCTGCCAATTTCTACAGAAAGTATCATTTTATTTGTCAGCTGTCTGACTCAAATCCCAGAAGACTAACTTCAATGCATTTCACAGGCAGAAGGCACTAGCCCACATTATTCACACCTCTAGACTGAAGACCTGGCAACACAGGGCAACACAGGGAGTCAAATACTAGCAATTAAGTGTCTGTCTCCAATTTAAAAATAATTCTTCCAGTCTAGCACTTTTGTTTTGGAACATGTTTTTCACAAGTGTTTACCTTGCTTTCATTTTAAATTACACATTTCTCCAAACAAGTCAGGAGGCTTCCTTTCCAAAAAAATACTCTTCCAGTATCTACTTTCTGCCTTGATCTGCTATCAGACCTGAATATATGTAATGTCCCACATTCTTTTCATTCCTGTAACATCTTGTAGTAATTTACATTTTTCCAAACTTCTTTTGCCTTTAATATTAAACTATTACACATAACTTTCCTGCTTCTGGGAAGCATAAGTGTCTAACTAACTAAAAGTGTACAATTTTTTATTTTATTATTTCACTGGCCAGATTTAACTCTTAGCAAATCTCATTATCCCTTAGTATCCTTATTTACAAAATAAGTCAAGAGGTCACAAAAAACCAGGTAGCTATAAAGTTCTTTGGAATTCTTAGACATTCATATATAAAGCATACATATATCAAACGCTTTCGCTATATGCAGTTCAGGGCTTTTGTTTTCTGAACAGTCTGTTCTTTCAAGACACTTAAAAAGATTCACTCTACAGTAAAGTCAGAATCATATGATCAATCCTTTGATCATCCTGGTCCATCTTCTGTAACTCTCTCCCTGCATAATAAATGTTTCATGGGAGAAAGTTCACCTCTCCTGGCCTGAACAAAGTATGAAACAGTCTCTTCCATCCAACTAGCCAATAATGGTGAAAAACACAGAAAACAAAGCAGAGCAAAGCAGCCTAAAGTTTCAACAACTTTTACGAAAAAGTACTGCACCTTATATGACCACCAAAAATATCAGTAATTGGAGTCTGAACAAAATCCGCCTGTCTAGTGACTGATGATTTGTTGCGAGGTCCCACTTGCTCCCATTCATCCTCACTGCCTTCCCCTTGCTCATCTTGCTCCTCCTCTTCATGAACAGTCTGAGCCTCAGGGCCATTGGACACTGAGAGTTCTTAAAGTGAAGAAGATAAAAAACGCATTGATTTTTTTTTTTACAAATAAAACATGTATGCAGATAAAGAATGCGAAAGGCAGAAGACCCAATACAAATAATTTTCAGAGGATAAATGTTTTTATAGATCACAGATTTGAGAAAGCAAATGAGAAAAAGTATATTCTAGGGTCACTCATAACTGGACTCATCTATGTATTAACAGTATGCAGTTTACTGATGACTGTATGTAAACAGATGTAGTTTTCTAGCAAAGTTTCATATATTTTTAGTTGTAAATTTATGGGGTAGAAAATTAGAAAGTCAAGTGTTATTCTGGAAACATAACTATGCCATTATTAAATACAACTCCTTTTCTGCACAGATATTTTACAGGGAACCCAAGGCTTAGCAAATATTTTCTTTGCAAGTGCCAAAGTCAGGAGGCTATAAACTGCACACAGCTAAAAAACAAAATATGGAATGATCATTTTATATCATAAAAAATTTACCCTACTAAAGAGAAATTGGGTAACTAGTGATCTTAATTCTATACTTGGCTAAGACTAAGAGTGTTGTGTTTCATTTTTATTAGGGGACCCAAACGTAAAGCCACTGTAAAATAAAATGGCACTTTACCCTGCACAGAAATTCTGATACTTCTTCCAAAGAAAATTTTTCTCCAACTTGGTCAGTAAGCATTTGAAAATAATTTAATATGTTCTGGTTTATATTAGATATAAATCAGCCATTAGTCTAGAAGTTTCCACTTCAAAAAAAGATCTTAACAGTGGTTTAAAGATCAGTGAAAAAACACACTGATGTATTTTTGAACTACCATGGAAAGAGCCAAAACCCCAGTAAACAACTGACATTGCAGGTCTTATGAATGGCAGACCAGCTACCTATGCTTAAAACTAGTCAAATTGACTTATCCTCAAATAATACTGAGTTGACCTCAGCACAAATTTGTAATACAGCAATTTGGTGTTTAGGAGGACCAGGTATATGACTTACTGTTGCTCAGAATGATAATGCTTTTCCAGATACCCAGTAACACTTCGGATCATTTGTAAATTGGACAGAATGGCCTCATTGCATCCTTTGGACAAATTTTAACAAAATATTACTTGTCAATGTCTCTTGAGCCCCCTAAAACATGGCATTCTATCCCTGTCTCAACATCTATTCCAAACATCGCTCTGTATTACAGAATCACTACCAAAAAAAGGAAAAGTAAAATATTGGAAAGAAATTAAAGTTTGCTACAAAAAAAAAAAAAAAAAAAAAAAATCCACAAACTTTCATTATGTGGAGAGAGAAGTTTCTTTAGGGTCAGCATTTCTTCATGTAGTCCATTGAGGATAAATCCCAAGTATTCTTCAGCATCCTCTTGCCTGCCCTGAATAAAAAGTGGGGGGGTTAATTATTGTATGACATTTTCATGCTTTCATTCTAACAGAAGGTTCACGACATGGAACATCTAACTTTCACCTATTAATTTAGCTGATTTACCAACTACTCAGTCTAAGTTGTAAAGTCAAACAAAGTTTAAATTTTGCTGTAACAACCCCTCATTTTTAACCAGCTCAAAAAGAACCAACACATGAATTGGTAACCTGCCATAAGCAGTAAGTACACACATAAGCCTGACCTGAAAACAAGCATTTCTGTGTTCTTATCATTACAAATTCCTTTTAACATGCAAGTTGGTAATTAATTTTTTTTCCTATGTCTTTCCAAAGTAATATTGAAAGTTGCCGTCAAACCAAGGCCAAATCAAAAGATGGTTTGAACTATTATCTTTTCTTTAAATTGAGGCAAAACCTGAAATAGTATTTTGAGGTCTTTGTGGATCTTCAACCATTCCAAGCAGAAACGAACAACTGCCCATTTCTTAAATACAAATCAATAGGTATCTTCTTTATAAAAAGAGATGTTCCATTCCCATAGTAATTTTTTCATTATTCTGATGTATCAAACCGCCAAACTTGTAATTAGCATCCTCCTATAAGTCTCAAGACAGTCTAGCTTCATTAGAATGAATGATCAGCTAGGTGATTTTAGCGGTATTTAGAACCTGATGTATGGCTTTACATTGTTCCACAAAAGTTTAAATTTTTTAAGTCACACCTTTTCTGACAGACTTGACTTTATAACCGTCAAAAGTCTATAAATGTATGTAGGTTCAAAGGCAGCTCCCGGTCGGATGTCTCGAACAATTTTATCACCTAAAGCTGCAAGGCAAAAGAGAAGTACATATAAATAACAAAATATACAAGTTTTTCTACATTATACCTTAACATTATCTTCACACTTCATTAGATTTTGGAATCCAAAATCATTTCTTACTAATAATTTTATTACAATTTTAATGACTCCAGCTCAGAATTCATGAGATACAACCCTTTTATCCATACACATTTTTTAAAAAAAAAACATCCTACATCACCCTACATAAACTTACAGATTGTCTAGGAGTTAGTACTCTTTCTACAGTCAACACTCTGAAGATTAACAAGAATATCCACAGCCATCATAAAAGATCAATTCTAGTTCTAGTTAAATTTTTGTACTTCTTTTGTATTCAAAGAACACTTCCTTAAATATTTTATATATCTGTAATTCTAATAGATCACTTTTCTTCACTGCAGAAAAACAAAACAAAAAACAAGAAATCATTTGACAGCATGTTCAACTTAATGGCAATACAAGGCCCCAGAAACTATATTTGAAAACTACACAACATAATAAAATGACCTAGTAGTATAATAAGTTGCATAAGACAGTAAGATTTGTTTTACAGAAACAAAACTTAAGCAGCAAACCACAGAAATGTCTGAACTGTTTGGAAATCACTGGAACAACCAGCTCCTCATGATATTTTCTTATAATGTTACATAAACACATTCCTGAAATTGTTTTTGTAAGTCGGTAATATGACAGACTTGGTTTAGAGATTAAAAAAAAAAGGAAGCCTACAAGATAATTAATTTGCATCAAAAAATGTTCTATTCCTCACTATGCATCATCATTAATCCTAAACACTTATTAGCAAGAATCTTACTTCCAAGGCTTTTCATATTGATACAGTGCATAGGATGGAGAGGAATTAAAAGCCATGATAACATGCCTGCAGGCAATCTCAAACTGCTAGACACCTATTATGGTCCCATTTTGCTCCCAATTAACGTGTTTAGTACTTAAGGAAGAATGACAGAATTGAGCAAGCTGATAAAACAGCTGGAAATATGCAGACGAAGGAGGCGGAGTAAAAGATTTTGTTAGAACAGGCATGTTCTTAGAAGATATCTTAACAGTTAACCTGACTATCAACAACAACTATTCTTACTGTACTTGCACCTTTGGTCGACGAAATAGAAGAAAAAACAATGTAAGGTGCAACATCTATGACTTCTTGACATGAACCACCAGTAAGAAAAAGTGTAACACTGACAGAAAAGTGGCAGCAAACTTTTTAAGGTTTCAGTAAACCCCAAAAGGCCAAAGACCCACGAAGGGGATCAAAGCACCAGTACTTAAAGGTCTTGAGTACGTCACACCACGTGGATCCTTCCCCCAAAACTTTCTTATGATTTTACAAGTTTTCTCCCCCTATTCCCACTCACCTTGTTTTGCTTTAGGAGGTACAGGCATATTAGTGAACTCATTCATTAAACGAACACTGAAACAGAATGGAAGGAACAACTAGACATGAGCAGCAAGCTAAGACTTAGAAGGACAAATAATAACATTAGATCATCGTCATTACTGACTGCCAATACCAAAAAAATAAAAAAAAATTGAAGAGTATCATAATGAAGTCTGAGTAAAGTTCAGACATAAGAATTAACCTGATCATTACTAATG
The DNA here is from genome assembly GCF_023634155.1 of Falco peregrinus. NCBI lineage: Eukaryota > Metazoa > Chordata > Aves > Falconiformes > Falconidae > Falco > Falco peregrinus. Next base: position 6,306,486 of record NC_073734.1, read on the forward strand.
AAACCAAGGTACTCTTGTTAGTTCTTGCGACTCTCACAGTTTATTTTTGCATATTAAACACTTATTTAAAACCGATATTCCTCAGGGAACAGGAACTATCTTCCTTGACTGGTCAAGCAGTTGTAAAATACCAAGTTCATTACATATGACCAAAAAAAAAAAAAAAAATCCACACAAAGGAAGACTTGTGGATACATACCAACTTTCAACAATTGCAGTAAACAATTATTTGTTAGGTATTTCTGAATGAGCTTAGTCAGAGCATAGATATTTTAGTTTTCTTTTTAACAAGCTACTTACAAACTGTCTATCATTGGTGTTGAGGTACACGGCCGCTGCGATTTTGAATACATTGGAATGGACTTCATTAAATGATACATTGGAGGGCAAGCAACCAAGGCTTGCAGGGTCTATGCAGGGGCATTAAGGAAATATTCAGAAAATGTAATCTGCATATTAACCAAATATTCAACTATATTTACAATTATATGCAAAACAAAGCTAACATGTAGATCGATCCAATCACTAAATCGGAACAGATGGACGGACTGTTATCACAACATTAATAATGTACAGAAGTTGTAGTAAAAAGCCCTGGCATCTTGTAACACGCAGTGATTTCACCAACACTAATAATGTCAAAAGCTTCAATTAAAAGGGTAAGGCAACACTTAGTCTAGGAACAGGAGAGGAAAAGAACTTTCATAGGAAAGACTTTATAAAATTAACCATTTGAAAACCAGCAAGTGATAACCTGCAACATGTTTTCTGAAAAGAATGGAAGAATCCAGCTGACAGTCAAAGGTGATGATTCAGCCAAATCAAAAAAGAATCTGCTGTGATGTAAAACATTCTGCAATGTAAAGAAGAGTTTGGAGCAACCAGCAGAACTACAGTGTATGCTGGGAGAAAATACTTTGAAAACATCAAAATCTATTCTACTTGTCAAAAACAGTGAACAGAGGAAATCAAAAGACCGGAGGGGCAGGGATATGACAAAAAAGGCAGTGATCTCAAGCTAGAAGGAGACATTAACTTCATTCCTAGTGTGCAAAAATTGAGTAATAAATTCCCACGTAGTGTTTTAAGACTGAAAAAATCAGAGCCAATACACACAACCAAAGGAGTGCAGAACTGGTTATTTAACATAAAAGTTGAAGTTTAAAGCACAATTGCTCGTTTGGAAATAGGTTACTAGGCTCTGCCTCAATCACTCTTGAAATTGGTCTGCGTAGTTTTCACTAGCAGTACTAGCAGACAAAACAGAAGCATCCCAATTATCACTTGGCAGTGAGCCACTGCTAATACAGGAGATGTACATATATTAATACAAAGCTATTACTAATAAAACTATCATAACGCAGCGCTGAAGGAGGAAGATTTTTGTTACCCAAGGTAAAAGTTATTTTTGCAGGGGAATACAATTCTAATACATTTAAGACCACGCTAATCTTCCATCCTGTTGTAAAAGGATTATTTTAAACACTGCGTTTACGGAAGTTACAGGCCAGCAATAGCCTGCTCAACAGAAAACCAAATGATCCACTAACCAAAGTGCTAAAGCAGCCTAAAAGTAAGAATACTTACTTCAAGCACAAAAGAGAAATAACCACTTAAGCTGATCCTCAAAGAGTCGTGAGTAAATATAACTAGAAGTTACATGAAGATTTTCAGTCATGAGAAAGTTACAGTTCTGGAATCTTTTGACAGAGGTAAGAGACGAATTGCAAACAGAGGCGTGCAGCCAACCGCAGGGGAACCCCGGACACAAGGTTCAATGATCCAAAATACCCCTGGATTTCTAGATGCTATCCTTAAACATTTTAACCACGGTAGCAGGATATGGGAAGACAAAGACTTTTATAAAATACTTACCAGAATAATCCAGAAAAAGTTTTGACAGATATAATATACAGATTTTAACTTAAGTGTATTAATTTTTCCCCAGGTAAGGATACAGCATTGATGTAGCACCAGTTTCCTTTGTTGATCAGCCCTCGTGGTTGCAAAGACACTGGTTTATGTATTAGTCTTACATTTTCCAGTATTTCTGCAGAATGAGAAATAGTAAATTAAGCGTCAACAAAATGTACATGCTAGCCATCAAAACAAGTATCTGTTGACTCATTACAAAATAATTCAAAGCAATTATTAACAAGATCCCCAGAAACTTCAGCAAATAATTTTTGCTCCATGTAAACACTGCTCACATTTCAAATCAGACACACTTCTTCAACTGAAGACATCTTGGTATGTGGGTCAGGAGGATGCTGGTTCAAAAACTAATCACTGTAATTTCAAAATTTAGAAGACATTTGTTCTTTCTTCTCCTAAAATCAGATACTTTTAATTGTACAGATACATAGATACATACATAGATAAAAATATCTTTTTAGCTATAATCCCTCACCACCAATTTTATGAGGTATCTCCCAGATTCTTCTGCTTTGAAGAGAGATGAAGCTGATATAGCAGCCTCAGTTTACAAGTTTCAACATTCATTATCTTACAACAAAAATATCTTAGTGCAATCTTAGGACAGACAAATGTTAACATGAGCTTTGGAACAGTATGTTTTATCTGCTAAGTTAAGACTTCCAAAATTTACAAGATAACAGGCTTACATAACACAATCCCTATTGTTTTCCTGCTTTCAAAACCTTCACCAATGGCCCAAGTCTAAAAATTAGAAACCACTGTGCATAAATAAGTTATGAAATTGAGAGCAACAGGGGGAGTTTTTCCAGGAAGCCTGACCTGTTATTTAGGTACCTAAATAAAAACTGTTTATAAAGAAAATATTGATCTGGTATATTTCAAATTTGCAAAATACAGACAAGAGGATACAAGACAAAATAAAAAAATGTAAATAAACACAGCAATTGTCTACTAAGAGGGTTGGTTACTTTTATAATAAATGTGAGAACCTGTAAAGTCCTGATAAGCTACACTGCATAAACTTCAGTGTTTTAGCTAGAAAGACTCCTAAACAGACAAAGTAATGTGACATAGGTGGAAAAAGAGGCACAAAGCTGTGACTAAGCAGTGGAGGTGGCAGAATTGCAAACAAAATCCATGTTGTTCTACTTCCAAACCCTCTCTTTACCTATACAAACATATCTCGCTCTGACACCACCAATTCTAATCAAATAAAAGCATGCCAAAACCTGGAAAATATTTATATATCAGCCTTATATTACATAAAGAACCTGACACCCAAAAGGGCAGATGGCAAAAAGATGTAAAAGGGAAGACATTAGCACCTAGCACAGATGCAGATGAAAACTCTTCTGTAAGTGTTGAAATTTGTTATTATCAATGCCCGAGTATTTCAGAACATACTGTTAAAGCAAAGTCTGAAACGTTCACACATACAAACTTTGTTAGTATAACCAAGCACTGTTGAAAATTAGAATAAAAATAACAAAAATCGTGTTTATTTTTAACGTCTATAAATAACTTTTTAGGTTAACTGTATTTTCCCCCATTTTTCTATCATACTAAATAAAACATTTATTAGGACCTCTAGCATCCTCTTGTGGTCATAAAACCACTTTGTAAACAGTGCCTAGAGCAATTATGGTGAGTTTTGTTTCTTTTAACATAAAGAATTATCTTTATGTGTACAGCAATTACATTCGATACCAGATTTTCACGTCACATCTCTCATTTACACAACTGAAAATTTTTGCAAGAGTACCAGAAGAAAACCACACTTACAATCATGAGAAAACTTTCTTAAAATTTGAAAGCCTGTTATAAAGCACATGTCACTAACCAGAAAGAATTCACATTTTGGTGGATGCTGACTTGTGAAACAAGGCCTTGATTTGAAAACTTATTTAGAACAATATTATCATGTTTAGAAATTTCTGTTGGTAAACAGAAAACATTTCGATAATGTTCATTCACCAGGTGGGTGTTATTACAAATATCTTTCAAATTAAAAAAAAAAAAACCACCCACCAACCAAACAAAAAAAAACCCCAACACACCACAGTAACTCCCTGACCAACACAAATCCAAAATCTAAGGCAACAGCAACCATGTGGACATAGTCTCCATGCTGAAGACGTGTTACAACTTAGCTATTTAAACTTAGCTTGAGACCATTATTGAGTAAATATGTCACACAGATATTTTTTTTTCAAATCTGGACAGTGATAAAAAAGGCCAGGACACTGCTGGATAACCCTACACAAAATCACAGTTTCTGCAAGAATGAAGTCTGCTCGTACGCTAGGCTAGATTTCTGAAGTTGTTTATAAAAAGCCCCAAACCTTGCACACCTCCATTCCACAACTACATGCTCTAGTGCTTATCTGGCTTTATCAAGGAGAAAAATTTTCTACTATGTAACACTGAAACACCTTGTTACAAATTAAAGTAATTCTTGCCTTGTTCACTACAGTCTTGGGAGAGCAGTGAATCACCACAACCTTTACGACTTTTGAAGTTACATCCAGGATCACTCCAACAATCTCATCTGAGACAAAGTAAATCCAAATTTTCCATGGTTGCCAAAAAAGTATGGTTTTCAAATCTTACAAATCTTTCAAATCCATTTTCACTGCTTCACTATTCTATCTTCCTTGAGAAGTAATGACCAAATATTGGCACTTTCCTCAAGTCCTCAGTAGCAATGACAGAATTACAGTTCTTTTCCATGGAAATAGGCATTATTAACACACTGGGAAAAAAAACCCACTTTGTCATCATTAGCTTTACTAAGGACACTTATCAACTCCCTAGAATTTCTAGATCTTTTTATTCTCTAATACTATAACCAACCATTTGTTCTTCATAGTGTATGCTTGCATTTGATCTCTGCTCTGGCGTGCCCTTCCATACTTGCATTTATTGGATTCCTCTCCTTCTAATTTAAAATCACTCCAGATTTAGTCAGATCTTAAAATGTTTCTGTTCTTCGACTCATCTGAAATTCTGCCTGCCGTAAACAAATTTCATGTGCACTGTTAATTCCATCATCCACAAACACTGCAAGAAAAAAAATCATTCAGAAAAATCTTTTTTAGATTGTCCCACCGAAATTTTCCCTAGTTACCAAAAAAGGTTAAGAGACTACTCAGAAAATAGCTAGTTTTCCAATCACTTATTTCCCTAGCTTACTTAGAACGCTAAGGCATTATTAACGACCATCAGGTTATACATCAGAGGGTAGTAACTGTAAAAACATGGCAAGTGAAGCCTAAAAGACAATCTTATTTTTTTTACAAATATGGACCATTTATAATCTTACTATCCCTTAAAATTAATTATTACAATGTTTGTCCTAGCATCTACATTAGGCTAAGGTGTATACTTAGTATGGTTGTCCCTTCTAAATGTTTAAATGCTGCACTTCTTTACCATTCTGATACTATCTGCCTTGAGTTTTGCCAAATAAACATCAATGGCTCATAGTTTGCTTCAGAAGTTCCTTTAATTTGTTCACTAGCGTTGCCAGTAAAGCTCCTCATCACATACCTCAGCCACTTGCTAAAATTGACTCTTTAGTACTTTTTTCACATCAAGATTAACATGGAATTTGTTTATCTATTTATTTTCTACCCCTGATCTTTATCTCCTTCTCTTATGCAGCTGTTGTTTAAATTTGAGGACCTAATAAACCACAGAACTTTGCAGGTTGAATCAAACAGTATCAACTATCTTCAAGGTGCGTATGAATCATTAACGTCCCTCATAGCAACTGGCAAAATTAAGGCACAAATCAGCAATCTGTCCCTGGAAAAGTATCTTATTTTCTTTTGTTCTGAGCATCTGCTCTAAACAGAAACTGTACAGAAGGGCCCCAGAGCTCCAACATTAAGTCAGAAATTTTGCTTGTTCAACTTGAGATACTTCAGGTCTAGATTTTACCTATGCTGAGCACCCTACGGCACTGTGCGGTCAAAAATCCATTCCCATTGGCATAAGTTGAAACTGCTGAATTCCCAGCAAATCCAACAATAGGGTCTCAACTCAGCCACACAGAGAACAAGGAACAGAATCAGCAGCTACCTATGAAAAATACTATACATCGCTATACACCCATATATAACGATGTTAACCTAGGCAGAAGATCTGAAGTATGCACAGAACAGAGCAAATAATCTCTCTGGAAATCACAAACTGAAACTCACATAACACATTTTTGAGTGTGGGTATATGAACAAAGCACTAATATACCTATTTTGAAACAAGACAGAGTACATTTTAAACAGAACAGACAATAAAGAAAGTCACCTTTTTCCACGGAGCAAAACACTGATTACACAATGATTACATTCAGATCTCCAAGTAATGTTTTATACCAAACCCAGTAGTATCTGAATTACAAGAACCGCAGCAATATAACTCCTGCCTAAACCAGCTACGATGAGAAGATGAATTCCTTTTCACCAGAAAAGGATCTACACTCAGATCATTCCTCTGCAAAAAAAGCTAGTCAGTAGTGAAGTTGCAGAAGAAAACTGCACAAAATTACATTGCTATTTTAATACATTAAAGACAAAATAAAAAGCTCTGCTCCCACCTGGTGGCAAAAAGAAGTACAGAAACAGTAAGAGTCCAGAAAGTTAACTTAGGGCTGTAGTAATTTGGACCAGACTAAAAAAAACCAACTCTTTTTCATCTACGGCAAGCAGTTTTAGCTTTATGGTGCCACAAAATAGTTTCAAGTTAAAATCCACTGACAAATGATAGCTTAAGAGTACAACATATTCTACATGTATGGGTTAATACAGACCATCATCACGTGCTCGGACATTATTTTTTAATAGTCAACTGTGTGTGTGACACCTAAGTGAAAAATACACACAAGCATAAATTACTCTGACAGCTTTCCTCTTAACACCACCATTAAACGAGGAAATAGTTATTAAGGATGGGATGACAGGCAGGTATATACTTCTGGTCAGCTTCTGGTTGGAGCAAAAATGACTTGAAGCCATCACACCTGAAACTCCATTGTACTTACAAATTAGCTTTATCATAAATAGCGGGACTTTGCACAAGCCTTTTCCCATAAGTACTATTTCACAGATGTAAAATAATTATTTTTGTTCTGACACTCATGAGTCAGTGACACAAAATGCAACAAAATGGGTATTTTTGTTCATGTTTTCTGACTGAATCCACAAAAACGATCTCATGCACATTCTAGCATTTCTCATTAGAACCACAAATATGACAGGACCAACGGTCAAAGCCTTTATATCACACACTGCCTTTCCTGACCTACCCTCTGGACAGTTCCTTATGGTTATTCTTGAACAGCTGATAGCTAGCGCTGTTTCTCAATAAAATAGTATTGTTTATAATGGGTAAGGACAATTCTGCAAAATCTGAAAGACAGACCTCTCAAACAGCAAATCAATAAATATAAAAACTATTTCTTGAATTAGAATTTCTGAGGCAAAACCTATTTAGGCATTACATCTAAACTGCTGTAAGTGTCCAGGAATTTCAGCTGGTTTGGCATAAATATATTAATACTGTTCCCTTCTTGTAATGGAATGCATTACAAGATTGCAAATACTGGATAAACAACACACCATTTTCAGAACAAACTTTTCTAATGTATTCTCCTTATTACAACAGCACACAGCTAAATGCAACCAGCCTATTTAAAAATCACAGGGCACTTAAATGTAATTGTTTGACAAGCAGCAACAGTTCTACAGCATCTGGAATATAACGACCTGGTAACATCTCGTTGGAATGTTCACTCAGGGGGATACAAAACTACCTTATTTATATTACATCTTTCATGCAGCGTTTGAACAGTCATCTTAAGAACATTAACAGAGGAATCTTCTCTATCCATACTGCACGCTTCTGTTTACAAGCAGAGTTACTACCCTTCCAGTGTAACATCCACTCGTGTGTATTAACTATACCTGCAATCTTTATGGCTACAGGATCCTCTGAAACTGGAACAGGTCCCTCTTTGACTTCAACCTGTTTTTCAGGGACCAGAGTAGATGTGGCAGGAGGGGTATACTTAGTCTCAACATAGACCACAGATGTGGAAGCAGAGGGCTTGGAATTGTGAAAAAGACTAGCCCACGATTTTGCAGGCTGATTAACAGGGACTGATCCTGCAACCGGGACTGTTGCCTCAGTAGTAGGTGAAGCTTCCTCAGGCTTAGCTTGGTCTGAGTCAGTGCTTTCCACAGTGTGCAATTCTACCCCATTGGCAGCTGTGTCCTCCCCAGAGGATTCAAGTGTTTGTCCATTAGTAACGCCAAGATTTTCAGTAGTATCAGTACCAGCATAAGACTGTACAACAGCTGTCCTTAAAGGGCTATCTCTGCCAGTCTCTGAGGGGATGCAAAACTGTTCAGAATTAGTAACACGGCATACCTCAGGCTGCCCTGCAGTCCTGGTATTGTCTAGTGTGCTAGAAACAGAATCATCAGAGACAGCTTCATTAATGAAGTCCACAGAGTTGTCCGGGCTGTTGCAAGTCCTTGGTGTGGCCAGGGAGGGTATGTCTCCCGTCAGTTCCGTATCCTCCGTGCTTATACTGTTTAGTCCCGACGAATTTGCATGGCCATTTACAAGAGCTTCTGTTGGAGCGATGCCGTCACTGACATCTTCCAAGTAACTGTAGTATCCAGGGGGTCTTTTTTTCTTCTTTTTACGCTCCCTTTGCCCAAGGCCTCCAGACAAGCCATCGTTTTCAGCGTTAGAACCGCTGTCCAAAGCGAGGGTTGGATCTGTGAACTGGCAGTCAATGGAGTTATAGTTTGTTTCACTGAGAGTATCATCAGGGGTTTTCTGAGCAGGTGCACAACTGAGAATGAATTCTGGAGCCTGAGGATTCAGAGTACTTGAAATACTGTAGTCAGTGTTATTTAGTACAGACGACTGTGTCTCAATAACTTCATTAACACCAAATTCAATTCTCTGATACTCTTCCCCTGGACAAGAGAAAGCAAACCAGAGTTACCGAATAACATCTAACCAGAAAGCTACAAAATCAAGGAAAAAGGCACATACTTTTCCTGCAACTCAAAAAACAAACCACATGCCCTCACAAGGAACATAATTCTTAGTCTCTATCTCAATCCAGAAGACTACCTCAAAACATCATTTTTTAGAAGATAACACAGTATGATTCAGGTTCTCTTAAACATTGGGAGTATGCAATTTTCCAAATCGCTGCACAGTTCCTGCAAGTTACACCTATTAAATTCACCTATTAAGAAAAATTATTAAAGCTCAACGATTTCCGCATTAAGTTAAATTACTGGACCATTTTGTATAAAATGCGGTGCAATATAACTCCACACTTTTAAGGCCAGTCTTCTCCACCGTTAATTACCAAATCCAAGCCTTTACTTGTTTAACTTTTACGAATAATTTCCACATGTGGAGGTGGTTGGGTTTGGACATTTTTTGGGGGGGTGGAGGGGTGGAATTAGTTTGGTTTTTCCTGTGTGTAAAGATTGTCATGATCTATAACTGAAATTTTTTTCATTAATTTTATCAAACCACTGCAACTACAGGTTTTGAAACTCTAGGCTCATCAATAACTTATTTAATTTTATCACAGTTGAATTTATTACTATATGAGAATATGATATACATGACTATATGCTTTTATGACAAGAAATACAACAGGTATGCCTCAACTTAAGTCAGTGTTGAACTTGTACATACAAGCATTACTGAAAAACTTATGAACAGGATTGGGTTTGGGGTTTGTGTTTTGGTTTGGTTTTCATTAAGTCTATTTATTTGTTTATTTACCTTGGAACTTTGACATGCTCTTTAAAGAAACATTCTCATGGCAGGCTGCAGTATTAAAAATTTATAATGCGTGTGTGCTAACACTGAATACTTCATTTATAACTATTTCTGTAAGTATCAGAGAGATAAAATTAATGAAACCAAGTCTCAGGAGTGTTAAAGGTAAGCTCACATTTTAGTCCTTAGAAGTTTTTTCTATGATACATACATTACTGTTTCAAATACATTAATTTTAATATTTTCGTTCCTCAATGATGAGGGACTAAAAAATGCATTTCAAATTTCTAAGACTGTTACTAAAGAACCAAACAACACTAGATACTATTTCCAAAGGAATATAAGTGGATATACCACTACTAAACTTGAATGATTTTGTGCAACTTACATTATGAACGACATGTCACCAAATGTGTATTTTCAAGTATATCAGAGACACTCACTAAAAATGAGGTGGGTTGATTTGCTGGTTTGGTGGGTTTTTCTGAACACAACGGAGAGCAGGCAACAGATCCTAAGGGAAAAGTTATCTGTACATCTACAGAAATAATGCTATGGGAAGACAAGAGTCTAGTGGAGAATGTTTTGATACATAACTGTCAACGTAACTGTTTTGGAACTCTCCAAATGCTTCTCTAGAAAAGTTTACCAACTAAAATTTTAGCATTTTAGCCTTAAAAAAAAAAAAAAAAAGTGAAAGAAACCAGAGTCTACAGGGTACTTTTTCTTAAAATACCAAATGAAGAGTAATAAACATTCAATGTGTGTCGAGGTCTGACTTACACATGCAATACCAACTTATTATGAACTAACGAACAAAGATATATAACAGACATTAATTGCTTTTCTGCATAAACCTAACTAAATGAGAAGTAAACACACTTCACATATCAATTTCAACCCTTCTGCCAGTCAGACTAAGGGAAACTTTTTAAAAAGACAGAAAAACCCTCCATATACATCTGATTTCTCTAAATCATGTTAACAAGAGTCTGAATTTCAGATTTTCTTCACCTCTCCCCTACACCCATGAGAAAGCATTTTATAACACCACTCCTGTCAATCCACCATTCACCAGCTACTTCTGCAATCACTGTCGAGCTATCACCAACCACAAAAGAGGGCTTAAGTTCCTTTTAAAAAAAAAAATAAAAAAAATCAGCAGCCTAGAGACAGGGAGGTGGAAAGCTGCTGCCTGATAACCACTGAAGAGGGAAGGGCTGGGAGACATCAGGCATCACCTAACTGCTCAGCAGCAGCACTAAGCTGCTACTACACACTGGCTGACCTGTCAGGGCATACATGGTTCCAAACCAGCCACAGCTTCATTTGCTTGCAAATGCAGGGCAGGGGGTTTTAAGGGATACATGACAAACTCACAACAAAACTATTCCTCATTAGTTCATCTGCTTATGGAGCAACTTGTTAGTCCAAGCATGAACCAAGAGCTAGTTCTTTAACCTTTGTTATAACAGTACGAAGCACAAGCAACAACTGGTAACACTTAATATTCCTCCAACCACAGTAAGAATGAATTATTGGGCACATTTCAAATCCCTACCAATTCAAAATAATCTGGGACTTATGCTCCTTTTCCAAAATCCCAGTTAAAAAAATATAAATAGTATATTAAAAATAAATAGTTCGAAACAAAGAACACTTTCCCTTTGTGGATGAGTTAAGCCTTCCAGAGCCTGAAGTCAAAGTTCTCGCTTCTGTACTCCTGCTCCTCTAGTCTCCAGCAAGCTTCCAGCACTTCTGCTACTGAAAGCTAACCTTGCAAAAAAAATAATCTGAGTCTGGGTGTTTTTTTCTGGTTTCGGTGAACTTATCAGCTTACTGTACACTAGATAATCACAAGAGACAACTCGGGGCAAGTGAGGAGTAGAAAACAAAACACATCCCTTACAATTTTGGCACAATGCTAATTTAGCTGAAGGTACAACATGAACATCATAGTCTAAAATCTTGCCAAGAGCATAACTAATATTCTAGAATTTAACATACAAATTCGGAAGTCACAGCTGAGGAATTAAAACTTTATACCTTACAATAGGATTAGAATAATAAATACCAACAGCTACTAAATAGTTAGTGTATGGAACAACTGGCAGAAGCTCATTTGCTACAAGATTGTGTCAAGTTCATTTTAAAAAATGAGAGGTAATTGTTTCTATTTGTTTTGACTTTTCACTTTGCTTCTGGGCATCTTTTTTTCAGTCTAGCTCACAGTGCTACTTCTGACTGGACTGAAACAGATGTATCTGTCACGAACAACATGACATGCATATTGAAACAAGTATCAACAGATGCTCCAAGGACAAAGTCTACGTAAAATAGCAAAAGCTGTGAACACATAGTACTGATCAGTCTGAACAGAGTTCTGCGTATTAGAGCTTCAGCCGTGATATGATTATTCCTACTAAGTATTAACAGATTTTCTAATTCCATAATAAAGTTAAATAGTGAAGCTAAGCGTAGAAAAAAATTAGACTATGGGGAGTGACAACATGGTCAGTATATGTCATCTTATTATAAGTATTCTGCATAAGCATAGCATTCCATTTTAGTCTCCACAGCTTCTTATGCAGCCACCACAGTGAGAATATGCATGCACAGTACAGTGCAAGCTTGTTAAAGACATTTTTCAGGCAAAACCTAATGTGCTGTCATTACCTAATCTCAGGGCTGGGAGGGGTTCTCTCAGGGTCTAGGAATGATCTGAAAAACATTTGTACAAACCAACTTTCTGTATGGTTTGGGAACATTACAACCTCAGTCTTCAGTAACAGACCTTAGATCCACAGTTAGACAAAGTGATATATGACTGGATGCCCCTGTCATCACCAACAGACAGTCCATACCACATGGTCCTTTCAAAGAACTTTTCAAACTCCTACTTAAAGCTACTCAGAGTCCTAAAACTGGTCTTGTACTAAATAAAGCTCCAGAATTTTCAGAAATGTTGCCTATCTGCTTTCAAACAGGGCCTACTGTCTTTCTTTATGACTATCTTATTTACCTTTAAATGCAAGGCCAAAGTCACTAGCATAGTGATCAAGTTCTTAAACATTAACATGTGCGTTTGGTCCTCGTAAGTATTTTTGAGAAATGTTCAGTCAGACACTTGCATTATTTTGAAGGAGATCTGGATGCCATTTGTATCATTCCCATATACATCTGCGTAAGTATCAGCTTCCTGGTTCAGGGGGAAAAACCAAACACTAATCTACCCGCCACTTAACCTACTGTGAAAGTTTGGTTTAAACTATATAGTGATGATCACATGGCAAATCCTACTTAACTGTCAACTTTATATAACTATGAAGTACGGGCAGGTTGTAAGGTGTATGGATTAAGACAGAACAGATGTGTGATTGTTACAGCTTTGAAACGGGAACTCTGTAATTTTATTTTTTATTTTTTTTTTACAATGAGTCATACTTTCACCAAAAGAAAAAAGAGAAATAAAGGGGGGATTTTCCAGAAAAATGGCTGAGCCAGACAGAAGCAAGGGTCAAAGGGAACACTGAACAAAAGCCCTGCTTGCAGAGCTGTCTTCAGGTTGCAACTGCCAGAAAATACTCATGCTACGCTCTTTCAGCGGGACAGCTGAACACCACACTAGGTACTTATTTCTTCAGTATGCTTATTTATTCAGTCTTCTTTAGCAAGCTTCAGCCCCCTACATTTTTACAACTATATCCTATATAACTTCAGCAAGACATTAAGATGGTGTGGTAGCACAAGGAGGAATAAGCACGTCCACTCTAATTAGCTGAAGTTCAATGCAGTATTTTCAAATAATGATCACGGATCTCGGTCAATAAAGGTGTTTAAAAAAACAACCTGCCAAATGTATGCATATAAGCCTGCTGAACAAATTCTAAAGATTAAATTTAAAGATAGATTGTAGTAAATCTAAAGAAAGCGTCACAACCTTCCAGTTAAAAAAAATTTTTTTTTGATTTCTTACCATTGTGAAACTTACCTGTGGACTTAATACCACATGAAACTGTTTCATTGTATGGGGGGAGCTGTACAAAAAAGAAATTAAACTCATTTAAAGACAAAGCAACTCTAATAACATTTGATATCAGTTTCATATGAAACATTATTTGAATCCTTTAAAAATAATATCATTATTAAGGTTCGATTTTCTGAGAGTATGTCTTGGAACTCATGCTTCTATATTTATCAAATCCCACACTGTAGCTTCAAGTGTCCTTGCAGATTACCACAATTACTGAAAGATAAGGATTATCTTGGTTACACACTACAGGCTCATCAACTTCTCAAGCAATTCACTTCACAGCATCAGGATCTTCCTTCATCAACAGTAACTCACAACATTAAACTGAGGAACACATCCCCTTTTTATACAAAAACTGAACGTAGACCAAATAACCTGTGACAGGATAAACCAAAGTTTTTTGCACAGACAACAGTCACACCTAAACCTTTTGACTCTCAACCTGGTTCAGCTCTAGTGCTGCCCTTGAAGTGTTCCAGCTAAGGTGTATTCTTAATCACATTTAACAAATTTTTATCATCAGCAGCCTAAGTGTAATGTAATCACAGCATATAGTTTCTGTCTGGATTGTAAATATGTTTACTATAAAACACCGGCATCGTTTTTTGGACTCGGTGGTTGACAGAACCCTTACTATTGTGTAACCACAGGTGGGCATTTCCAAACCCCTCCTTGCCTGCCCCCAAATGCCCCCAGCACTGAAAGCTTCTCCTGTGCCCAGCAGGCATTGCTACATTGCAGTCCAGCAGCTCCCCGCAGAACAGATGAACTGTTCCTGCAGTGGGAGATAAAACATTGAGCATACAGTGCAGTTTCATAATGCTGTTCTAAATACTAATTATAATGGTGTAAGAAATATCAAAGACTTCTCCACTGAAATCTTCAGTTCTCTAAAGCTACAGATACTTACATATTGCCTTCTTAAAGCATCGTAGACAACAGTGCATTGGAAGTGCCAAAAAACAACATTCCTAAAATTCCATTATAAAAGAAGTGCATAAAAAGAACACATACTGTAAATCCATTTATAAACCATAATGCATCTTAATACATCAAATCTCCAGGTCAAAAAAAATCAGAATCAATGGTCAGAAAGAGGCATCAAGCTGTTAAGAACCTACTTACTATCTATACTACTATTGAACACAGATTCAATATAGTTTTATAGTTAAGAGCTAAAAAAGTTACTCTACAACTCCACAGTAAAAAGTTCACAACAAAACTCGTAATTGTTGTTTTTTCTCCAATTCAAAGGGCTTAAGAAAACACAAACTAAATAATAAAAAAATAAGTCGACCTATTGCTCCCCTACATACCTGGTTAATCAACAGCACCTTTGCAAAATAAGAGATTTCTGAGTTGACCCGTTACGTACAATGGGGTCATCTGAACCACCTCAGTCAACAGGTATCTGATAGAACATGTACAAAGAGACATTCTAGACAACCCTTAACTTTAACTAGTTAAACTTGCCTCAGCACACCCTTCAATCTACAGGTAAGGAGCTTCAGAAGGATGGCAGCGTCAACGGAATGTATGTCACACACCACTGCAGTATTATAATCTCAGTCTTGTCCTTCCTCAATTTCACCCCATTTTTGTTCAGACTACTTTTCTCTGAAATACCTGCACAGTGTAAAACTAATAAGCATAATCTATTTCATCATCCAGATAATTAAAACATTGAACTGAACCAGATCAAGGACAAACTTAAGGAACATGGTTCAACGCAGTTTTTTATTTTGATAGCTAACCAGTAAGTGGTACACTTGAGACAGTTATAAAATGAGACAAGAGTGGTTCTAATGCTGTAGGTTCGTATTTCCTCAATATATTTTATGAGGATAGCTTTGAAGAAGTCAAGGTATGACATTTTCATCTTCCACAACGTGTTACAATAGCTGATGTAGGACACTTAAGGTGACACTACACAGGATGCAAACATCACGCTGCTGCTACTGTATTTAACAGTGGGAAAACAGCAATACAAACGGAAGAAACAGGTATTACCTTAAGATCTATTCTGCATTACTTCCCACCTACCAGAGAAGACACAAAGCTCTCCCTAAAGGCAAGTAGAAGCTCTCTATTCTTTCTAAACTTGCCCCAGCCCACCATATTCCTTTCACACACTTTTATGGTTCAGCAGTATACTACACTAATGACACTCGGAAAATTAAGTTACGGGAAACTAAGTTGCATTAGCAACGGTCGGCAGATTTGTAAAATGTGACAAATTGATTTCCGCATCTATAGTTGGAAGCGTTCATTTCCTTTATGTTGAGGGGGGAGAACAGAAGCATGACTGAAATGTTTGAATGAAAATGTTTTTGAGAAAAAACATGGAAATTGACCTGAAGAAAAATTATTTTTCAAGTCTGGAGATTAGGACAATGGCATAACATTCTTCCCTACAAAGGAAAAGAGTTTCTTCCTTCTCTACCAAGAACCACAGACAGTAGGAGTCTACAATACTATCTGTAGTATGTTATGAACTGAAACACACAAAGACAACTGGTTCCACTCTGTGGTTTACTACCCCCGTAATTAGTGCATTATTGATCCACCTCCCATTTCTCAGACCCCACGCACAGCTTTCCTTGTAAGCACAGCTTTGATGGTTAGCACTGCTCCACCTGTCAGAAAATAAGAATCCCTGTGCTTCAAAAGTCTCACAAGACTTAGAAGCCCACCTTACAACTGAGAACACTGCTGAGAAAGTTTTCTTTATATCCACCTCTGAAAAAAACCAAAGCAATCAAAGCTGAGGTAATAGGGCTGGATAACTCGCTTTCAATATCCTGTCACTACAATGTCAGCGGTTCCAGCTCCAAAAGATGACAAGCAGAAGGTGGGATAATCAATTTCTTATTTCTAAAAATTGACTTTACATCCATATACATGGAAAGAGGACTTCTGATCAATATCTTCAGGTTGTAAATTAGCAAGCTAATAGAATGGTAAGAAACTAATTATATAGTTCTATTTCAAGTAAGCACAAAGAGATGTAGCTTTAAAATGTTATTTCTAAAAAGTTTAAAATAGATCTTACCTCAACAGAGCATCGTGGAGTCACAAAGAACTGATTAAACTCATCAGGGCTGAACTCCCCAAAAATATACTAAAAATAAAAGAGAAATATTTTTGTTACAGGAGGATTTATATTCAGTACAATTAATAAATTCATAATAAAATCTATTAAGATACAAACATTCAAAAAGACCTGTGTGTTAGGAGCCAGAAACTCACTTGTTTGCCTCCCAGCTCTCATCTTTATCCCTTCCCAAGTCTTTAGCAAAGTACTTTAGGCTCTCAAACTGTACACAATGCATCTTCCTCAAATTCCCACAACAGGTAATCACAGTATGAACTGCACCCCATCCCATGACCAGTTTCAAACCAACATGTAGGGCGAGTAGTTGCATCAGTTCATATACGCCCTAGACACAAGCTGGTTTATCTTCTAAAACCCCACAGGTACCTACCCTTCACAACAGAAAAAACAAGAATAACTTTTCTAGAGTTCTGCTAAACCAGTGAGTTTTGCAAAACTAATGGTATCACTACCTGAGTGCCCAAGCACAGAACTGACACTGCCTAGGTGTAGAAAGATACACAAAGCCTAAATATCATCAAGTTTGGTACAGCTGCTCTTATGAATTTTGTTTCCCCTGTGCCTGAAACTCTGTGTAACAAATCTTAAGATGAAATGTCTTTTCAACATTATCTTCCTGCACCCTTTTAGGTATTTTGCATTTATATTTCGGGGGGGGGGGGGGGGGGGGGGGGGAGAATACTTAACAAGGTCACCAAAAAAACCACCACCAAAACCAGAGAAAACCAAAAGCCACCCTACAATGAGTGTTTATATTTAGTTTACAGAAGAAGAAACATTCTCAAGAAAAAGGCCTGACATGCTGGCATTTCATAGCACCTGGAAGCATCTATAAACTTCCACTACCAGCTGTAATTAGCTGAAAAGCATCTGAACATTCAGGACAGCAGAGAGATACTGGGACAGAAAGAAGTTGAACAGGGAATTGAATAAACTGACAAAACGGACAAAAAGGACTGGAAAATACCACTAATAATGCATTCTTGGCATGTGGAAGCACATACCCATTAAGAGTCACAAATATTATGGCTATGGATGAAAGCAGGTCACTTTGGTCCAGTACCTTACAGCTTGCCACTCTCATTCATCTTCGGCGTACTCCAACATTCATTTCAGACAATTCTTTGCTATCCTCCACCCTCCCACAGAAAAGCTTTTTCAGCAGTGTTAGCTCTTGCTAAATCCTTAGCTTGGCTGCATCAACAGATACATACACGTATTTCCATACCAATACTAGACTAGCAGTTGAGCCACAGAAAAAAGCTCTTAGAATTCAAAAAATCACGTCTAGTGAAGCACAGGCTGTTGCCACAAATGGTAGATACAGTAATTCAATCACAGTATTTTTTTTCAGCCTTTAGGTGATTTATTCCAATGTAACTAATGTACCTGCTGTCTGCATGACTAATAGCCATCTACATTCATAAATTTCAAAGCATAAATTCAAGCTAAATTCCACAGCAAACACAAAAATGTAGTTTTCTCATACAAAAAGTGATTTATACATATACAGAGTTTAAAAATGGTGAAGAGCATTAAATTGGTTAAAGAAATATTACTGTAATCTGGTTTAGTTGACAAACAATTCTAACAGTCAAAAAAACCTGAAACATCTGAAATACAAATACTTTAAGCACAGTGAAACAGCTAAATTTCAAAAAATTGTCACATAACCAACTGCTAACTACCAACCGAGACAGCACAACGCCCAAGCAGAACAGGATCCCTAAACTGTACTTGAGTGAATGGCTTTACAGTTCTTGCCAGGGAACTTACGCTTGATTTATGCTCTCAATATAACCAAGTCATTTTTCTTCAGTAATATACCAGCTAGAATTTATCATATTCCAAAAACATGCTTAAGAAAAACACTTGCTGAATCATAACTAAGCTATGTTTTTAGGAGGTATTTTTGATGCAGTCATGCAACAAAACAAAACAATAATCTCAAATAGTGACTACTAAAAGTTATATAAGGTGAAACTAGGGCTGGAATCCTAATGTTACAGTTTTTTCATCTACCAATGTTTTCAACCAAGGTATCACAGGCCTCGTACTTCTTTCTGAGCAAAAGAAAGTGCCCCTCTTTTAATTATGGAACACAAGATGGAAGTTAAAGTGATCATTAATACTATCTTAATGAAACTGGCTTACTATATAATCACAGTCACACAGGAAAACGTGTCTACGCAACTGTGTCCTCATCATTTAAAACAGGACTTTAAAAATTTACCAGCATCTAACCCAAACATCAATCCTAGTCAGACTACAGTGCCAAACACCCTATCCAATTTGGGCCTGAAGAAAACTGAATTTCATTTGATTTTGTGAGGCTTTATTTCACAATGCTTTATACCTGCAAACACGAAGTAAACCAGTTAAAAAGATATTTGCATAATAAACTTAGAAAAATGTTAATTCAAAATAAACTTATTAGGCTATATGACTGCTGACATTAAACTTACTCAACTAAACCGACCTTCCTCTCCTCTGACTGAAGTCTCAAGTCCACTTTGCCTCTCACAAAAGATTTCTGCAAGCGTAACAGCATTTTCTACCCTTTTTAAGGCACAACTACATGCTGAAGTGAAAAAGCAAGATATCAGATCACTTGGCGAGCAGTAACAATCTCTACAAGAAAGGACGCAGAGGGGAGGAAGCCACCACATTTTAAGCAACGTGAAATACAGTGTTAGCTCCCTGCCTGCTGTCCACCCATCCCATAGCCCAATGAGTCGGTGTGCCTGGTGCTATACAAATGGTCTCTGTTGATCTCTGTTTAAGAAAATACTTTTTTTTTTCAGCTGTGAAACAGCTTCAGAAAGACATTACTGTAGTAGTTACTCTGAACTATCATTGCAAATTTAGAAGTATTTTCTGCAACTGAAATGCCTAAGTAGTAAGCATGTTTAAGCAAGAGTGTGCTAGGATCTTATAAAAAAAGAAAAATACACCCCAGCAAGAAATAACCTCATTATCAGTATGAGCTTTTGGGGTCCTAGCTTGCACACTCCACAAATTATACCACATAATTCAAAAAGCCTCAAAGTTAGCTCTTTTCCAAACTGACAAATATAATCTAATACTTCGAACAATCAAAAAGAAGTTTAATAAAATTTACACAATTCCTATAAAAGCTACTCACAACCAGCATTAATCCACCTCACACTCTCTAAGTTACACTTAAAACACACAGCAGACATACCAGCATGCATTAAAACTTTGCCAAAGCCATTTCAGACTATTTCCATTCCAATTTTAGTATTTTCAGGTACGCATTTGTGGACAAACCCAAATAGTCTATTTGTAGCCTATTAGGACTACATCAAATCGCTTCCTTTAAATGCCAAACTCTAACCTGCCCTGCGCTGCACCAAACCCTAAACTTGTGTGTACATCACAGTACTTCCAGGTCCCAATGGTGGATAACAGACTGGGACTTCACCGTACAAACTCCAAGGATAAAGTGGGTTTCAAACACAGGCTGCTTACGGTCAGCCCTAATGCAGGCAAAAGATTGTGATTTACTCAGAGGTAAGCTGCTCGTCATGCTGACCGCTGCCGACGCACCAGTGCATCAACAGCCTTTTCATTTACAGTAACTACGGCTGTACAGCTCCCCGAGCAAAGGACGAGCACAATCGCTAGGACAATGCATATTAGCAGACTGCTGAATTGGCCCAGTTAGCAAAATCCGTGCCTATTACCACTGGTAACATAAAAAGAATACAGATGGCAACATACAAGCCCAAAATACTAAAAAAGTATTACCAGTGAAAAGTTGAAGCTTAATTACTCAGAGCTCTACACAAATTTCACTGGGGGGGGGGACGGGGGCGACCCACACAACACGACCCACACCAACGTGTACACACACACAGACCCCCCCAAAAAAAGAAAAGCAAAACAAGCTTTCTCCAAACAAATATACTGTTTAGCGATTAGAAGTTTCAAACATTAATTATTGTTTATATCCTCAGACAAAAAAGCAGCTGCTTGAACAGCATGGTAAATAGTAGCCAATGGTGTAAGCAGTAACTCACAAGGCAGAGCAGGAATGATGCTTAGAAGCGAGAGTGCACTCTCACACCAACACTGGATTTGGAAGAAAAACTCCAAGAGAACACTGGAGGTAAGTTTTGGAAATTTCCAATTGTAACATTACCCCTAGACTTACTTTTAAAGATGCATAATCCCTAAGAGGCTTAATTCAGAGTCAAATCTGATCTCACTCTCCTTCTCAAATGATTGCTGCAACCTACATAGAAGCTTTCTGTTCCAGCTCCTGGGAAGGAATCATCTCTCACTTTTTCAGGTGCACACATTTCACTGTGTTTCTCTGCTACTCCCCAGATTATTTAACTCTGCAGAGCAATCATTAATCTTGCATTGACTGCATTCAAGGATCCCTTAAAATGCCTCAGTCTAGTGCGTTTCATTTCTGCCACAGATTAAGAGCAATATCAAAAAAGTTTTATGCAGATTTCAATGATCTCCCACTTGCAGTTGTATAGAAAAACAGATGGAAAATAAGTCTCCTCTGGGAGAGGCAGGGGTGTGGAGAGGACAAGGCTCTGCGGAATTCTTGGGGGGAATTAAAAAAAATTTTTTTTTTTAAATGTACCTCTAATACAGAATCCACCTTCCACTTTCTCATCAGTATTTCAAAACCTCTATTTTGGAACAGAAAAACAAAATAGTAAACATGAAACATACCGATGAATCTATTCCATTTTGCAATTCACTACTGTAACCCAATTTGACCAATGCCCAGAGATATACAATAAGTTATTACATACATTAAAATTAACATGATTTTAAAGAATGTGAGTAAACATATACCAACATAACAAAGTGCCTTTCTTACACTGCATGATGAGAAACTGATGTTTTTCCCATCTAGTACCTTCCATAGCGGGGTTTAACTACCAATCACTTTAAAAAGTAAATTATCCACAAGGGTTGGTTTCCACCGTTTTTTTTAAATGCTAGTTTCAAGATTTGCAAGTTCTGAACTTCTGGGTGTTTTCAAACGGCAATGCCTTCTTGCAGATGCTCACGTGTATGAGACCAAAGATGAAAATAAAAATAAACAATGCTTGAATAAATCTTAAAAATTATGTAGCATTAGGTGGGATGGTACATGACACACACAAGGTCTCTCCTTTCAGATGCCAACACTAACAACTAGCACATATATCAAAAACACCAAACCAGTGCAAACTTAAATATACTTTGTACAATTCTAAAATGTTGTCTCTTCTCACATGAAGCTGCTGGTGGCATGGGTGCTCCAGCTTTTAGTTAAACTTCTATGTTACCAGTACATCATATTTATCTGCCTCATTTCCACCTAACAGAATTCTGCAATTCAAGTTTGGGGATTGAATTAAATTCCCATTTTCATACAGCTTTGGGGAGTACAAAAATAAAACTTAAAAATATCTAGAAGTAGAAATAAAATTCTTGCAAAGATTTGAAAGAACCAGACACAACTGTAGTTCTGAACTCCTTCCTGTGTGACTGGACAGAGGACGTCAAAAGACCTCTATCTTTGCCTTCTCCTTGAAGGACTCAACATTGTGAGACTAGAATATTAGACAAATACTGTGCAGATGAGAAACTTTAAAAAGTGTATCACATTTGCAATATGTTTTTTCTATAATACAAGTTAACAGTATTGAATGAATGAGAGTATTGCACCCTGTAAAGGAAAGGAATTTCAGCCTGTGTTTCCAAAGCTCACGAGTGAACTGGTATCACCAATTCTGCTGTTCAGTCTGACATGCTGTAAGGGATCACATCTGCCTGCATCCAGTACCTGCCTCCCAACATCAGTTCTCTTTAAAAAAACCCCAAAAAACTCTCGTTAAATAAATCTTCAGAACAACATCCCAAACCCTCCTGATTGTCGGTCACTGGTGTTTCCAGTTGCAACAAAACTAGAATCAGTTTCTAAGTTGATCTCTATAACACGATTACAGTATTAGCATATATCTGCACTCCAGCAGATTCTACACCACTGAACAAAGTATTTCATCAATGACATCACCTTTATACACCTTCAAGATAAAAAAATAAATCTATACAAGAAAATTTGTTTTCTACCACGCAGGAATGAAAGTAAGAGTACTTTTATGTTTGCACCATAACTGATTATCATAACTGACCAAGTGGCATCTTAACTATGCAGACAAAAGCAGCAGCAACAGAACTAATTCCCGGGCAGGAGGAGAGACGACAAGACACACACGTGGAAGTTCTCCAAAGACCCCAAAGGCCTGCAGTGCCTGACCTGCAAGCTCCCCATGCCAACTGTTTTTTACTGTGCTCTCCTTAACCACTTACAAAATGAATGCTAATGCTACCCCTGTTACTGCCTGTAAAGAAATCTCCACTGGTATTCCAGTCTAGCAACATGAACAGTCTCCTGGAGGAATACAAGGAGGAGGAGTACGTGTTACACAGCTGCTTGTCCTAGAAAAATGGGTAGAAATAGCACTGCTGATGCATCATCATCTTGGCATCACCTGCACTACAAGAAAGCTAGGAAAATGAAGTGTCAACTTCTGCTTTCAAGAAGCATTAACGTGGTTTTCATCTAATAACCAACAGCTTCAGATCTTCCAGTCAAATTAGTTTAAGCTGCAAATACTCCCACTTCAACTGCTGCTCCACAAACAAAAATACAGCTTTTACTTAACGGTGGCACAGAATAATTCAACCGTATCTCAGCAGAAGGCCTAACAAGTCAAAACTAGTTCACATATAAATTGAAATGATTGAATAGTTTATGTATGCCATAAGCTCTATAATCTTGCTCACCGAGCTACTTCCACAAAGCGTACTTATTCTTAAAGCTATCAAGAGAGGCGAGTAGAGGGAGAAAATGAACCATTGAGACAAAAGTCTTCTTTCCTGGCAGGAAAAAAAAGGGCACATGTGTATGACTGCACTTGGGTTTGATTAGAAGAGAAAACACTTTTACATTAGTCATCCCAGCAGCAAATAAGGGATTAGTCCCTCACCCTTTACTTCTCTCCTGTTTTGTCAAGGTTTGTCAGTATTTCTTCTGGAAAGTGTAGGGAAAGACATCCTTCCCTCAGGCTCTCCTTCCTTTTAAGCTGAAATCCATCAAGCCTTATACACAGATGATTACTTAATCTGATACAACAAGGTTTTCTGAACTTCCAAATCCCAAGAAACTCATCACTAAAATGCTTATAAAAAGAGAGACAACATTGTGAGACTGAAAACCCCATTAAAGAGAGACAACATTGTGAGACTGAAAACCCCATTTTTGGTGTTTGGGGTGTTGGGTTGTTTTTTTTTAGATTCTGAATTTGCAAGCAACAACCCACACCAGGAAATATGAAGACCACTGGCCATATTATTTACACCTGTATCACAACCTAAATAGTAGCGTTTTAGGCAAATACGTTTCTGAAAAAATCCTATGTTGACATCTCTTCTTTATGGAAAAATAAAGTTCATTTTTATAAGTAAAATTGTACGGAAATGAAGGTGTACTTTAAGGTGGAGCAGCTGCATATTAAAGCTTTTAGCAGATGAGAAAGCTACAAACCATGAGCAAACTCTTAGTACACCTTAAAGTCCTTTATCACTAGCCTGCAGCTTAAAACTGGAACATTAACAAATCTACATAGTGCCTGAAGAGCGAGCAGAGGTAGGTAAATGTAGGTCAACTAAGCCCATGAGTCAGTGCAACTCTGCCTGCCTACCATTTAAGCAATCAAAGGCTCAAAAATATAGTGCATGACTGTACCTTCCCTGATCTTTTTCCAATTCATGGTTCATTGGATGTTATTACAGAATTCTTACAGCTGAAGAAAGTTAGGCATTTTCCACACATTTTACATTAACTACTCTGAGGGGAATTTATTCCAGTATGAAAGAAAAGAATGATCATTCTCAAAAGCTCATTATCTGATCAGAGGAAAAACCAGATCACTGGCCAGTACGAAAGCACAAGTTGGTGAAATTTCAGTTGTGGCTGCAGCGTTACTGGAAGGGCAGGTTTAATGACCAAATGGCCCCTACATCCTGACACTATCATGTCACAACAAGGAGATCAAACAGTTTATCCTGAAGGTTGTTCACAAAAGCAGAACAGGTTGTACTCTTTCATTACTATTCATTTTCATCCATTAACATACTGCAAATAAGAGCAACAAACCACCAATAACCATACAAAAACCTGCCAAAACACGAGCCAATTTCTTACACCCAAACAAATTCTGTTCACATACACTTTTCATTCCATTACCAAAAATGAAGTGCTTGTTGGCATTCTTTTATTTCAAACAAACAGCAGCTGCCACAAAGTGCAACCAGCCCAAGGAAGCTGTCTATAAAGTGCTGATTGCAGATAATAGGGGGGTAAAAGGGAGTGGAAGAACAAAAAAAAAAAATAAACCACCATCATCTTACACAGACACCACTGCATTTATGAGTGTAGTGTACCTGCCCCAACTACCAAAAAGACTTGCTTATCTTCCGGTCTCCAAAGCAGAGCTGCCCCAGCAAAAAAACCCTCTGCTGTTTCAAGTTTAAAGCTTTCCCTAACTGGTATTTTTCTTCTGTTCCACAAAACAAACAAACAGCATGCCCAAAACCAGCCACAATTTTATTTTGCAAATAACAATAGTATAGAGAGGGCAATGCAGCTGTATCACTTATATGTGATCACAAAGCATTGGCCCAGTGACAGGAGGGTTGCATCTATGTTTTCTGTTCCTTTTGATTTGCACCCTGTGAGTGCACATCACAGTCTTGCTAAGAAGATACCCTACTTTTACCTTCCACTGGAACCCAAGGTAAGAACATACTTTCACACGTTATACAAACCAGAGCTGCAGTGAGGAGCAGTCCTTTTGGGAAAGTGCACTCCAGACAGCAAGACGGAAGATAACAACTGCATTGTCAGAGCCGACTGCATCAAATCCCAGCTCTTTGGAGAGCAAAAGATGGAATTTCTGACACCTTTACATCAGCAGCTCCACCACTACAAGCCCACAGAACATCTGCCAGTGATTCAGAAAAGTAACATTTTCCAATCTATTTTCTTGTGATGTTAAATCAAAATACAAGCCAAACAAAAATATTTTCCTATTCAGTTCTCCAAGCAGGCAATAGCAAAAGAAAAATAAGTACTCCGAACATGGGTAGATAGGGCCTTCCTCAGTTTTCAGTTCAAGAACAGTGGTTGGTAGAACACCGATTGCTAAGCCTCTATCCTCACACCCTAGAAGTTCGAACACACCAGCTTCAAGCTCGTTGCTCATAATTGAGCAAACACATTTACGTCAAGCTCTGCAAGCTCTGCTTGTGCTGAACTAGTTACTGAGTCTAATGCGCAAATTGCAAACTCTTCCTATAATGAAGAATGAAAATAATTAAGATCTGAGTTATTCTGATTTACTAATAGCATGATAAGCACTAAGGAGAGAGAAGTTGGAACATGAAGTTACTCATGAACACAGCCAGTTTAACTACTGTTATAGGTGGGGCAGGCAAAACAATCTCCTACTAATTTTATCTAATACTTCCCAGCATAGAAACCTTGGTGTTAGCAATTTTTTCCTCTGCCAGACTAAAATCATTAGGGCTGCACCTTTTGTGCCAGATACCTACAGCAGAACAAACTTCTAAGAACATGCTAGTAAAATAAGTTCTGCATCTGGAGAACACTGCTTTGGCCACATTAAATAGCAAATTGTCTTTGAACACCTCACAGCAGTCCACCCAAATTCCAGACATGCTGTATAAATCAGCATTTTTACGAGGTTTACAAAATCTTTATTTAGCAGGTATTCTAGCAACTAAGATTTTGAAGGAATCTCTCCATTTCTCCAGGTAGAAGAACAGCACATGCACTACCTTGTTGAACATCCACAAAGTTCATAGTATCAAGGAGCCAGTACATTCCTACCTTGGCAAAGCAGGATGTTCTGGGCTACCGGAACAAAGACAGGTTTCCCTGGAATGGCTTCCAGCTAGCAAGCTTCAGAGATGCTTGGCAGTGCCCTGGCAGAGGAAAGCCTTTCTTCTTCTGTGCTTACTATACCTGAACGTACCTCACAGGCTACTTTTACCCTTCAAATCCATGATTTAAGAAAGTAAAACTAATAAATCTAGACACGGATGAGGTTATTAAAAAAAAAAAAAAGGTAGAGCTTTAGGAAGAAAAAGTGCCACAAGACCCTGAGTTTTAAAAAATTAAAGAAGTTTGAATACAAGCACATTTTTAAGTACTCCAGGAAGGAAGGAGATTACATTTGGCTTGATGAGGCCAAAGATGAGGAACAAGAGTTAGATGAAGAGACAACACAGGATCTGAAGTTATTGGTAGAGACAGCACAGGACAAAAAATAGAAGTGGAAAGAACTGGTCTGTGCCTGCCGGGCCACTCTTCTCCAAAAGCTGAATTATCACCCAATATTCTGGAATTGCATAATCCTTCTACTGTTGTCAGAAGGCTCTGTAATTCAGTTACAGCAGTATGTATCCCAGTTCCTTTCACGGAACTCCCTCTTGTGAACTGCCCCATGCACTGGAATAGCAGATGCCCTTTCCATGTAGGCAAAGCTGCTAAACATGCTGATACAGCATGCGAGACTCAGGATGGCACCCTATTATTTAAGACAAGGAAATTACATTGAACATTATACTTCTAAACCCAAGTAATCAAAAGCAAACCTGCACCAAAATTCAGAATGCTTGTATCTTTGATTGCCACTAGTTTGTACACATTCGATATTTCCTTATTTCCACTACTCACATCCTGACAAGAGGACTAATACCTCACAGGATCAACACAGATCCATCCCAGTGGACAATTCCATCCTGGGCAGTAAGGAGACTGTTGTTCCAGTTTGGCAAGCAAGCTGAAAAATACCCTGGAATCTAAAGAAAATTGGAAAAAGAATGGAGAGCCTCTGAGTAACCATAGCTAAACATTGTGCAAAATTAAAATCTATCCCTAACACCACCACAGCCAGACAAGTTACCTACACAATGCTTTTCACAAGCAATTACTCAGGGCAGGATTTAAGGTGGCTAAAATTAGGTGAGGTGGTAATAAAATTACGTATGTGGACTCCATCCTGACAAGGAATACAGATTAACACCTTCAGAAGGCAGCTGAGCCCGCCTACCCAGGACTGATACGCCTCTTTTGAAGACCTAACTTCACATCTCAACCCTAAATTTTGGAAGTGCTGAATGCTTAGAACCACAGCCGAATGAGGCTTAACATAAAAAGTTCAGTATTCATCGAAATGTGGTGCAAAGTTCTATCAAAACCACATAAGCCACTGAGAATACAAAAAAAAAGACCATGTAAAAGCTAATAATACCCAGAGGTTGTACAGGGGTAACCACCTCGGCAAGGCACTAGACATTATACAGCGACAGGAAAACACTGGCCCATCATCAAAAACAAGCACCACTGCTCCATTCACCAGGGCCGCACAGGTTTTACTGGCATTTTCGTTTTGCTGGATTCACAATCCCACCTCTTCTCCTGTGCCAATTCTGGCACATGCTGAACAATCAGCAAGATGATTATACTCAAACTGAAAGAAAATGATCCAGATGACTTCTAAAAAAAAAAAAAAATAAATTTGCAGTGGGAGAAGGAGGGTTAAGATGAAGTAAATGATGCAAATGGTCAGGAGCAAGAAAGAATGAGACTTTCCCCTCTGCACGCTGTGACCTGCCAAAAATGGGTTACAATCTCATAGAGAAACAGCCAAAAATAAACCAGAGAACTTGCAAAAAACACGACGATTGCTAAATGACTCAAGGGGATCACAGAAACGAAAACACAACTACCACCACATAATAAAGTCTCCTATATTTTAAGCTCTGTAACTGCTGAAGTTTGAGAGTAATTGAACCGAGGCTCTATTTTCTCTCTGCAGGCACTCAAGCCCCTTCCGCTGCTTCACTGCGTGACACTATGTATGCTGTTATGTCCCCCCGCACACAGAAACTGAGGACACCATCTATTGTCTGGATTCTCAGTATATACAGAGCCACCCATCTACCCTGCCAGCCTGACGTGTGGTAAGTGGCAGGTGGAAACCTGAGAGGATCTGGCACTGCCATCGACAGCAACTTTGTATTTTGAAGTGATAGGCAAGTTAAAATGAAAACTGGGACACCACACGTGCCACCTCTTCCTGAGATAGTTTTAGAGCTTAACTATCTGCGACACAATTCCATGTAGATGCAAGATAGCTGTTAAAATGGATACACATATTAATACACTACTGCAACTAAAGCAGATACAGTAAACATTAAACACCCATATTTTTAAATGGCAGCATTAAAAACTGAGTATGAATATGGCAGTAGGTTTACTGTATGACAACAACACTGTCAATATTAAGACTTTTTTTTTTTTGGTAGCTCATTTCAAAAGAGTAACGCTAATAGTGGTGCTAGTTCATGTCTCTCCTTATATGAGATCTTCTGTTAGCATTCAGATTTGTTCTGCACATATGAACGAACAGAATGCAAAGCAGAGCACTCAAGATGTTTCTGAGCACATTTACAATATTGAAGATACTGAAATTCCCTTGCTTTCTGAGGTGGAAAAACAGACTAAACCAGAGCATACCCTGACATACTATTACTGATAAAGCTCACAACACTATGAGATCAGAGCACAAAATTGGTAACTCATGCATCCCTTCCATCCAGGCAGGAGTTGGAATCACCACTTCCTCGGCCTGCACACCCAACCATCTACAAACAGGACTACCCACCTACACGTGGCAGGGGAGACAAACACAAGGCAGCACTGCTCTACAGCTTACTCACTGCAAGGACAGAGGTGGGAGCATCTGCTGTCTGCAGTGTCCCTGCTCACACCCCACACCTCCACGAGCAGGTCTGCAACTCCAGCACCACCTTCTGTCCTCTCCCTCATCCATCTACGGTACAAAGGAGCAAGAGTATTTTAGAGGACCCCCACGCAACTACTAGCAAATTGCCCTCTAATCCACACTGCTGACAAAGTTGAGCAACAACAATGATACCACACCCTCGTATTTCAGCCTGCATATTGTGAATTTATAATACTTTCCACTTTCAAACAGCACCAATTTAGGCAGCTGTTGAAAGAACATGCTTCTCATGTGGCTGTGCATTGCCTCCTTTGGTCCCAAATCCAATTAAAATCTTAAAAATCATAAAAACATTTGGTAAACACAATCAGTAACTCATACTATTGTTCAAAATGGCTGATTTGCAAATAACACAGAAAATGCAAACTGAACCGAGTTTCACATTAGTGATGTCTGCCTTTATCAAATGTTGCAATCTCTCGCTACTCAGTAAACACAGTGGATGTGTTGGACACTCATACTTGGAACTGACTTTCAAAGCTAATATAATAAGCAGTTGTTCGCTAATTAAAAGACTTTTTTTTTAAGCAATAATAAATCAAATCTGAAGTACAAATACTTATACAAAATTTGGTATGCAAACCAAACAGCTATAAAATACCTATCTCAGCTCTTAGCTAAGCCCTAAGATTTTCAGCTAGAAACAAAACTGAAGTATTCGGACTAACTATAAAGTCATACTACCATGAAAATATTGTACATGCACACGCTATGCGGCATGGCCCACAATCAGGCACTGCTTCTGGGAACAAGGGATCCCCGCAGCCCACTGCAGCTTCTGATTGTGCTGGTGCTAGTGATGGTGAGGACCACAAAGCAAAGGAAAAAAAAATTCACACAAACTGCCCTAATTATGTTTTTCCAGGGGTGGACACTGATGAGAACTCTGGGAAGTCTCTATTTTAAGGATGACTTACATCAAAGCAGAAAACCATAACAGCCTTTATGTGAAAATCATTAGTACTAAGTGTAATACATGTCATTGCCTTTTTCCTCCCCAATTAAGGAAACTGAGTCCTTGGCAACTGAGACCCATGCCAGAAACTGGTATTTACAGTCATTTTGACTCACAACAAGAGTGACCACCACAATTCAGTGTTGTGTTTGAACAAAGGTAAAGTTCAAAAGACTGATAATGCAAACCTGTTGACATGAGCAAACTCAACAGCTTTATTTCTTCTGCTCTGAAAGCTGACTACTCCTCTTTCACACTTTTATGATTCTGCTGCACTTACATTTTCTGTCGCTTTGCAATGCCAGGATGATAATTTTATGTATCTCATTCTTGCCTGCTATGAAAGCATATGAACAGCATAAACCCTTTTTTTGCGGTCTTTAAGTTCTGTTAGGGAGCCTTCACTATTAATGATTCACGGAATCTTAAACTTCTTGTTAAGGGACAACAGCCGATGGTCACAACCTCTACCTGGAGAAGAAAATGAGCACTGGGAATTGCCTAAGTTGTCTGACTTTTTTCCATCTTTATATCAATTAACTACAGTGCTCCACAGAAATTTTCAAACAGTGGCAGCTCTGGGTTTGTATCCCAAAGGCTGCAGAGGATCAGAAACACACTTTTAAGGTCATTACAGCACTATTGCTTACTTTCTTTGGTAACAGCTACCTATTATTAGAGCCCATATGATTTAATGGGTACACTGAAGTAGACTGGAGCTCAAAAGAACTCGATTCTTGCAATTCAGCTGCAACATGCTGAAAATGACTTTTTTCCTCTCTATTTCTGTCTCTTTTTATCATACCTACTCATATTTAAAATGACAAGACCATTCCATATTATGTACCGGTATAGCATGATTTTTAACCAAATAACCACTTAACTAGCATGGTCCAAAAGCACTATTTGAATAGGATTAATCTAATTGCCTATTGCTACCATTACACTAAGCAACTGAACTTTTTTCATGTCCCTCATCTTCCTAATGCTTGCAGCAAGAATCAAAGGGATTATCAATATCTTGCCTCTATGTCCCCTTGTTTCCTGTCAGAGTTATTTCTTTAACTCTCACCTTGTAAAGAAGGTTAGCTTTGAATTCATTTCCCTCTTTAAAACTTCTGCTTAGCCTGCTCAAGCGAGAGCCACGTGCAACAGGAGCTCTGCTTCACCAGACAACCAGGAGCGAGAACACCTGCGGTTTGATACCACCTACAGCATCTGAAGCCTCGACATGTTAATGCAATGAAAGTCAGCACACCTAAAGTCACTCTTGCCATCCGATACCATGTAATCCTACCCCCATTCTAAGAGTTTTCAATGCTAATAGCAGGCGATCTTCAACTTAAAACGTGATATAGAAAATTATATACATGTTCCCACTGAGACAGGTATATGCATACAGCAAAACTGTTGCATACTCCTGAAAACAAGAACGTTACCTTAACATTGTAAGAATCACTACTGGTAACATGTTGCTACACTACCTACAAAGGAATCCCACTCCAAGACAAAACCTTTTCACCACAAAAGCCTTCACTTCTCTGCATGAATGATATACAACTTCTGTATTTGAAGTTACACTGGTAAATCCATTGCCAGTCAGCAACATTCACGGGGAAAAATGAGGCAGGAAACCTGTGAATCACTACAGCAAGCCCTAAATGTTGAAAAACGTATGAAAAACCATGCCCACTGCACTGAGGGAATACAGCACTGCTTTTTCTGCTACTACCTTCCGTGTAGTTCACACAAAACTAAGTCTTTCACACACACAATTCTTTGAAGAAAACCTACTTCCTTATATGTCTTTTTAATTGCATCTTTCCACACAACCTTTAGAGATATATTGTTCTTTACAGTTTCTTACAGAAAAGAGCATTTTTCTCCTCCACCTCAAAACTGAACCCCAACTGGGGTTTTTACTTTTTTAACAAAAGTTACAGAACCCTTAAGTGATTTTCCAGCTTGTATTAACATTACATTCAGTAGACTCTGATCCATATCCCTTTCTTTCCTACTATAATTCCAATGCAAATAACATACATCGCTTCTTTTAAAACTTTCATACATGACATGAATTCACTTACAATACTATAAGCAGCAAAATTCCCAGAAGCACTCTTGCATATTTCTTTCAGTTTCTACAACACTAGTATTTGTGACTGTCACAGGATCTCAAGAAGGCTTTTCTATGCTATTCCGTAAGGTGTATGATTACAATAAGCCTTACACAAGCACTTTGTTAGAGCTACTGTGATTTAAACTACCTCCTGTCTAACTACAGATGAGTAAAAACATCTTGTAGCACACAGCAAAGATCAACAGATTGTATGCTGTCAAACAAGGACGAAAAGTTTTTACATGTACTTAAAATTCAAGAACATCTGCAATCAAATTAGGTATTTGAGAGTCAAATACAAGATGAAAAAGACTAATGCACTTCAAAGATTTACCCTATTCAAGTATTAATTAATATATTAACATGAGCGCTAATATAACAAAAATCCTTTAAAGTGCTTTAAAAATAATCAACACAACACCATTATTGGGAATGCTTAACACACACAGTCTTAAATGCATATGTTAAAATTTTATAAGAACAGAGTTTAGAATCTCATTTTTAAAATCTCATTTTTAAAGTACCAGACTATTCCATTGAGCGTTCATATATACACACACACATGTACGCACACACACTTTTTTTCACCATGAAGCATAACCCTTTGTTCCATAATCCCCAGTTGTATGTTTAATGATCACACATAAAACACTTCCATCAAAAAGAAAAACCGCAGTTCTAGCATGTTTAATTCTTTGGAAATGAACATCTACATTGCTGAAATGGCATCAGAGTGACAAATGACTATAATCCAATGGCCCAAGGCCAGCAACTTCTATTACAATAGATTTGGCTGTTTTGTACGACACAGCATGTTGCACGTATATCACTAAACAGAAACGAGACTGCTTAGTTTACCTATAAACAAAATCCCACTTAACTTTACAAGTATTTTAACAGCTACATGAATGGAAAAAGCAGTGTGTCTAAGCAACAGCCTACAAAATGTGGATTTATTACTAGGTAAATGGCTAGATCAATTCTAAAAAGTCTCCAAATCAGTGCTACAGTCTAGAATACACAGAATAAATAGCAGTGATTCACAAAACCTGTGGGGTTTATTCTATTATTTGCATGCTGCCATATAGTTCCAAATTTAAGTTCTATGTTAAGTTTTCCCAGACTTTTTTTTTTGCCACCACCACCCCCCCCCAGTTGACCAACCACATTCACCCACTGTACTCTGTGTGGATTCACCATTCACATTTTACAAAGGCAAACGATACCTTCTGGCTACCTAAACTCACAGCTTCAGCTGCAGCCTGAATTCCCGAGACCATGGAAGCACAGAGCAATGACTCCATAGGCAAAAGTTCCAGCGAAAGGATAAATGCAGGCCCATCTGAGCAATGAAGTGGGGAAAAAAAAAAGGGGTTGGTGGAGACAGATCCAGCTTCTTCATCCCTTCAAAACACAAAACAGCAACGTGGCAGGATGGGGAGAAGCAGCAGCTATAGCAAGATGATGGACTCAAACACATCTCTCCAAATCCACCCATCAGCAGCCTCTACCCAGAGCCTCTTCATTTTGTGTGCAGGGTGTCCCCCACAGTTTTCAGTGTATTTCCCGAACCTGACAGACAGAATCCACACTGCCCTCTCCCCACATGCTTCTTCCTGCCTGGAAGAACACTGTAACACATTAGACACATCTGCATGGATGCAAGCAAGCTAGCACAAGAAACTCATCCAGCTGCATAACAATTTTTTAAGACTATTTCTGAGACATCCATTTCCTAATCAAAGTCACCCACAAACACCAGGCAATACACTGCAAAGACAGCACAGAACAAATGCGTACAGACGCTTTTCTTTTTTTTTTTTTTTCTTTTAATTCCTTCTAGAAACAGCAGTGGCTTAAGGGAACATCAAACTACACCCTGCCAGGGCGCAACACTCCAAGCCAGCCATAAAAGAGGTAGTTTGCAGTGCAGTATTTCAGGGAGTCGGATTGCATGCCATGTTCCGAGTTCCAGTTATTCTGGTTGCCAGGCCAGACACAGGCTTGGGAGACGATGAGCAGCTTATGAGCTTGTTCAGCTTTTTCTGAACTCCAACTATACTGGTTTTTACCTCAGCTGGGTTTTGGGGCAATATGGTACATTTAAAATGGCACTGAGTTAATTTGACACCACACTAATGGTGAAAGAACAAAACAAGCATAAATGATTTATTCTGCTATGGTATCCTTTCTTCTGGTTAACTTGTTTTCACAAGATTTATAAATGATGCAATTGTATTAATTCTTTCTATGAAAAACAATAGGAGAAGTGGCTAAAACAACTGTTTATACGGTTCCTAATGTCTTTTTTTTTTTTTAAAGATCTTTAATGGCCTTGATGACAAACGGTTTCAACTATATCCTGTGCTAAATCAGCTCAACATCTGTAGTGTCATACAAAACCTGTAGTGATACAGGTTTACCTGTAGCTCATCTTAATAAAAATAAATCTTACAGATTTTGAATACACTCAGAACACACCCGGAAAACTGACAGCAACACTGAAATCTCTCATTAAATGACTACGAAATAATGACATGGAATACCGAGGTACAAATGACCAGCAATACGTAAACTGTATTACTGTATACTCGTGCTTGCTGACTAGCTGGCCATCCAAAATTAATGCCTCTTGGAAAATATACAATATGGTCATGTTTCATGATTCATTTGTTAGAATGTACAACTGGCTGACAAAATATTTCTGCACACTATTACATGAATCTAATAATTGGCAGAGATCTGACTATGCATTTTAGCTATTAGAAGAGCATGATTTTAAGACTGTTTTCCCCTGTGTGCCAAAAAAAGTCTCATTAAGGTACACTCAAATTAGTCACATGGAAAAACTACAGACTTTTGCTTAGGACACAAACATAATGACTAAATAATGTTATTAATTTTGCCCTCAGAACAGACAACTTTTATCAAAACCTTATAATAAATAAAAATAAAGCAAGAGGAAACACCTACATGTAAAACTGCATCCATGAGTTTATCTTCAGGTTCTCCATCCAGAACACTGGAACCTTACTTCAGCATCATAACACTATACTGCTCTAGAATATGTATTCTCATAAATCCCAGACAGCATTTAAATAAACTGTTTACATTAGGGGGGAGAAAGAAACCCAAAACAACAGAACACAAAACCAGCCTGTGTTTAATGATACCAACAAAGCACCAACTGAAAGATACTCAGATTTGCTTCTGAATTATATACAAATTTAAGCAGCAACCCTCGCAAGACAGAAATACCTACCTTTACCTATAGAGAGGGGTGATTTAAAATAGTGTACGTACAAGTTACTACTAAAGATGAATCTACAATCTAGTTTCATTTACAGCTATGCAGTGCTTCACCATGAACTAAATCATCAGCTGAACTTTTTTTAATTCAAGGTACACCAACTTAATTAAGTACAGACAAAAAAGGTCCTTAATTAATCTAAATCGAGAAAAAAGCTGCAACGTAAAAGCCAGTCTTATCAAACCGACCACACGTACTGATGTCTAGTACTGAGGGGAGGGGAAAGCAGTGAGTAAAACAGCTTCCGACTTGGATACTGAATCCTTTCGACCTATGTGCATTCTAACTATCATGAATTAGGACAGTAAAAAAAAAAAGTCCAAAACTAAGTGAGTTTCCTCCACTCTGACAGAAGAGTTGAAGGATACAAAATTTTAAAGCCATTTCTAACTTTAAACAACCGCCAGAAACTGCAATTGCACTCTGAACACCCACATTATCGAAATCACTTCCCTCTTTCTCTCAAAAATAAATAAATCAAGCTGGACAAGAAATGTCATGATAGTTTTCACTGATCACAAACTTTTGTTTATGGGAAAGTCATTGTCAGAGCCACTAAGTGCACAACATTTAGATATGTGCTTTACCTTCAGAAAAATACAGAATTCAGAATAAAGCATCACCTCGTTTGAAACATTTAAATTTAACGAAAGATATTTTCCACCACAAAAGACACCCTTTCTTAACAAAATTACCTTTAATGGGATCAAAGTTTTCTAAGCTTTATTATTTGCTAAAAATCAAAAGTTGGATGAAGCCTTGCAAGTAAACACCTCTGTGCACCACACATGCTGCCTGACATCGCTATAAAGCTTTTTGGGAGAAAAACCTTCCAGGAAAGAAATAGTGAAGTTGACCCATTCATTAATTTGCTCTAAGCACAGCTAGATTACATCAGGAATCGAGCTTTTAACTTCCAGAGAAAAACCACGACGACTGCAGGGTTTTTTGTCGGTTTTTAACTCCGTGCACAAATCTTCTGGCTGGTTTAGTTAGTGGGAGTCAGGGCCATGCACACGCACCCCCCTGCACAGCAATCTTGCAACACTCAGCCCTTTGCACCCCAATGCACTGGGGTTTATTGAGTGTTTGGGCGGGGGGAGGATTACTTTACAAATCTCCTTACTCCCTACTCGTTATAGAATCGCTTCGGTCTCTCCCTCCCTAACAAAAAAAAAAAGAAAAAAAAAAGAAAAAAAAAAAAAGGCATGGGGAAAAAAAAACAAGCCATACTATCGACTCTCTCCCAACCATCCCCCCCTCGGGTGGTTCGGGGGGGGCCGGCACCGCCTGCACCCCGCCAAGGGCCCCCACAGGCCTCCCCCCACCCCCCGCCGCTCCTGCCCGCCCGGCGCCGTGACACCGGCGCGGCCAGGACCCCCCCCGCGGGGCAGGGCCGCCCCCCGCAGCGCGGCGGGACACCGACCCGGCCGGCGGCGAGCCCCCCCCCACCGCCCCGAGGAGATTCAATGAAGCTGCAGAATCACCCTGGGCCTAGTCCCGGCCACCACGCTCCCCCCCTCGGCGAGCCGCGCCGCGGGGCCCGGCCGCCCCTCGGAGCCCCGCCACGGACCCCCGCAGCGCCCCGGGCCGGCAGCGCGGGGGCGGCCAGTACCTGGGCGCTGTTCACAGCCATGGCGCCCGGCGTCCGCGGGGAGCTGGGCCGTCTCCCGGGCGCCTCACGCTGCTGCCCCCCGCCGCCGCCATCTTCTCTCGCACGCACCAGCCGGGCGGGCAGGCGGCGCGCACCGCGCCTGCGCACAGCGCCGCCGGGAGGGGCGGGGCGGCCGGGGCGCCCTCCGCGCCTGCGTGCGGGCCGGGCGGCGGCGGCGGGCGGGGGCGGCCCGGCCCTGGGGGAGGGGCCCGGCGGCGGGGCGCGGCGGGCGCTGCCCTGAGGCGGGGAGCGGGGCAGCCCGAGGCGGGAAGGCGGGCGAGGCCGCCGGGCAGCTTCGCTGGCAGCCGCCGGGCGGGGCGGGGGAGGCGGCGTGAGGCGAGCTCCGGAGCGTGGCCGGCGGCGGGAGGCGGGAGCCCGGCCCTGTGCCGTGGAGCCCGGCCCTGTGCCGTGGAGCCCGGCCCTGTGCCGTGGAGCCCGGCCCTGTGCCGTGGAGCCCGGCCCTGTGCCGTGGAGCCCGGCCCTGTGCCGTGGAGCCCGGCCCTGTGCCGTGGAGCCCGGCCCTGTGCCGTGGAGCCCGGCCCTGTGCCGTGGAGCCCGGCCCTGTGCCGTGGAGCCCGGCCCTGTGCCGTGGAGCCCGGCCCTGTGCCGTGGAGCCCGGCCCTGTGCCGTGGAGCCCGGCCCTGTGCCGTGGAGCCCGGCCCTGTGCCGTGGAGCCCGGCCCTGTGCCGTGGAGCCCGGCCCTGTGCCGTGGAGCCCGGCCCTGTGCCGTGGAGCCCGGCCCTGTGCCGTGGAGCCCGGCCCTGTGCCGTGGAGCCCGGCCCTGTGCCGTGGAGCCCGGCCCTGTGCCGTGGAGCCCGGCCCTGTGCCGTGGAGCCCGGCCCTGTGCCGTGGAGCCCGGCCCTGTGCCGTGGAGCCCGGCCCTGTGCCGTGGAGCCCGGCCCTGTGCCGTGGAGCCCGGCCCTGTGCCGTGGAGCCCGGCCCTGTGCCGTGGAGCCCGGCCCTGTGCCGTGGAGCCCGGCCCTGTGCCGTGGAGCCCGGCCCTGTGCCGTGGAGCCCGGCCCTGTGCCGTGGAGCCCGGCCCTGTGCCGTGGAGCCCGGCCCTGTGCCGTGGAGCCCGGCCCTGTGCCGTGGAGCCCGGCCCTGTGCCGTGGAGCCCGGCGGGGCCGTGCGGCGGAAAGGCAGCTGGGAAAAGCCCGCAAGAGTGGCCGCAGCAGGCCGGGACCATGGTGGGCCCACCTGGGCGCGGCAGAGCCGCCTGGGAGGGCTGCCCCCCAGCCAGGGGTGGCTTCAGTGTTCGTGTCTGAGGGCAAAAAACCTGAAGTGACTAAGCCAATCTCATGATTTTGAGAGGACTGAGTCATAACTGAATACTGAAACCCCCAGGCAAGAATCCGTTAAATTAATCGCTAATTTACTTCGTATTTTTTTCCTTAAAACAACCAAATCCTGCAAAAGTCCGCTTCGGTTGGGAAGCGGGTCTTAGAGAAAGCTTAGCGTTACTGGGGAGGTTGAAGAAAGCCAGAACGTTGTGTCTTTGGGTGTTCAGAAGGGAGGTTTGCTGGAAGCGGAAAGAAGATCCATCCATCCCTCGACGGTCAGGACGTTTCTCTCTGGTCCTATGAAGTGCAACGCTTGGTGTGTGCTCACGACAATAAATGATGTTCTGTATCAGCATCTGTCCCTCCAGCTGACACACCCGGCTGCCGCTCCCTTCCTTTTGTTGCAAGCGCTGCCCTTCTGTCCTAAGGCAGAGAGCTAGCAGTGAAAATGGCTCTTTAGTATTAAAAAAGAGGGGGGGGGGGAAGGGAGATGCATGTATAGACTTTTTGCATACAGCATTTCAAACATCTGAAACCCCCTCTCCCCTCGGGAGTCTAATTTACAAGGTAAATAATGGAGTGAAAACCCTTAACGTAGCTCATCTGGTTCAAGGCAAAATTCTCTTCTGCCCACGATACTGCCTAAGTACAGACTGTGTTTGCCGGGAAGGCTGCCCCTTCAAATGGCTGAAAATACAAATGAGCACAGTGCCTCCCGACTGAAAACCAGTTTGTTCAAATACCAATGCTGTTAAAAGCCATAGCTGATGGTGAAAAATGATGTGGGCAGAAGGGATGACACTGTCCTGTACTTCAACGGCATTTAAAACGCCTTCAATTTTATCCCTTACTTTACTGGAAAGTCTGTTCACATTTTACCACGATGTTTTGTAGTAATATACATTTTGTAGGTTTTATTGTAATAGCATGCTTTGAGGAAACCTGCTGGAAAGTTTACACCTCACTTCTGTTTTATCCTTCGGTTTTGCCATTTTTAGTGGTCTGTTATTGCATTACTGCTTACTGCGTTCCACAAATTGGTTCCATTTTCTTCTACCCTTTACACCAGCGGCCATGAATTATAGCTCCCAAACAGCATGTTGCTTTTCTGACTTCAAAAACATGGTGCCTTCCTGTGGATCCATGTTCTTAAGATGCATGGAGTAATGATCCTAACAACATGGTACTGACTTAATTGTTTTGTGAATTATCAATGACATATGAGGTCTGTGGCTATGGAAATAAAGGATTGTCCGACATTAGCTAGTAAGCTGAATAAACTGCTCCCAAGTTAGCTGCCTCCCAGTAACTACTGTAATTGTTCTTACTCCGCTGCATTTGCAAAGTGCTTGGGAATGGCTCACCCTTCTGTACCATACCGTGCTCCTCCTGATTTCACTATACCATAAGACCTTTGCTCATGACAGCGCCCAGGAGGTGAAGATTTATACATATGACTGAAGCAACCAGGACACACACATCCATTCTTTCAGGAGCAGAAGGGACGGAGTATCTTCCTGTAGTGTTGCAAGAACGGGTTGATCACTGCTGTCCACATAAAGCTTCCTCCTAGTGCCCAGAGCTTTAGGAGCTCTGAAGACTATTTCTTCAGAGATGCATAACTTTTATCCCAATGGTTTTCTGGGTGCAATAGGGGCTTTGCTACTTCTCCAGTCATTGCAGTAATGAGATTCAGCTGGGGAGGAAAAAAAAACCCCAACAGTCAGCACTGTACTGTGTTTTGGGGGGACCAAGACACGGAAAGCTAAGGTGCCTCCTGTGTAGAGAAAAAAAAAAAAAATATTTAAAGCACCAGGAGCCTAAGGGACTGAAGCAGTACCAGCCTCACGCCTGTAACAGCACAAAAATAGTGTTCGGGCAGAAGCTGTTTACACTTTACCTGCACAATTGCCTACCGTGAAGTATTTCCAAGCAGCAGTCATCTGCCCTGGTTGGATCTCAGCGGGGGACTTCTGCTCGTGGTCAGTTGGCCTCTCAAATTTCCCGCTTTCAATAGAAAATCAGCCTGCTCTGGGTCAGTGTCCACGGAGGCGCCACTGGCATGGCCCATCAAAGGCAATGCGGCAGCGTCGGGGCCACAGCGACACCGTGGATCGGCCAGAGCTACACCCAGCAGTTCTCGCAGTGGGCACGGGGGCACAACAGCTGTTACACGTGTGGTGCCTGTGGCCAAGGAACAGAAGTCGCTGCTGAAGGAGGTCCCTTTGCTGCTCATGGTTGTCATGAAAGATTTTTACAACCCCCTTAAAGCGCTTCTCCTTCCTTTACAGAACTTACTTAGGTCCTTCTTGTTGAACCTCTTTTTCGGACAGCTGTTTGCGCTGGATAGTCACTCCTGAGGTTTTCCCAAAGCCCCACTTCAGAGTACAGAAACAAGCTTGCAGAATAAGTTTTGAATTTTCGGTGGCCTAAATTGCACAGGCCGGCAACAGGCATCCCGGTGTTCACAAAGGGAAGCCAAGACAGCAGCAGCGCAAGGATGGTTATGCAGGTAGAAGCAACGAGCAGAGGAGCACAGGACACCAATACGAGGTGTTTCATTTGAAAAATGCATAAATGCAAACCTGACTTCTAACTCGGTATTCCTAGATTTGCTGAGAATTTGGAACAAATAGATTTAATTTGTCGACGTAAAGAACTTAAGCATGGGACAAGCCTTTTAGTAGATCATATGGATGTTTGACTCAATATGTGTTTCGGTTACCTATGCAGACCTTTTGGCTGAATTATTTGTGACATCCACCCCTACCTTAAACACGAGCCTTCTCTCTTCTCATGCAATCGTCTTTTCTAGGGCTGCAGTCTCAAAAGAACCTGCACATCTCTATGTCGTATTCTGTCACTGAACCCAGCATGATAAAAAAAAACCAAACATTTTTTTCCCCAAGCTACTCAGAGTTCCAGAAAAAAAACCTATATAATGCTAAAAACCACGTGTGGTATCACAAACCAGCTGCTGGGCTGTCCCCCCCCTCACACAGTGGCGTTATCAGAAGGGAGAAGGAAATGGTAAGCAGCTGGCCCTGGTCGATGCTCTTACTCACGCTCATCTCCAGCCCGGCTGGGGATGCATCTGCCCTGACCCGGCCTGTAAGACAACACAGCGCAGCAAGTTCATGAAGGGGTAATTAGATTCTCATTCATTAGTCCATTCATGAGAACTGAAAACACGACAAGAAACTGAAATAAAATAATACATAAAGCTTGTCACGCTAGGGTTGGGGGTTTTTTCTCCATAGGAACTTCCTACTGGTTAAAGCTTCATTAAGACATACCAGCAAGATAAGAATCAGAACATTTTTTCTGCAAGTTAAACTGCTTCTTGGAAAGAGTACTAAAGGTTAAATTATTTCTTTAAATTCCCTAGACATAAGACACTTTTTGCTGTCACTTAAGAATACTGAATCCTAAACAGCACATGGAAAATTCACCAGTATTTGGAAGCAAGATGTCTAATCTCTTACGGAGAAAGACAGACACTCAGGCATGTTTTTCTCGGTTTAAGATTTCAACTCAAGAACAAAAATATTTCCAGCTTCTTTCTCAAGCCTTCAAAACTGCATCTCACACCACAGTGTAATTTTTCCGCAGGGTATCTTGAGGGATTTATGTTATCTAATGTCAGTGTTACAGGCAGCAGCTCCTTGACGTGCTGATGCCAAGATACAGGCATGGGAGTGTGGAAAGAGAAAACCTGACGTTTTTGGTAGCTGTTTCGTGTCAGGTAAAATGAGCTTTCCTCAGAATGCAGCAACAGAAGCCTTTTTAAAAATGAGGTAGAGCAGTAGTTATTTTTCCCCAGGGCAGGAAGAGCGAGCTGTGCTTCCTGACAAGAAGTAAAATGTTTTACAAAGCTTACAGGTGAAGGCAGCGGTGTGTACAGGGGCGGGAGCCAGGCTGATTCCCTAGGAGCACGGACCAGCAGGATACGCCTTTTCTCTACCACTCTTAATTACTCACTGAGAGAGCTGCTCAGACCTCGACAAGCAAAGCACAAATCCGCTTGTGCCATCCACATTCTCCCTTTCACTCCTGCAGAACGCCAGCGCACCGATTTCACAAAGCAGTTCAGCACCTGGGAGCTTGATTTATTTTCAAGTATTGTGTGCTATCTGCTAACGCTTCCCACACGATGATAAGCCGTGTCTGGGTACACAACATCCACAATCCAGGGGCACTCTGCCAGACGCTGCTTTTAGCAGCGCTTACTGCCGTGGGCCTCGTAGGTGCCAATGGTATTTATTCATTTGTTCCTGTAATAATGGAAACGTGCTTACGGCAACAGCAGGTACGATACCCCAGTGACATCTAGTAACACACAAGATGCCCCAAACTCGCTTATACCCTCTGTTTTTGAAGGGACTATTACGGATTGGGAACAGTAAAGCTTCCTTTGATGAGTGCTGAGGTTGTATTTTGCCTGTGCAATTAAGTTTAATGTTATGAAGTCCTAACTGTGTTTTATCTACTCCCCATTAAATACTATCTTTGAAACCACTATATAGACCGGCCTGGGTCTTTTGTCACAGCTGCAAAAAATGTGAAAAGTAGTTTCTGACTGCCTGCCTTGGCAAATTAT
Organism: Falco peregrinus; assembly: GCF_023634155.1. Classification (NCBI taxonomy): domain Eukaryota; kingdom Metazoa; phylum Chordata; class Aves; order Falconiformes; family Falconidae; genus Falco; species Falco peregrinus. The sequence goes on from NC_073734.1 coordinate 6,350,243, forward strand.
GCAGAAAAGGTGGATTAGCCAAATAACTTATATTTCTGCTTCCTATTTTTATATTTACCTTCTGCCTATTAAAATGTTTCCACCATTATCAGTGCCACCTAAAAATAATCACAAAATTGCTTCCCTCCAACTTATAGAAAAGGAAAACCTCAATGAAATCAAAACACAAGGCAGATGGTGATGAATACAATATTCTAAACTGGATTTATTTTTTCCAGACATTAATGTAATACATAAACACATTAAAAGAGGGATATAGTAACAGGCAACCCATTAACAGAAACAAAGCAAGTCTTTGAAATCTTTGTCCTATACTTACACATGAAAATGTCCCAGAAAGTTAAGTAGTTGTTAGTCAATATAGCAAGGATTTCAGATATAAAAACCCCCCAAACATCTCATTAATGAGTTTGCCATAACCAAAATGATTGTTTTGGTTTTGTTTTGTAGTGTTTGTTTTTTTTTTTTTAATTTATTTTTAGGATAAAAAAAAGAATAACCATTACTTCATGCAGTGTACAAAGGCTTTAAAATAAATCTGTTAATGCAAATGAAAGACTTACTCCTGGGGCTTTTTTTTTTTTAAAAAAACAAAAAACAAAAAACAAAACAACCAAAAAAACCTCAAGGAGCTTAACAAAATTAATTTCAACTAGTTTCTTGAATCCCTTCTTGGGACTAAAGAAGAAACCTGTAACTTTCTTGCACTCCAGAAATTTATTCAGAGGTACCTCTTTCAATACAAATATGTTCTTACAATATATCTAAGCATTCTTTAATTTGCAAGAGCTTCAAATGAAATTAAGTGCGAAAATGTTTTCTTAGTGTTTGCTAATTACTGACGTAAATAGTTGGGGAATAAAAATGAAAAAAAAAAAAAAAAAAAAAAAAAAAAAGGGTAGCTGGGTATCAACTGTACGTACACCAGACAGGAAAAAAAAAAAAAAAAAGGCAAATCTGAAATAGACGGTTACGGTGCACAAGGGAGATGTTAAAGAAGGACTGAGGAAGAAATAACAGCAACAACCAACAGTTCCCCAGCAGAACTTTACACCAAAGCCCTTGAAATCCACTCAGCAGATCACCAATAGCTGAAAATAAAGCGTGTTTAGTAGCATGTCTGGCGAGCCGGCCAAGCGGCCGTACAATAGTCACAATGATAGCTGCCTGCCTGACAATGCTGGCAACGTAAATGCTGCCCCAACAGCTGCAGCGCATCCCCACCAACCACACAGAGACGAAAAGATCCACCAGATCGTGAGCCCCTGACAGCAACAACGGGTCACGATTACAGAGCAGTAGCATCTACAGTAAATAATACATGGCAAACAAGAGACTGAGTTAGCAAAATATGTTATAAAAAAGTATAAAAGTTGTTTTTAAAAACTTTCTAAAAATTTCTTCTTTTGGGAAGGAGGAATATTAATCTGTGGCCTGGCATTACTACAATAACTGAAATGGTTGTATCAGATTGCTGGTGATCGACTTCTTGCAAATCAGAGGTGCATTTGTAAAATGCCCCAGGGTGAATGCCTGAAAGCTGGCCAGACAGTCGGGGAATTTTAATATCTGCACCAGAATCAGCTGTGTTTGTAGAGGGTGGACTAACACTTGGGCTGGAAATCTCTTTACTTGGTATGCATAGGAGAGCGTGACACAGAGGATCTAACAGACGATTTTCAGTTCAGTCCCACTGTCTGGATCCCAGACACAGTCCCTCAGCGTATTTTGGGCCTGTCTTGCTGGGGAAGGTGTTTGGTTGCATGCCTGATGAGCCACGGCTTTAAGTCCTCACCCAAACCCATCAGAAAAGGCTACGCTCATGCAAAGACATTTTGAACTTGGGGGAAAAAAATACTAACAAAAAAAAAAAGAAGATGTGAGCTATTAGCTCAGGCAAAAAAACAAGTTGTGTTCTTGAGGTTTACCGAACCCCAGTTAATCATCCTCTGTTTTTGACAGCAGACAAATCTAGTATGGGCCATGACCATGGTGAGGCTTGAGTTAAATGAAGTGGATCCCAGGTTCTACAGCCTGGTAGGGCTGGGAAGGGACTTCATCTTGCTTCAAGTTCACCTGAAGGATCCCTGCCATTTCTCCCCAACATTACGCTATTCAGCAAACCCCAAACTCGCAGTGAGCTCTATCAGTTTCACCTGCTTTGAAACCCAAGGCAAATCGTGCAGTTTCCCTCCAAATCCTCGAATCTTCCTTCAAGTTCTTCGACCAATTTTTTTTCCCCCCTCATTCTCTGACATGTTTTAAAGCCCAAGAAAACTTGTTGTGTTTAGATATGCAAAGTGCCACAACAAGGGCTGCAAAAGTCATCGCACTTCCCAGATTTCAAAGTTCACAATGGTATCAATCCAAGCCCGAGTAAACCCCATCGATTATTTAGCCACACAGTAAAGTCTTCTTCGTCTTAAGAGTACAGTGGAGTTATTTGCTCTTTGAGCTGATCCGGACCTGCATTCACCAAAACCAGTATTCTCTTTGAACACTGGTGTTCCAGAAATCTGATACTAACAACTCAAGAATGTATTGTAAATTATATTCAATGTTACAAAAATTCAAGATTTACAAAATCAAAGACCTGGTTCTTTGGGGTTTTTTTAAGCAGTTGCTTCTGAACTCCTTTGAACTGCCCTGTAACTTCACTTACTCCCCTGCCTCCCTCCCCCCCGACATTATCATCTCAGCCACAGATTCAACCTTACTTAAAAAACGTTGACAGAATACTATGTATGTGGAAATGCCATGTACCACAGAAGTAAAAGACTAAGCCTTAACATCCAGGAGAGCAGCATAACCTCTCTTGCTATATCACCCCCCTATATGGTAGGAGGTTGGGGGTTTTTTTGGTTTCTTTTGTTGTTTTTACCTTAAACATGAGCTTAATCAAAAAAACACATTCAACTGTATGTTCTCTGAGGCTTCAGAAGACGTGTGTGTGTGTCCCCATTTAAAAAGAAAAAGAATCAAGGGTAGATAGAAATGATTAAAGGGTGGTTATCCAGAAGTAGTCATCTTCCTCTATCCTGATGTTTTTTTGTTTTTGTTTTTTTCTTTTTGTCCTCTGTTTTGGGTTTCAATGCACAGACACATGCAGACACACCGGCAATTGCTTTGGGTAAGTCAGTTCCTTTGTACCACTTATTTTTCTCCTTATCATAAACCTGGACTGTTTTGGAGAAGACCGTTTCCTCCCAGCTGTAGCCTCCGAGGATATAAATCTTGCCTTCCCAAACTGCCACCCCTGACTCACTGTTTGCTTGCAACAGAGGAGCAACTCTGGTCCACTGGTTACACTGAGGGCTGTACGACTCCACACTCAGAATGTCAAAACGAGCCATGGTTTCTATGTTGTCATCGCTGCCACCGATGGAGTAGATACTGTCCTGTAAGGTGCACATGCTGTGCCACCCTCGAGCAGTGATCATCGGCCTCTTCTCCTCCCAGACATCTGTGCGGTAATCATAACACAGCAGGTTTTTTCTATAGGGGCCAATTTGGTAATCGTGGCCTCCTGAAATGTACACAAATTCCTTGTAGACTGTTCCAGCATGGCCATAGGTGAACCTAGGACAGGCAAACAAAAGCGAGCCGACTTAGGACTTAGGAATTTTATCAAGATACACAAAGCATTCAACAAGGACTGGTACTAGAGAAGAAAATAAACAGTAACTAAAGACAGAAGACTCCCTAATCCTGTTAGTTACCCAGTAACTATTCTTATTCGTACCGCTTCACCCTGCACTGCAGAGCGATAAGGTACGACAATCACTTTTTAAGGCATCCTTTTCATACCTGGTCGCTACCGAGCACTAAGGTATGACAATCACTTTTTAAGGCATCCTCTACAGTGTGTCATACAACAGAAGTAACCCATCCTGCTCTAGTTGGCATGGCCTTCACTCCCATTTTCCTGTTCCAGTGCTTGGGTTGGATCAGTCTGAGAGGGCCAGAGAGGAAAAAATCCACATCTCAGCAAGGGTTTCTATGACAGAAAGAGGAAATAATCATGATACCTCTCAGACTTACCAGTAGCAATTAACCAAGAAAAACCAACAAGAAAACTGCTGCTGCCTTCCCCTTCCACAGTTTCAGGATTATGAATCACGTTTCTTACCCACTAGTGTTCACAGCCCAGTTTATTTGCAGTCATGATACATGCAGCGTACTTTTCATGCGCTATCCATCTGCTCTACCACTTCTGCCACACAGGTGGTAACTCCTTTGGTCGCCCCAGGACACGACAACAGACCTCAGTCCATCACAGGTCAGAGTCCACGTTTGAAGTAAGGCAGAATGAGATGGCAGAACCAACGTCACGCATGCTGTTTCCACAGGGCAGAGAGAAACCCCCTTTGATCAGCTATAATAAAGCCACTAAAAACCTAGTTCTGGAAGCTGCTCTTAACTTCACACGCTAGGATATACCTGACCAAATCCCTTTGAGCTCTTAGAAGTGGAATGCTAAGGTGAGGGACAGCCCCAGTTTCTTTGAACATACCTTTCCTGCACACACTTTTTTTTTTTTTTTTTTTGAGGGGGGTGTGTGTGTGCTAAAAGATGTAGCTGCAGCACCAGCCACAGCAAAACGTCTCTCACACCGACACAAAAATCCCAAACAATTTAATACCCATAGGGCTGCAGAGCAATATACTCATCATGCTGCACTCACGAGCCTCTGCTACCCTCCTTTGTAGTAGGACTCAAGACAACTCAATCTCTACGGCAGACAAACCTACGCCAGCATTACTTTAGCCTGGAATGCTTTTGAACCATGCCTGAACACGCTCAAACCTCAATGTGGATAGAACCTTGAGCTGTTTTTATTTCACGTGGTAATAGTCTCTCTCAGCTACACAGACAGTATCATAGCTTCTTCCACACACTTAAGTGCCAAGCACTTGTGTGCCAAGGGAAAAGGGGGAATAGAAAAGAAAACCCATATTTACCCTGGAAGCACAACACTTCTGAGAAAAGCTAAAAGATGTTTATTATTCTAGATGCCTACCAAAGCTTCTGATCCCTGACCACTGTCTGAATCAGATATTTTAACAGGCTCCTGCTATAAAAAACAGAAAAATCCTGGACACTCTTGGCCTAATGCTGAGTGACCAGGACAAACCTTCCGACTACAGAGGCTGGAGCACCATCCCTGGACACCTTGCACAGGTGGCTTCAGACCTGTACTGCTTCTTAGCCACTCAGAAAAAAAGAAAGAAAGAAAGAAAGAAAGAAAAAAAAAAGAAAAAGGAAAAAAAAAAAAAAGAGAGAGAGAGGACTAAGGCATAGTTATGAGACTTTATCCAAAACGGCAACTCAAAAAATTCCACAGCTCATGATCTGCCTAACCATGGAAGCACGTAACTCGTGCTCGGTGCTTCATTTTGACATGAAATATCATGAGCACGCGCACTCCAGCTTTCACACCTGCCAGAAACGCTACAGCAGGTAGAGCATACATAGATGCTGCTCTGCCTTGTTTGTGGTCTCTTAGACAAGAACTGGTAGCGTAAGTCTCTAGTGGCACTCAGTCTGGTTGCTACAGTCTTTGCTTCTCTATATACACTGGAACAGGTCTCAGAAAGTAGACTACCTGTCTGGGAGGTGGGATGGGAAACTTAAATTCACTCCTTTTCTCAAACTGCATTAGATTTTAAACCTACATCTAACCAGCAAGCTGCCCAGGGGACGTGCAGCGCACTCCACTGCAGAGGTTGCATCAGATAACAGATAGTTATGAGGAGTCAGAAGGAGAAAAGCGCAATGGCACGGAATTCAACACAAAGCCCAGGGTTATGGTACTGCTGATAGCAATCACACTACATCTAGCATTTGGGGAGGGGGGGGGGAACCAACAAAAAAACCTGTAAGTTAAGAAAAACGTGAGTGACCTTTGCAGAAGCAGGTTAAATGTTTTCCTACACTAACTGGAAAGTGGAATTCTGTACGGGTAAGCAAGCAATAGGCACTTTCTCTCAAGCACACGTGTGCAGTCTAGCATAGACAGCTACAGAAAAAGCACTGATGCTTTTCTCTTTGCCTCAATCAATGGCTATAGCTAGTGAACAGCAATAGCTACAAGAGTAATTTGAAAGAGGCAATCGTATCTGAAACATCAAATCAATCCTCAGATGGTTATTTTCCAATATAGGGAGATTACCCATTGAAATACGCTAGAAGTGTTTCACTTTGCCTGACTCCTAAAAACCTCATCCAAAATTGCACATACTCGGCTTCCCATTAATAAAGAACTGCGTGAAACTTAATGCACAAATTGAAAACAATCAATAGAAATCCTTTCTGCAAGCCCTACGGTTTAAACAGAGGCATTTCTAAACATGCAACAGAACAGGACACTTCAATACAGTGGGGCCAGACATCCTCCAACAGAAAGCATCAAGCATTTTGGCAGTATTATATGTAAGAGTGGCCAGCAAAAGATAAAGAGGCCTTAAGGAGAAAGAAGTTTTGATTCATAACATCTGCTAGAGCCAGTCACTGATTTTGAATGACTTACCCAGATACAATGCTGCAAAAATTCAGTTTCTGACCCAGTAACACCATTCAGTAAATGCTGAAAAATCTACCATTTGTTTTCTTAAACAGAAGAACACTTGGCCTAACTCGATAAAGCTTTGGGAATCCCCTACTCCAACCAAAGTCCAGACAAGCTGTGGTTGCTTTGAATCTCAGTGTCCACCAGTTGCAACCCTGCGAGATTATTCATGACTAGCACAGCAGATGCCATCATTCCTTAACCTGTTCCAACACATTTTCTCATACAACTTTTTTCAGTTGTTTTGCCAAACTTTAACCTAGGGCCACTCAATTAACTTCACTGATGTCTGCAGCAGACTTTTTCATGGATGAGGACACACTGCACCGACTTCTGCTGTGCCAAGCTTGTCAGCCACTGCTGCTCCCTTCTGGGCTAGAAACTATGGCAGCAACTGCTCCCAAAGAGCCTGGGAAAACAGTGGGGAAAAAAAATAATATATATATATATAGGACCTCTCTGAAGAATGGGAAAGGTATCCTACAACCAAGGGACCCTAATGAGAGTCAGGCAAAATGCACTTGTTGCAGACTTGGATCAGGTCCCCCCCTTGGATAGCTTGGCTGAAGTTTTCCCCGTTAAGCATCTGCCTCAAGAAGCTGTGTTTTCTTCTCCAGTAAGACACCATTATTTCCATCAAAACAGCTCAGCTCCTTCCAAGAAAGTGGTTAGGGAAAACGGTGTGTTGCTTTGACCACGCTGGGTGCGAAGGGGTGGGGTGAGGGGGGTGAAGAAGAGATAAAAAAGAGCTTGCAAAGCGGTTCCTTAGACAAGCATGACTGTGCCTGTGTACAGCAACACGGACACAGGACTTGGCAGCAGACAGGATGCATGTGTATTCAGGGACACATCCATTGCTCTTCTCCTGAAAATCTGCACACATGGCAAACTATAAACCTTGGGAAGGAAAAAAACTAAAACTATTTTCTGGATGTTCCGAGCTGAAGCTTTAACAAATAACCCCTGAGAGTCCAACACCACACAGCTCAAACCTGAACTATGCAAGCCTACACCCTAGAACGACCTCAACGTGCCTATCACTCCAGGGAATCGTCTCCCAGGCTCTCGGACTGCTGGCTTGGAGCAGTCAGAAACAACACCAGAGGTGCGGGCAGGGACCCTGCTTCTGGTGGCCATGCACCTAAGAGGACAAAAAAATCTGCGTGTGTTCTCTTCAGAGAGAAGAAGAGAGAAAAATGCAGGAAGCAAGGCAGCTACGCTGGGACGTGCTGCCCGATCGGGCAATTAGGAAGCAGACGACTGGAGCTTCTGATTTCCTCTACGTGAGGAGAAAAGATTTGCTGCTAGAATAGGGCTGGGGAAGATGTTATTTGGGTAAAAACAGTAACTACAATCAGTTTGAGCAACAAAAAACTGTGGTGGGGAGGAAACAGAGATCACATCAAGAATATGCTGAAGGGAAGACAGGAGTAGGCAGAAGGAACTGTAGCTAGCATGCTTTCTTCCAGTCTTGAGTAGATCCCAAAATCCTCTCTCATCCTTTCTCCACTGTACGCAGACCCATCTGAAGTACATCAGGAAATGACTGCCCAGATCCCCTTCAGCAGCCCCCCACACCGGCCAGAGCCACCCCTCTCCCCCTGGGCTCAAGCAGCATTCGCTTGTACCTGCACGCAGAAAGGTTCCGTCCTGTTGTCCACCACTATGCTGATTTTTGCCTTTTGCAACCCGCATGAAGTTTTTTTGCTTTATTCCTTCCATGCAGAAAAACGGTTGTTGCTAACAACCGAGGCAAGTGTTCTCCACAAGGAGAGAGGGCCGAAGACAGAAAATCTGAAGGTACTAAGTGTCCATCAAGATCTAAAGACACATGAACGCGCAGGACAGCAGCTAAGTGGAAAAGTGGGAAACTATCTAGTTCACTACACAGCTGCACAAACACCTGACCTGGCTCAAGGGACAGCTCGCATGGGCTGAGGACAGAGCAGGCAGGAAGAAAGGATGCAGAACTATTTTTTGGGGGATGCAGCAATAACTTAAAATAGTCACTGTACTACAAGCCTAACCCTGCAGCTCAGCAGCCAGCTAAGGCAGTGCAAGTGGGGTTATGCCATAAGGGGGGACTTTTGCCTAGTCCAAGCAGATCAACTAGGCAACTTCATAAAAAATTAACACCCCCCACATCAAAATTCACTTTTAAATGCTGCAGCTGCAAAATTCCCAAAGCCAACACACAGGCAGCAGTAGGGACATGCAGACAAACAGCTGCTTCTCAGGCAGCTTACAGTCTGGTTGGCTTAAGCCAACTAGGCAAGTTCCCCCAGAATCATTTATGAGTAAAAACATCTATACCTGTTCTAAGGTGAGTGTTTTTCTAACAACAGAGTTGTCAGGTCACATCTACATAAAAGAAAAGAAAAGCAAAGCTGTGCTACAATTTCTAGGAGGTGTTACTGAAATCTCACAGGTCACCACAATTAACAGAAGGGCTTAGCAGCCGAAGATACTCTCATGCACAACTTCCCAGGGAAGACTGTGGTGTTTAGCCTCAACTGCTAGATCTGCCTATGTGGGCAGAAATAAAATAGAAGAAAAACATCCTGCTTCTGAAGAGCACTCGAGCCCAGCTGTTAGCCTGGATCAGACTCGCATTGCAGCACCTGCCCAAAATAGAACTGGGCAACAGGCTTCTGTGCCTTCACTGGCTGCCTACGGCGCTGCTGCGCTGCAGCTAAGGGAATAAGGGGAAAAAAAACCCTGAACTCTAAAATCAAATTACAAGTATCTGGTTCATGATGCCACTAAGAAAGCAAGCACCGCTGCTGAAGCTGGATGTTTCAGACATCACGAAAACACCATCTGTATAGCCAATACTCCTGTAATTTCCATGAATGTGAAATATCACTAAATCTAAACAGCTGTTTGAAAATGAAATGCTATTGTACCATGCTTACAAAGTCACCACTCAAATGCTGACTCAAAACACCAGCAATGTCCTGTGCTGCTGTTACAAGATGCACCGCAGTACTAAAGTCTCTCAACAGCGGAGCAGCTAAGTTTTAACTCAGACTGAAAGAAAGAGAGGTCACATTTACTGGGATTACCTATCTGCAATACAGGTAAAGAGGGTTTATCTGCAACAGCCAACCTGAGCAGTCAAACTGAGAGAAACACCTTACATGGCAAACAATCACACCAATGTGGCAAAGGCCAAATAAATCATAAAAGTCTTTGATCAAGATCTAAACAGTGCCTCTGAAAGCATTTAACTCGAGAAAAACATCTTAAGGGTAGTAGAAAGAAATTACAAGAACTCTCCCCCCCATCCTTCAGACATACCTCAGGACAAGGACAACAACTAAAACCAATCAAGCTGATATGAGGCACCCCGACTGAAAGAGCTGGTTGCTCAAACACTAAATGTTGATATGGTTTGTTACTTGCCGATACTGTGTTGGTTATATATTCCCTTGCTTCCCTTCTAGAAACACCCATTCATCACCTAAAGACACACAAGCTCCCTTTACAACCATTCTTCAAACACAGGAAAACTTTCCAAACATCTGTTACCTGGGCAAGCCTGCGATATAGGACCATGAATCTTTCTGAGGACTGTAGGTCTCAACTGAAGAAAGAGCCCCATTTTCATTCCTGCCACCAACAGCTACCAGCATGTCGGTAATAGCTCCCAGGTAGAAATCTACACGGCGTTGTCTCATGGAGGCAACCTGTCAAAAAAACCCACCAAAATAACACGCTGACATCTTCAAGCATCTGGTAAGCAAGCTGAGTTCAGGTATATTCATGTCTGCGGACAGGATAGTTGCTTCTTCCCATTTATTTGGAAAGGTGAGCTACTGGGCTTGACCATTATATTCATAAAATACTTTTGGTTTTCTGCAGTAGCATGTCACATAGCACTCATTTTCAAGAAAGGGGACAACAGGAAGCATCTATGGGAGAGGTAACTCTAAGTGGTTTTGTGTTACATGGGCCTCCCTCCAAAACTCTGCAAGAAGCATATATTGGATTCACTCAAACCCACAAATGAACCACACAGGACGACTGGTTCGTATAGGAACCTGTGCTGTCCGCAGGGTTTTACAGCGGGACTGGAAGTGAACAGCTGCTTCTAAGAGACACTTAGCGCAGAGACATTTGACAAGCGTCAGAGACATTTTCTTTTTACATTAGACCCGTTTTTGGTTTAGCTGTTGCTTGACAAAGATGAACTAAGCAGTCACCTCTGTACGTCCATTCTAGCATTATTCCCGCAAGTAATCTAAAAAGTCGCAGGTGGGTGCTGACCAGGAATTTCACGGATGAAATGCCCAGATCCCAAGTGAAGTTGAAAATCTGCCCCAAACCCTTTCACTGTAACTTAAGCATTCCCACAAAGGATTCAAGTAGCTGCTTGTTCAACTTAACTTGAATTTCCATTTGCAAGTGTTGCTATGTTGGCTACCCTAATGAGCCCTGTCCTTCCACCAAAAAGAAGAAAACACTCTAAACATTAAGGACTTCAAACAGAGAAATAATACAGCTTAAGTCTCACCTTTATCCACTGGTTACAGCGGGGATCATACCTATATAGGAGATTTGAAGCTGCATCCCCTCCATTGTCTCTTGAAAAGCTGCCTCCGGCTATGAAGATGAAGCCTCCCAAGACTGCAACACAGTGGTGACTTCGTCTGGCTGGGAGAGGGGTCTCTGCTACCCACTGCCCCTTCCTGGTGTCCAAGAAGCAGGTATCATCGCTCAGTTCCAGGCACCGTTCGGAAACCTCCCCTCCCACAAAGAGGAGCCTCTCCTCGCAGGTCCGCAGGGCCGTCCGCTTGTTTTGCAGCACTGGCTGAGCCGTGACGTTGTTATGATAGTTCACCGCCTCCTCTATAAACCCCTCACAGTTTGCTTCTTTGGGAAGAAGAGAGCAGACAGCAGGCTTGACTCGATGGAGGAGATCGCTTTTAGGTATCAAGGGAAAGTGAATGTTATCCAGAACCTGGTAAGCCTCGTTCTCCCTTTCCGGGTACTGGGTGAGCCACTGCAATGCAGCCTGCAGCAAGTCGTGCTCACACTCCTGCTGCACGTTGCTGCTGTCCAGGTATTGGCACAACTTCTGCAAGGAAATGTTCTGCAGGAAGTCTGGGGTGAAGGACAGCGTGCCAAAGTTCTGCAGGATGAAAGAATCAATGTAGGAGTCAAGGCGCTTCAGGTTGTAAATAGAGGCTAGCTCTTGCAGGTACAAATAGTTCTCCTCGCTCACTTCATTCTCCAGATACTCACAACAGAAGTCGACCACCTTCCAGATCTGCAGCAGGTGAGCCGTTTCGAGCACGTAGTCGATATTGCCTCCATCTAAAGACAGCTCGCTGCCATAAAGGAAATCCACCACAGCCTTGAGACCAATGTAAGAGGCTCCAAAAAGTTCAACCTCTTTTTGGTGGGCTTCTCGCATACCAATGGTGAACATAGAGTTGAAGTAGTCACTGCAAACAGCAAGGAGGTTCCGATGGGCTGGGACCCGCTGCTCATCCACCACGAGGACAATGTCACAGAAGAGGCCTCGGTGCCTCTGCTCATTCAGGCTCTGAAGAACTAGGCTAGAGTGGTCATCCCACCTGTACACCTGCAATAAACACACAGTTATCAGGCAGATGTCATCTTCACCGAGATAAATTTCAGTGTGCACAAAGAATTTTCCCATTAGATGTAGTCATAGACGAGACAGAGAAAGCTTACTCGTGCTGCACATTTATACTAAATGCTGACTTGAGACAGCTGGCAAGCAACACAGTATGAGCCCCAGCTCCTCACCTTCACTTTGAAAGGCCGATACGTAGGCTTTTGCTGCTTCTTACTCCCTGTTTTTTATCATTTACTCCTACCTCCTCCACAATGCTGCATCCAAACCTCCTCCCTGATGATTTATACAGGCACAATTTTCTGAAACTCTGCCACTCATTGTCTTCAGGACATCTTACTGACAGTTCCTTTCTTACTTGTCCCCCAAACGACTCCTTACAGAGTTCTTCTCAACTAAGCTACTTGCTCAGTATTTGGAGCTGGAGACACACAGGCAGCATTATGCCAAATTTTCATTCAGCCCATGTATTGTTTGGGTTACTGCTTACTTGACAGCTACCCCTTCTTAAATCTTTTCAGAAGTCTGCATTTCTAAGCTCGTTAGGGTAAAATCCCTCTCTTTCTTTCCACATTATTCCAGGCACACACACTGCATTCAAAAATAATAGCTGTTTATTTATGTGCAAAGCCACACATGTGGATAACTTATTCCCACGAGATTTCTACTTGCTTCCAGAAGCTGAGGTAGTTTTTGTTTTCATGAATATGACTAAATATTTTTCTTTTAAAGAAAGGGGAAAACGCCCTCAGAACATGTCCGTTAAGTGCCCTTCTGGGATCCCTCTGGTCCAGACACTCTTCCCATCAGCTCTGTACGTGCCACAGAGCTTTTGAGGCAACCACTGCTTGCCTCTTTCTCACAGCCTGACGTTACCAGTCCTAAGAAAAGACAAAATGGAAATGTTTTGTCACCCCTTGAGTGTCCTGCAGAACACGCAGCTGAAGGGGCTGGTCACCCCTGTATGTGAAGCAACACAGCTTGAAGGACTACCCTTCCGGAGGGATGGAAAGCTCGATGATACAGTCAGTTACCTTGTGCTCTCTCTTAATAAAAGCCAGGTTAAGTTAAATGCAAATACATAACTTTGATTACCAAATCTAAAACAAGCAGAGTTGCAGAGCCTGTAGGAACATGTAAGAGAAGGCAGCACATCTTTGTATCGCACCTAAGTCAGCTGTGAACAGTTCTGGCTGTAGGACCCTGGGTCTTGCCCAGCTCTACGCTGTCAGAGCGCGTTCCCAGAAGTGACACCCTGAAAAGGTCTCTCAGTCCGTTTCGACACTGAAAACGGTCACACAGATGACCTGAGGTCTCTTCAAGCCTCTCGGGCATTCAACCTTTCCTTCACCAAACTGTTGCTTCTCCTAGAAATCCTATCTGTGGCTTTCCTGGTTTCCCAAACAGAAAGCACATGATTGCTGCTGTCTGGCTAAACCATTAATGGGTTGGTTAAACCATGGTGAGACAATCTCTCTAAACACCTGGATGGGAAAGGTTCAAGTCCTAGAGCCATGGTTTTTTTTCCTCTGCACACAACCCTCACTCTACATATGCACTCTGTGTACATCATTTGGTAATTGTACTTTTATACGATGAGATAACCAGGATTAAGGTACGCGGCTCACCACTGTCCAGACATGATGGCAGCCAATCATCCTCAGCTAATTCCAACCTCGGGAGCCTGACCTCCCACAACTGCCTTTCAGCAGTCCGTGGAATAGCGACAGGCAGTCCGCCAAAGATCAAACCCAAATTAATAACCAAATGTGCTGCTCTTAGCGTGATATCCCAGTGGTTTCTCTTTAGTTTTGCTTACGCTCTTTTCTAAACAATGGAGACGCAGCTGCCAAAAAGCCTTCTGTTGGAGTAACTTTGTACGTGCAAGTGTACAGAGTTAAACCAATCTAAGTGAAGAGGCTTCAATAATTCTAAGTCTTCTGGACCAAAACTCTTTAATTTGCCTTATACTCATCGCCTCATCCTACCTCAGAACTTAAAAAAGAGATCTATGGCATAGACAAAGTAACTTCCACTGAGGAGTAAAACTGCCAGAGACCTGTAATACAAGAAAATATGGGCTTTAAGGACTGTACAGTTCTTTATCTTAATTTTTCTGAGGTTGAGAAATGCTGATCTCATACAGGAGCCCAAGCAGAGACCAGGGGATGGAGCAGGTGGCAAAGTACAAACCACGCATTTGAGGCAACTGTGATAAAAAAATCGTGGATGAACAGACAATAACCTCTTACAGCACCCTCTTCTGAATCTCATGGGGACTCATGGGGGACAATTACTGGATTAAACCAAAAACATATTCTCTCTCATCTCTGTAAATTGGCTGATCATTTCTCTCTAATATTCTCTAATACCACCATCGTGCATAACAAGATTACACCAGAATATAAGATTTGCCAGAGATCCTTATTTACTTAGCTGGTTGTCGAGTCAGCAGCATAATCCTGACTGCAAATATGCCTGACAACTTGTACTCCTCAAATCCTTGTAGTCACGTAGAACTGCTGCTACTTCAGGAATCAAGCATAAAATCATTACGTATGGCACTGGGTGGACTCAGAATATATTAACATATTTCAGCCACTTAGCAAGTTCATCTGTTCAGTGAGCAAATATCAGAAGCTGATAGCTGCACGTTTCAAAGCCAAGACTAATTTCATACTAAACACGAACATCTTTCTCAAGCTATTTATATTTTGTAGAACAGCTTTAGCATTATCTAGTAATTCTAAATTTAACAGATAGTGACAGCTGCTGCTTAAGCAAGAAAATAAAACAATGCTGTCAAGTTAATTAATTTTCAATGTGATGAATTATTATTACATTCAGACTAAACCATTTAAATGGTAGACAGGATCAGCACTCAGGGAAGGATTATATTGGTAGGGATGCACTTAAAAATTAGTCCTAGTTATCTTTTATCAATTGTATTACAGCAGTATTTTAACTTCTTTCTGATTCAAAGATCTAATTCCTTTCAGATCATTAATGCAGTCCCACTACTCGTCAGTGATGTGCAGGAAAATGAGATCTGCCTCATTCAACTTTTTAAAGACAGATACAGGCACTGAAAAGTTTCTCTTTTCTAGCTGTTGTCGGTAGTACAAGGTACTTGCTCTGCAGCTTCTATAACCTAGTGCTCGCACTAGAACAGAAAAGCTGTTTTCACGGGTATGAAACAAAGTGAACGTAATAATTACAGCTGACAATAATGTCTTACAGATCTCTGGCCACCATCCTGATGACCTGCTAAAGAGCTACCCAAGATGGATCTCCAACTAAAAAACAGTGGATTTGTGCAGACAGAGATTCCATACAAAGAAAATTAACCTCAAAACCAAAGAAAACATCTCGAGTTCACCCGAATAACCACTGCCTGCAGGACCAGGACTCCCGTCTCGTACAAAACAAAGACTAAATCTAAAGAGTAATCCCAGCTTTGCTTCTGTAACTAGCTTGGATTTTAAGAGATGGATCAGTAGGAAAAATTCCCAAAATAAACACAGTGCATGTAACTCTGCTGCAACGATGTGGTTTTCTTTTTTAAGTTATGAGTCATGATGAACAGATGCCCATTTGCTGCTGGTTTTTTGTGTGTGGGGTTTTTTTTTAATCACTAGGTAGTAACTTCTTTATCAAAAATATTTGAGCAGGTAGGCCATTTTCATCTCTCTTTTTAAAAGCTCAGCATATTCATAGTCCCCCCCCAAGCAGCCCATCCAAAGGACAGCCTTTTCTGCCCCCCCCCCCCCCCCCCGCTTCTTGTTATTTCTGACTTGGTTTTTTTCGGCAGGCAACACAAACAGTACAGACCTTTGAGGATTCACTTATCTTGTGTGGGCGACAGATCCTGGTCTGCCTGGTCCCCTCCATGCCGGGCCGGTGTCCCCAGGGCTCTGGAACAGAAGGAGCCGTCAGCCGCGCCGCCCCCGCACCGCGCCCCGCACATCACACGGCCCAGGCCGCCCGCACACGCTCATCTGCGGCTGGAAAGCGGTTCGAGTTTAAAAAAAAAAAAGTATTTTTTGTCGCTCGCTGGCGGTGTTTTCTGGTGTGACTGACGCCGGGCTGTGTCAACGAGTCGGGGGCAGGCGGGCGGTACCGGTGCTCACCGCCGGCTCCCGCAACGGCTGCAGCGGGCGCGGCGCTACCCGGGCCGCGGCCCCTGGGCCCCCGGCGGGCACCGAGCACCGGGGCGGCCCCCGCGGCCCGGCCTCCCGCAGCGCTTGTTCAGGCGAAAAAATAAATAAATAAAAAATAAAAAGGGCGGGGGGAGGGGGAACAACAACAAAGCTGTAGCAAATACCGGGAGGCGGCGGGGCCCGGCCACCGGCAGCTACCAGGGCTCAGCGTCCCGGCGGGCGGCGGGCGGCCTCGCCTCAGGGCCCGCGGCGGCCATGGCCGGCCCAGGAAATGCCGGCTGGCGGGCGGGGAGGGACCGAGGCGGGGCGGGGAGCGGCCCGGGCCGCCCGCGGGGCCGGGGCCGGGGGAGGTGCCGCAGGGCCGGGCCACGCCGCCTTCGGGCCCCCGCCGGGAGCAAACGGCGGGCGCGGCCCGCGGGGCTGGATGGGGGCCCCGCACCCCGGGGCCGGGACCCCCGGCGGGCTCGGGGCGCTCCGTGCCGTGCCGAGGCCCGTGGCGGTGCCCGGCGCTTGACGCAGCGAGGGGACACCGGGCCGCGGTGGCTTGTCAGGGGGTGACAAGCTGCGCGGGTGCGTGTCCGTGAAGGTGCTGGCAGCCCGGTCACCGCCTCGTCGTGCCTGCCTGGGCGTGAAACCATCTGACCCCACACCTGCCTGCCCACTGCTGCAGGGCTTGTCCTCGTGGCTCAGGGCCCAGGGGGCTTAAAAGTTAATAAAAATAATAAAAACCACCTCGGTGAGCAGTGGGGCTGACCGTGCACCTCCTCCAGGGACGCAGAGCGAAGGCTTTGTACGCAGCCACCGCCCAGTCCCACTGCAGGGCAACGGCCTTCACTAAAACCATCAAGTGAAAAAGCCCAGCTCTGCTAACCCAGCGCTCCTGGATGTCCTCCGGGGGTGGCTCAGGACAGCAGAAGCCGGCAAGATCGTCTGGGCATCCAGGCTCCATCTGCTCTCACCCAGGACAGCCCAGCGTCAAGCACATCCCATGTGGTGCCGGGGCAGTGGTCGCAGGCAGACGATGCATACGGCATGGAGCAGCCACGTTCCAGCATGGGGCATGTGCCAGGGCAGCCGGGATGGGACAGCCGGGATGGGACAGCCGGGATGGGACAGCCGGGATGGGACAGCCCTCGCCCAACCCAGCCATCACCCAACCTCCGCTGCCAGCAGCAGCTCCGGTGCTGGGGCAGTAGCATCCAGCCGGCTGTGTCTGTTCTTCAGCCACCCCAGAGGAGCTGGAGATGATAATGAGTTTCTACTAATCTAATCGATTATCAGGTCTGAAGATGAGAAACATTTTTGCTAGCTCTGGTCCCTCCTGCAGCCCTTGTGACTGTGGGGACCCAGGGTAAAGACCCTCAATTCCTGGACTGTCTGAGTAAAAAAGCTACTTTGCTGACAACCCTAATGCTAACTGTGATTTGTAAATTCACAGCAGCCTCTTCCTGAAAAAAAGGTATTCTTCTCTCCATTATTTTCTTTGCTCCTACACAGAAAGGACACAGATGGAGAAGTGGGACTGGGGCCAGCCACACAGAAAAATCAGAAAGGAAGCAAAAAGGTGTGATGGCGAAGAGCCACAGGAACAAGGCACGAGCAGCGTATTTCAGAACAGCTAAGCTTCCTGGGGGGCAACGGCTGTGCAGAACCATCCTGTTTGCTCAGTGCCCCCCACATATTCCAAGACCCATCCTGAACTTCATTAGTACAGTCCAGACAGCTGAAGGTCAGTCCACATATCCAAGACTCCGTGCTGACTGGAGACATTATTTTGAGGAAGTTCATAAGTACTCTTTAAGTCCTTTCGCCTTCTCAGTTGTCTGTGCTTCCTCCCTGAGGACCCCCGTCAGGTGGACAGATGCTCCTGCCAGGCCAGGGACATCTTCCCGCACAGGATGAATAGACCCATGTGTGGAAGATGGAGGTCTTGGAAGTCCCATATGAAAAGCAAATCAGAGCTCACTGAAGCCAGAAAAGTAGGTATTTTTCTCTCCTCAGTCACGGCCTAATGAAACTGAGCACAATATTTACTCCTTCATGCATTAAAATAAACAATCCATGAAAATGTGTTAAAGACAAGGAAGATAAGCAAAGAGAAGAGGTTCGGTCCCCTGAGGAAGGCATGTATTTCTGAGGTTTGAATCTGACACTTGAAAGTGTGAGGCATGAAGCTCCTAATGAATATAATTTGAACACTCCAGCTCCAGGTTGCAGAGACCTAAGCAATGATGAGGTTTTCTCCTTCTAAAGGGAATGACATTTCAGTCACCCACCTCTGCCCTAGGAAACATCAGGAGCTGAGGAGCAAGCCTGAGGAGACAGGAACAACCAGTAGTTGTTGCAGGTATAAAGAGCAGCAAGGTAGTGCCAAAAGATGAGAAATGCCGACTATGAAAAAAAATATGTTTATGAGAAGATAATGGTCAGCATAAAGGCTTTTAAAAAAGAAAAAGCGTTCCTAAAGACAGTTCCAAAAGAAAATCAATAGAAATTCAGAACGATTAATGTGTGATTATGTTATCATCCAGAGCCTGCGGCCTACAGATACTGAGTGATTCACTCAGCTGCTGTTGTCCTACACTTGTACTGACTTCAGAAATATTTCTCGCTTCCCTATGACCTCATCTACATCACGGAGATGCACTGCAGCAGCACGCTCATGTGCTGGGCACTGACGCTACAGGGAACCTCACGTCATTCAGGACTCCCTCTAGAAGAAGATACGTGCAGGATTAGGGCTTCGCATTGGTATGGCTGTACATTATGTATCTTACGGTTAGCACATGCTCTGGCGAACCCGCTTCTTGAGCTGCCTGAAAACACTCGGTAACTGTGTGGTAATGAGGTTTCTTGCTGTTCTGACTTCACATTTACAACATATTGATGTGAAATAAATAGCGAACATCCCACTGCAGAATTTAAAAGAAATGAAATGTGATACTCTTTATCATGGAATGTAGTTTTTATTAAATTTGCAATAGCCAGCTCCCAGGTTTAGGGTAGAAACCCACTAATGCATCACGACTGGTTTTGAAAACTCTGGTCCTTGGGCACAACGTCACCTGATGACATTTATTTCGAGCTGATTTCTGCAAAGCAAACGACCTGTCCCCATTTCCGTGGGCGCAGGGCCGCAGTGCCACCTCACAGACCACCCCTCGGCCTCCGCCCGACGAGCAGCCGCGGCTGCCGCCGACGGACGCGGGTCGGGTGCCGTACGTGGAACTGGCGGCGCTGCGGCGCAGCCCGGCAGGGGGAGACCGCTCCATCCGAAAGGGGCACCCACCGCCAGGCGCGGGCACCCACCGCCTGCACACACCGGGGGCACCGGCCCGAGCTGGCACGGCGCAGCCACCCCACGGAGCCCGCCGGCGGCGCGGCCAGCCCGCACGGCCGGGGCCGGTCCCCAGCGGTGCGCCCCCAGCCGCGGGCCGCCGTGCCCCGCCGCCGCCCCTGCCTGGGTAGCGCTGCCAGGGCCGGGCACAGCCCGCGGGCCGCCCCCCGGAGCCCCTCGCCCTCCCCTCGCCTACCTGCTCCGCTGCTCCGCTACCTCCCGTGCGCCCGGCCCGGCTGCCGGCCCCGCCGCGCCGGCAGCGCCCGCTCCATCTTGCGCATCGCTGCTCGCTCCCTCCTCCTCCCGTCCGTCAGGGGCTGGAAACACATCGGGGGCTGCAAAAACACCGGCGGCCTCCCAGCGCGCGGCTGCGGCGGGGCGAGCCCCGAGCCCCGCGCCCCCCTGCCCGGGCAGCGCCCCGGCGTCGCCTCGGCCGCCAGGCGCCCCCCGCCCCCGGCCCCGGCTATTGCATCACCCCCGGGGCGGGGGCCGGCGGGGCGGGCGGGGCGGGCGGGGCGGGGCGGGGCGGGGGCGGGGCGGGGCCGGCCCAGCGCAGCCCCGAGCCATTGGCAGCGGCGGGGCGGGGCGGGGCGGGGCGGGGCGGGCCGGGCGCTGCGCGGCGCTGCGCGGTGCGGTGCGGCAGCATCAGCGGCGGTGGCGGCGGCGGTGGCGGCGGCCCCCCCAGCTCCGCGCCGCTCCGCGCTCCCCCCCCCTCCCCGGCGCGGCCGCCCCCATGGCCACCAAAATCGACAAGGAGGCGTGCAGGGAGGCGTACAACCTCGTCAGGGACGATGCCACCGAGGTGAACTGGTAGGTGGCCGCCGGCATCTCCCGGCCAGGCACCGCAGCTCTCTGATCCCCCTGCTTCTCTACCCGCTCCCGACGGAGTGACTTACAGCCCTTGTTCCCCTTCTCCTCTCCCCGCCTTCCTAAAGGATGCTTGGGGGTTTTTTACAGCATATTCCTCCCCATCTCCTCTTTTCCCTTCCTAAAGGCTGACTGTTACATATATGATTCCCCTTCCCTTTCCCCCAACCCAGAGGGTGACTATTGAATGTATTATTCCCCTTCTCTTTTCTCCTTCCCCAAGGGTGACTTTTAAGTCTAGTATTCCCCCTTCTCTTTTCCCGTTCCCCAAGAGTGACTTACAAGTGTATTATTCCCCTTCTCTTTTCCCCTTCCCCAAGGGTGACTTTTAAATACAATGGCTCTACAATCGTTCCCGGAGACCAAGGGGTAGACTATGAAACCTTTAAAAGGAAGTGCACAGGTAAGCTCCATCTTGATTGCTTTGGCACCTTTTGGTGTTTCTTGTTGCCCTGGTGCGAGGGGGCAGAGGATGGGAGAAAACTTGGGTAAACTGGAATTAGTGCTGCTGCTTCCCCGTTGCCTGCCCTGTCCTGCATGGTTGGGTTTCCAGCTGCCGCAGAGTGCACTGAGGTCCGTAGTCCACCCAGTCCTTTGTCTCACCCTTAGACTTGAGGTCCTTTGGGCTTTTTTTCCCCACTCTGCACAATTTTCCATTGCCTTTCAGATAGAAACAAGACAAAACTCTTGATTAGCAATGGTCTCCTTGTTTAGTGCTGCTGTTTAAAAGCAAAAAAAGAGTCAATTTTTGTGGCTAAGAAGATGCAGTCATACAGATGATTTTGCAATAAAAACCTTCTGTAAATCATAGCCATAGTGGTAAAAGTAACTGCACTTAGAAGGCTTGCTGGGATTTTTTAAGAACATGAAACCCGAGAAGAGAGTGGTTATGCCAAAGACCGGCTCGAACAATACAGAGCTGAAAACAATCGTGTATGTGGCATTGCACAACCGCAACAGTTGTGGTTCGGGGTTTAAACGTGGCAGTTGATTGTTGAACTGTCGCTTGTAGAACATTAACAGGAGGAATAAAGCCTGGGTAAAATGCAGATATGAGGGGTATTTAACTTCATCGCGTCTTAACTTTTGATGTGTTTTACAGAAGTGGGCTTTGATTTTTCTCAAAAAAAAACCTTCTAGGGGGAGGCTTGAATAGTTTTTCATCCTATCTTGGCTGCTGTTTAACCATGACACCAAGTGACATGAGATATGAGGCAGTTGTAACTAATACTGGGCTATAACAAAGTCTTCCTCATTCACCTAGTTACTCTACAATCAAGTATTATGGTTAACCTGTATTTTTAGAATTGCACGTCTGTACTGTGAAGGAATTGCGTGTTGAGCAGTCCCTCCTGTCTCAAGGTGGAGCGAGTCCTGGAGGCACTGTAGTCAGAGCCCCACAGCTTGTTGAATCGCCAGTGCCTGTCCAGATCCGTCTGTCAAGTCCTAGGGCTTGGCTGTATTTTACCGAGTTGAAGGAGAGAACTTCCAGTAACTTAAATGAGGTCAGGATTGGCCTGATCAGTCAATGAATATCACAGGAGAAAAATACATTTTAGTCCTTTGAAAGCAGCTACTGAATCAAGACGGTGTAGACTGCTCTGCTACGACATTTGCAGTGGTGTCTTACCAGGATTAACCCAGCTACTCATTTCCAGCTGTTCCTGAGACCTTTGCAGGAAAATTCTCAAAACTGAAAAGGATTGTCCTGTAGCTGATGTCAGAAGAGCTGATATCCCGTACTGCAAGAGCTCCTTCCCGCTCAGCTCTTCTTAATGGGCAACATAAGTACCCAGCATACCCAGGGCTCAGCACTTGTGAAGTTCATGCCAGCGTTATCTGAAGGGTTAGCAGTTTTCTCAGGAAGTCAACGGCTTCAGTATCTGCGTGCCACATTCTCTATCTCTTCTTGTCGCCAAGATAACAGAGTGGCTCCAGACACCTGGGGCTTGCCGAGGAACCTTCCCCATTTATTTTCTCTCCTTGATTTAAGGAGTCCATGTCTTATTTTGTCTGAACTGTTTTTTAAAATGTTTCGCTTGGAGTGGCACCCTCTCAAGAACAGTTTCTATCTTTCCTTCTGTAGCAAAGAGAATACTCTTACTGAGTGGCTAAGCAGCCGGCAGAGGGGATTTGGCAGAGAGCAGGCACTGACTGGGCTGGGTAGGATGCTTATAACAATTAATGGAGGCACATATTGCACTTTGGAATGTGGCCAGTTTTGTTTTCTTGCCATCCCTTGCACGTGCCAAACCCTTATTTATAAACAGGGCATTAAAACAGACTAAGTTTAAGGAAATCTTGTTTTATACCTACAAAGTGCCAAGCTGGCCTCTGCCCCCAGTACTAAAGCATTTTTACAGCAAAAAGGAAATTTTGAGTATTTTAGGCATAAGCACGGTAAAGTAAGGGTTAAATAAAGGGCATCTGTGGGGTAGACTGTGTCCTATGGTTAGCGTTAGAGCTGCTCCACTGCTCCCTTTCCCTCTTCCTTCTTTCCCTCTTCCGTGGCATGCTCCTTGGCAGACCAGGGGCAAGAGATTGTCCTCAAACTTACCTTTGGAGCCCAGTTGTTGGAGGCTTAAAGAACGAGGCAAATTCAGGTACCGGGTGCTTGGTGAAGTGCTAGAAAGGATCTTCCTCCACCCCTGAATTACGGTGCAGCAGTTGGGGAAGGAAGGGATGCAAGTTTTGATGTCTCCATCTGTGCAGCAGCCCTTCGCCTGGACCACTAGACTTAGTCAGAAATCAAGGCTTGTGCATCCAGTGAAGTTAGAGCTTTCCTTCCCATCTGGAAGAAAGGTACCAAATGTTACTATGAAGTAGAGCTGGTGGGAATATTTTTACTAAACAAAGTCAGTAAAAAAGAGTAGGAAGAGATGGGAATTGCTGCTAAACATTATTCCTTCCTGTTGCTGCATTTCTTCCCTCCTGGTCCACACCCCATCTCCTTCTACATTTTGATGGAGGGGAGAAGAGCTACTATCAGTTTGAACAGCTTTGGAAAATGTGATTCAAAGATTAAAAAACCTGGCATCAGAATAAACTTCCTTCCTTGTTTTGAATTCCTGTTTTGTGAAAAACACTGCCCTGAAAGCAACAAAGTACTGCAGCTGCTTCTGGTAGAAGCTGAGTATAATTTGGTGGTTGAAGGTGAGAGCGGGAGCTGAAATTGAAAACCTCAGCATGCAAAGTGTCAGCAAGCCCCTCCGTCAGAGCTTGCTTTGTTCCAGTTTCTGCACCATCTATTTCAGTGCTGTTCTGAGTGGCAAACATCTCTGTCGTCCGTGTCTCCCCCCCCCCCCCCCCCCCCCCCCCCCCCCCCCCCGCCCCCGCTCTCTTTAATAACCATTCTTATTAAAAGCACCTTCAGCATGTGGTACATGTCACTTCCCTCCAGGGCATTGAATTACAGAGCAGGCGGTGTCACTGTGTGCTAATTCATGTGGCTCCGAGACCAAGAAGGTCTTTTGTACCGGTCTGGAAGATGTTTGCCTGTGGTGGATATCCTGCCTTGTGCAGCAACAGACGTTGGGAAGGGCTGGGGGGGTTTGTTGGTAGCAAGGTCGTATTTTTGCTTTTTCTTCCCCCATATGTAACCCTTTTAATGCAGACTGTGGCCCAACCCATTACTGATTCTACAAACCTCCTCAGGGAACAAGAGTGGCTGAGGACAAAGGGAAAAGCAAGAAACTGAAATTGCTTCTGTTAATGGAAGTAGCAGGCTCTCTGCAAACCAGCTCTGGAGCAACCCTCTGTGAGCTGCCACTGAAGGAACACACAGCAGAGAGGTGCTGAGCTCCTGGGGCAGTGAGGCCCGTGCCCTGAACCAGGAACTGCTGCTGCAGCCCGTCTACCTTGTGCAGGTTTCATTACTCTCACCGCTCTGCAGTCCGATACGTATTGCACGTCAGACCTATGTGTTACATAGCCTGGGGTGCAGGCTTTTTCTTCCTAAGCTTTTTCCTA
This sequence comes from Falco peregrinus, assembly GCF_023634155.1. NCBI lineage: Eukaryota > Metazoa > Chordata > Aves > Falconiformes > Falconidae > Falco > Falco peregrinus. The sequence continues at coordinate 6,374,749 of NC_073734.1, forward strand.
AGCTTGATGTACTAGCAGAAAAGTTTAAGGAACTACATAATCAATCCTCCTTTTCCCATCCCACTGTTTGTTGGCAGCAATTGCCACTCTTAAAAGAAGAAAACATGGTAAGAAAAGCTTCTTCAGCGCCCTTTTGTTCAGGGTCCCAGGATGATGCTGAAACACGGGCTGAACCCTGGACTTTCACTTTATCAGTTTCATGCTGTTGCTGTCAAGGTCTGTGTCAGGCCACAAGGTGACTCAGACACTTTGGCTGGGAGGTGGTAGACTCTGGCTTTAGTCTCAGGCAGTAAGACCAGCCCCAGATGTATGAACGCCACTCCTCCAGCCCGTCCCAAAGTAAAGCCAAGGAGGTTCGTTTAAACCACAGACACAGTAAAGTCCTTATTTAGGAGGTGGCAGCTGGTGACACTTCCTCTTGCCGTCCTGTGTCGTGACCAATGTACGTGACCAAATTGGTCTTTGTCTGACCCAAAGAGTCTGGAGACCAAAGCTGAGGACACCAGCTGTCATTAAACACAGTGTAGACACCCCCTGTGTCTTCTAGCTGAGGACTCTTTTGGTTGGACTTAGCAGCGCAGATTACCTCTGCATTAAATAGGGACTTAATTCAAGGCTTTTGATCCATTTTGCTTCACGGTTACAGCTCTTGCCTGTACAGATGGCATGGATCCAGATGTAGCATTAATTTGGTGTTTAGCAGTACGTGCCATCAGTACACTGTCAAAAAAAGCAGCTGAGCTGGTGGATTTCAAGCTAGCAACACAGATAAGAGTTGAAGGTTATTGTACGGAAGGATATGAAGGCTCTTGGGTTGTTCTTTGTTTTTTAAATTCAAAGTCTCATAGCTGGGCTGGCGATGCTGTTGCTGAGAAGAGTAGAATGACGTAGGACTGAGATACTGAATGAAAAGTCTTGTCAAAAACATCCGCTTAAACTTTTGTGTGTGTCAGTAATACCTGACTGCACCAGACAACTTGCCTCAGTTTCCGTGTTACAAAGCAGCAGAGCACTGCATTGTCTCCACCCGTGGTTTACTTTAGGGTTTTTTTAACGCGTGTATTCTGCCATTAAGTAACCAAGAGGTCGGAAGACTCTGTTTCCTCCCCATGCTATATGTGAACAGTTGTTTTTCAATGCATCTCTAACAAAAGAAATAATGAGCCTTTCATTTGGAAAGCCCCAGTCCAGATAAATAATTGCAATGACAGCATGAAATGGGATAGTTATTCATGTGTCTGAAAAGATCAAACCAAAACCACACTGTGCATTCAGCATGAGGAAGAACTGAAAATCTTTGGTCTGAAATAAATACCCTATAAAATAATTTCTGGTTGACATAAAATATTAGGAAGAAAATAGAAATGGAATTGGCTCCTAAGACAAATGCAAGCTCTTCTGGGCTTATGACAATTGTCCTGTAAAGCCTGGCCTGCATATAAAATGTAGGAGCTAAGAGTTGAGAGATCACCGAGATTACATTGGCACCTTAGGTTGTAGGAAAGATTTGTAAAAATGCATGAGGCCTCGTAATGAGATAGGTACTTATCTGTGTTTGGCTACATCTTAAGTTGCTAAAATGGGCTTCGTAAATCAGTCTCCTACTGCTTTTGTTTTTTCCTCTTTAGTGTTGTCTTGCCTGTTTTCCCTTAGTATCTATTTAAAGGAAGACCTGGGGCCATGGGCGGCTTATGGGAATTTCACCCTGCCTTTGCAGCGTTTCCCTGCCCCTGTGCCTTCCCTGCTGGCTGTGAAAGTGCTGCTCTGGGAGGGTCAGCTGAAGTGACATGTGTTTGATAGCTGTCTCCTGGCTGCCAGCTGGAGCTGTGGATTAGGCTGTCCCTTGCAATGACAGGAGGTCGTTTTAGAGGATATTCTCATTAATTTTTGTGGGAGTAACTCACCAGGTCGAGTTCTGCACTGAAATACTAACTCCGCGTTCAGTTTAGTTTTGTGATGCCTAATTAAAATAGCGTGGCTGTGGGTCTGCATGTTACCGTCCTGTGCCAGGCATAACAGCAGGCAAAGGTTGTACCTTTTGCATGCCCTTTGTCTTGGGGCCTGCTTGGCCATTACTTTTGGCTGACTAACGCAACCACTCCTTCCTTCAGGGAAGGGGAACAAAGATTAGCTGGATCCCCTGTTTCCTCCTACTCAGCCCTGCAGTGTATGTCCGGGTCAGGAGAGAGAGCGGTACAGGACCACTGTCCCTGGGATAGCAGTAACTCATTCTGATGAAATGCTGCTGCTGGCTTCACTGGACCAGAGAAAGCGGAGAAGCCAGCATGGGGCCATCCCCCCCCTGCACTGTGTCCCGAGTACCCTGTACTCATGTCACCCACCCCGGGTCACATGGAGAAGGTCTGGTGCCCCAGCTGCGGCATGCCCTGTGGTTGTGGTCCTGGGGTCAAACATTTTGTATTTGTCTTAGATGACTTAATGAACATGTCTGCATGGTGCAAGGCAGCTCCAGTACAGGGTTAAAGAGGGAAAAAACAGGGTAGTACGAGGTAGGGAAAGTCTTCTGTCTGCACGTCTAGCCGTGTGGCTATAGGGGTGACTGAAGAGGTGGAAAATTGACAAATTAATCTAAAATTAATCCAATTGAAACAAACAAGGTAACTCTTCAGGAGGCCTTTCATGCACAATCAGTAGTTCATTGCTGGACAGAACGCAAAAGCAGATCATTGCATCGACGCCTTGCTGTAGTGACCTTGATTCAGCAGGCAGGTGAAGCTGGGAGCATCTTGGCATGTCTCTGGCTTGGCCATTCGGAACCGTAAGACTAAGAACCGTGAAGCTTTTGACAGTGTATTTCTTTTCTGCAGCTAGTATCTTTTACTGATGAGTCAGTGCATTTTAATCTAATGGGGAATTTTTTAGTACAGCTGAACCAAAGGGTTTGAGTGGATGAAAAAGAGGACAACACCATCAAGGAAATCTCTGCGGTTCGGCGTCAAGCTTTCATAGCCAAGGGCAGCTTAATCAGTATATTTGGAAAATCCTGCCTACTGATAAGTAGGGTGTTTGGAGAAAAATAATAAGTGATGCTCATTAAGGCATTCATTGTACTTTTCATTGTTTGTCTAGCTCTTTTGTCATGCTGTACAACCGTAGTTAAAGGAGTAGTGATATTAGTAGGAATTAATGTTAATTTCTGCTGTTCGTGAGATCTTCTGAAATAAAGCTGCTATTTCTGTTCTACACAGATCTATTATTTGCTTCTCTCTGCCCTGAAATTCATGGCTTAGTGACTAGGTGGTTGTGTAGAGCCAGGCAGGATTTCCTTTTTCAGAGGAAATCTGCTGACTCTTTATGATTTGTTAGACTCCCCCATTACCCTCCCCCCCACCCCCCCCACCCCCCTCAATTCCTAAAACCACTGTAAGTGGTTTCGTGTGAAAAGTGGGGTGTGTTTGTATATTAATGCTGTGAGATTTCTAGGGGAGTTGGCGCTGATGGCATTGATGACTTCCAGCGTAGCGAGGTGATCTGGCAGGGTAGAACTGATTAACTGTGAAAGCGGAAATCTGGGAGCATAAAAGAACTTGCATTTTGATCCCGTTATCGCTCTGAACATACTTCAGGCTAATTGTGAAACTGAACGACTTTGGCTCAGGGATTTTGACCTGCAGTTGGAGGGACTCACACCCAGGCTGAACTGGTGCTAAAAACCTCTACATCTGTCCCTGTTGCCCTTTAGGAAAAGAGACATGTTAATTGCTAAGGGCTCCAGTTCACATTCCCTCTTGGCTTTATCTGTAGCTGCTGAAATGCTCCTCAGCTGCTGCAATTCACAGAACTGGCACATCAAGTTAAAGCATCACATACTGGTAGATTACATTAAATACACTGGACTGAAAATCGTGGTGGCTGAAGAGCGTGTTCTGCCTACTGTGGGGATGCAACCTCCGTGGGGAGACAGGAGGAGAAGGCACGCAGCTTGGGTGTAACCCTTCAAGCCCCCACAAGTAAACCAGCCCCAGGTAAATTCTGCCCAGATGGTGACTCAGAGCCCCTGAGTTGCGTATTAAACTTATTGGGACTTAGCATGATGAAGTAAGAGTTGCTCAGTCACTGAGTAGTAGGTGATCTAATAGATACAAGCCCACATGGAATTGCTGGGTTTGGCCCTCTACAGTGCTGCTGATCCAGCTGCTTTCAGGCAGCGCTGGGCAGCACTCAAACTCTTCTGCTGAGAAGCAAATCCTGCTGCTGCCAGTGATCTGTGGGTTCATGTCAAGTTAAAGTTCATGCTGGCAGGTGAATTCCTTCGACTTCCTTGCTATGATGCTTTTTCCCAGTCATATTCTTGCATTATCTTAATAGTAAAGGGGCACGTTCCAAAGCAGTCTTCAGGATGCCTTTGGGAGAAAGGGCAGGGATGAAAAACCTACATGCTCAAGGTGGAGAGTGACGGGTCCATGGTAAGGGCCGTGACATGGTTACGGTGTAGTAGAGGCCAGGACTTGGTGACATTAAAGTGCCTTCTAGCACCGTGTTCCCACAGGAACCACAGGACAGTTCCTAGTGGAGTGTGGCCTCCTTTACTGTCAGATCTGGGAAAGCGAGGTTTTTTCATAGAACTGTTAATAGTAACGTTAGGGGATTTACTGTCTCTCTTCACCTTGGGTATTTCCTGGCTGTCGGTTCATTTATGGTTCTAATCAATCTTGGGAAGAGGATTTACTGGCAGAACCAGGAGTCTCTCCTTGCATTTCTTGTACTTGCCAGTAATAGGGTATCTCAGAGAGAAGTTTTGTTTCCCTGCACTGCTGATACACATGACTCTCACTCTCCTTCCAAAGATCCATCTGGATTTTTCCTTTGAATATGAGCTTTTTTTGTTTCATGAAATCTTCAGGTGAGTTTGTTTTAAACACCATACTGGCTCACACACACCCCTACACGTATTTTCCAGTTTTCCCCAGTAGTACTCTGTCAGTGGCAAAAAACTACATAGAGAACAAAACAGGGAGAGCATAGGTGGATTTTTTGAGACTTAAAAACGTCTTTTACCAAGGGGAAGTTGTCTCTACTCCCACTATGGCAAAACAAAGCGTTAAAGAAGCTGTGAGATCTGTCAGCTTTCCGAGAACATCCCACTTTTTCTGCATTGATTTCTAGCAGATTATTTTCTGGGGATGAGCAATTTACAGCTGCTTCTCCCCTATCCCCAGAGCTCCTGGGGCTGTCCTGACTCTTCAGGGAGCATGCTGTAACGGATCCACTGATGGGGATGTTGGCAAATGTTAGTACACCTGGAGCCTGCGTTTTCACCTGGCAGTAGTCAAGACAGCAAATAACTATAAAGCATGTTGAACTGGTCACAACAAGCGTAACCAGGATTAACATGATTCTTTTCAAACAGCAAGTTTCTTCTTCTATTTTGAGTCATCTCATTTCATTTAAGAGCTCTGGGGTGACCTCTAACAGATGAAGTAGCTATGATTAGGTATATTCCATGATTGCACAACTGTCCATCTGCTCTGCTTTTCTGCACAATCCTGGTTGAAGGCTCCGGCATCGTGCATGCCACCGTGGCTGGGGATACGAGTGGATGGTATCACACGCTTTCTAAGTGCCTGTGATCATGAAGGCGTCCAGCTGCCTCGGTTGGTGAGTCACTCTGCAATGAAGGAACGAAGTCTTCGAGACAAGGATTTTACAAGGATTTTACACATATGGCCAGACTAAATAACTCTAGTCTGGCATGATATAGCAGAAGCCAGCTGTGAAACAAAGATCAGAACAGTTCTAAAATCCAAGGCCTTTGTCTAACAGGGCTTCAGAAGGAGTAGAAAAGCACATCTGGGGAAGTAATTGCAGATTTTTCTTTTGCTCCTTCTTCTCCTCTCCTTGTAAAGTCGTACTACAAGTGAGCCAGAAATGTTGCTGAAGGGAAGGAGGGGAGAGGATCAAATGTGCACGATGGCCAGTTTCTGGGTATATGTTGTAAAATGTGACCCTAATCCTGCTGTCCTGTAAGAAAGAGACACTGGGAAATCACTTTCTTCCCTTCTTGACCAGTGACCTGCAGATGAATGATCTGGCTGAATGTGTAACTGGGGTTAGCTCTGTGCTCTGGAACTGCCCCTTGACTGCATTTTAGCCATTTCCAAACATTAGCAGCACGCTGTGTGGTGTGGGGTGACAGCACAGCCAGTTTTCTCCGAGGAACTCGGCACACTCCAGGAAGAGGCAGACCCAACCCTGCCAAAGTGAACCTTGCAAGCCAAGGGCATACAAGCAGCGTCCCAGTATGGATTGCCCTGTTAACCCTGAGCAATGACGGTATTGTAACACAGGAGCAGTGCCTTGGCTTGGTCTTTAAGTTGAGAGCAATAGTCTCACCCTAGAAAATGGCAAGGCATTTGGGATGTTTCTGGTTTTAATAATTTTATCCTTTTTGCTTTGTCTTTCCAGATGATGTTCGATTGTTCGGCTTTGTCCGATTCACCACCGGCGATGCCATGAGCAAGCGAGTCAAGTTTGCCCTCATCACTTGGATTGGAGAGGATGTCAGTGGCCTGCAGAGAGCCAAAACTGGCACCGACAAGACTCTGGTCAAAGAAGTAGTACAGGTAACCTCTTCCTTCTGCTTCTAACTGCCAGTTCTCATCACTTTTGGCTCTACAAACACCAGCAGGAGGGGAGAGGGGGAAGGATTGGATCACCCTCCAATTTAGCAGTTAATCCTTTGAAAAGAAGACAGTTTCCTATTGCCTGTTTTCTTACTAGGAAGACTTAACATCTGCCCTTTGAGTGCTCAGGTGTAAAGCACCACCTTTGAGCTTAAGGCTATCAACTATTTCACGAGGAGGGAATATATGCACTCCCCTCCTTGTCACCATTAAGATGTTTCACATCGCCTTCCTTGATGTGGAAATAATATTGAATGGTAGAGAACAAGGCAGTATTAATTTAGCCAGGTAAAATTAAACAGAAAAAGCCACACCCTTGTTTAAACTTCTCTTGAGGCCTTTTGTGTCTGCACAATGAATTCCTGGACCTAATCAACGAAAGTCTGAAGTCCCTATCAGTACCAACTAACTAACAGCTCTTAATAGCTAACTAGATTTGAATAGTCTTTTGTTAGACCTCTGATGTATCAGGGAAAAAGAGAAATGTGCTTAGTATGTACCTTGGAAGGGCTTCACTTGAATTTGTCTGCCCCAGCTGAGCTTATCGTTTAACTCTGTCAGGGCCTCTGAGGGGACCTGAGCTGGGCTTGCTCTGCTGGGCTCCAGGCTCAGGCCAAGTGAGGGAGAACAAGGAACAGCAGCAAGAGAAGAAAACTGCATAAGGCTGCAAAGAACTGCTGCTGAAAAGCTGACTGTAATGGAGAGGATGCTAAGAGTTAGCATG